>NC_050534.1:11725434-11845622 GCF_002922805.2 Oryzias melastigma | reverse complement strand
GAAACCGCACTGTTGTTCTTGGATCTGAGGTTCGACTATCAGACAGACTCTCCTCTCCAGTACCCTGGGATAGACCTTCCAAGGGAGGTTATGCTCGCTTAGACTGCTGGTACCTGTTAGCTGCCTCTGGAGTCCCACAAGCCAGTCAGGCCTGATAGGACTCCTTCTTCAGCATGACAGCATCCCTTACTAACGGTGTCCACCACCGGGTTCGGAGGTTGCCGGCACAACAGGCGCCAGAGACCTTGCGACCACAGCTCCGGAAAGCACAAGAGACAATGGAGGTGGAGAACATGGTCCACTGTTATTCGATGTCACCAACCTTCCTTGGTACCTGCTTGAAGTTTTCCCAGATGTGGGAGTTAAAGACCTCCCTGACAGAGAGCTCAGCCAGACGTTCCAAGCAGACCCTCACAGTACGTTCAGGTCTGCCGAGTCTTTCTGGCCTCCTTCCCTGCCAGATTCGCTGGCAGGACATACATGTTTGTCAAACTATGACAAACACAGAAGTCCAACAACAAAACGCCACTCGGGTTCAGGTCAAGGAGGCTATTCCTACCAATCATGCCCCTCCAGGTTGTTTGCTGGACAAATGATAAAAAAAGACAAAAAGCAAAAATGTCATTTAAGTTTGTTATATTATTAAAGAAAAAAGTAAGGTTTAGATACAAACAAATTAATTGCATTTACACAGCTGTTCTGGACCACTTTGAGTTTATGGATGTTTTTTGGGGAAGACCAAATGTGTGTTGTAGTAACCTGTGTGGGAGTTGAGAAAGGGACAGTTGATATTTTAAAGGTGGAAATATTGCTTGACCAAATTATCTTTACTGAAGAAAACCCCAAAAAGAAACAGTCCTGTCAAGGACGACCTAGTAGTCAATAGTCAATGCTCACACAGTAGTTTTAAATGTTATAGATTGTAGATTTTGTACTTAAAAGTAGTTGGTTTATGTAGAAAGATAAAGCTGGGTGTCATCAGCAAAGCATTTGACTTTAGATCTTCTGTTTACAACTTATATCAAAGCTGTACTTTTAAAATATTTACTAATAAAAAAATGGTCATTTATAAAGTATAAATGTAGATTCTTTTTAAGCAGTATAGGTAAAGATACACGTTTTTATCTTCATATATGATCATCTATAATTATTGGCATTAAAAAAAAATGACCACAATTCTACAAGTTGTTCCCTTAACTGAGGCAGAATGAAGAGACAAAAAGTTGAAAGAGGTTTTAAGTGATCTTGTATGTCTTTCATTAAAAAAAATAATTATTAAAACATTTGATTTCTCCTGACCCAGCTGCGTGATTATTGTAGATTGGTTCATCCGTTTTTTGGTAGAAGAGCCTCCTAAAGAAGAAGTAACAGGTCTTTGACGGACAGAATTTATGATTGTAATACTACTTATTTTTCCGTCACTGCTAAAGTGCATCTAAAGTGATAACGGTTAATGGTGTATACCTTTATAGTTCTTACCTGATGTTCAAAACTAATAATATGTGACTTTTTGCAAACTACAATTTAAATGTATGTGGTTTCTAACAGTTCACTCTCAGTTGTGAGTTGCAGGGTTGGCTTTCACCTCCTCCACTCTCTTCAATGTAGTGCTCTGTCACTGCTCCTTCTTAATAATAAAGGAACTCATGGAATATTAATTCTCTCCTGAGGAGTTAGAGTTTAGATGTTCCACATTAACAATCACCAGAGAGTTCCTGTGCTGACAGAATTCATGTTGAGAATTTTGAAACCCGGTTACTAGAGGTGCATTACAGAATATGTGCACTATGATGCTTGTACTAGTTAGTTCCAAACCTGAAAATTAGATGTTGACATTTAGGTAACAGTTTTTTAGTCTAAATAAAACAGATTATTTTGGGGGGGTGTTTTATTATCTGGAGTTTATTCTCGCTGACAAAAGTCAAATCATATTTTGCTATTTATTGGAAAGTTTGTTTTGAAATGCAGCTTCCCCAATTTCACAACTATAGACTTCATTGTTCTCTTATATTATGCATTTTCCTTCATATATAAGATTTTTAGCCATTTACACATCTTAGCAATTAATCTGGACCAAAAGATGGTCTATTCCAGAAAAACCTAAAGTAGTAGAGAAAACTTTTTTTTGTTCTTTGATTCTCTGGTGCTAACTGAAGGCGAGAGGACACAGGGGTGATCTGTTTGGTTATCCAGAATGAACCCACGTATCTAGGACTAAGCTTTTTGCAGGGGACCAGCAGCCGGAGGTTTTGGGTAGAGAGCCAGACCCACTGACCAGGCACCACGCTGGGGCCTTCTCAGCATCGCCAACTGCCTCCTCTCGGGTTCTACGGACTGCATTCTGGAGCTGAATGTGTGCTGCCTCCTATGTTTCTTTACAGCAGCGGAACTAGTCGTCCAACACGGACTGAAAAGGAGAGAGCCCCATGGCTGCTTTGTTTAGGGAATTCTGGACAAATTCAGCCTAAACCAGGATCTGCTCCAGTCCTCCTGATGTTTACTGCAGTACGTTCACAGGAGCTGTGATTTCCTGGTTCAAGAGTCGTTAGACGTTAGACCAGGGGTCGGCAACCCAAAGTGTTGAAAGAGCCACTTTGAACCAATACAATAAAAAGCAAATGTGTCTGGAGCCGCATAAATTGAAACGGCATCTAAAAGTCTTACACTGTAAGTAACACATGGAGAATGTGTCAAATAAACGATTATTTCTCCTGCTGCGTGTCCTCATGTCATATAAGCTTTATTTTTGGCCACATGACAATTGGTGAGACATTACAGCGTCAAGCTATCTGACAAAAACTGGATAGCCTCATAATAATCATTTGAGCTTTTATTTTGACATCCCTCAATGACACAACGAGAGGGGGGTCCTGATCAGTCTCTCCCTCATTCTCACTCCAGGTGCAGGAAGAATTCAAACATAACAGGACAAAATCATAAATGTTCAACAGTCAGACAACAAAACACATTGAGGAAAACCCAAACTTAAATCCAATTTCAGTCAGACAGACAAAAGAACGGGTAACCCACAATTCCTTGCGCTGCCAGACCGACAGCAAGCCCACCGTGCCTGAGACCATCACTACAATATGAATGAATTACAGTTTGTTTCATTGCTTTGATGAAATTAAAGAAATGCAATAAAGAAATACGATTTTTGATGTCATTTTTATTTAGAGGATTTGAAAAAAAAAACACAAAAATGTAACGTGCACCTTTAAGGTGCTTCCACACTGGCCGTGTCAATCAAGTGAACACTTTCAATGAAGAGTCAATATAAGCGCGTGCACACCTAAATTCCTGCCCTCCAAGTCTGGAGCGCGCGTGAGTCTTATAGTCAGACATTTAAAAGGACAGAGTTGTGAAAACAAAAGTCTTCAGAAAGATTTGGGGGATTTTCAACACTTTTACTTTCGGTTCTCCCTGTTGTAGATGCAGATGAGCGCTAATGAACAGTAAAAATACAATAGAAGGAGAATCTCCTCCCCGCCACGCACCGCACGCGGCCGGTGGATGAGACCTGCACATCGCCGCGCTCAGCAGGTGGTATCCACACCGGAGCAGCGCGGTCACGCACGCAGTGGCGGGGGGGAGATTCTTCTTCTATTCTTCTTCTACTGTTCATTAGCGCTCATCTCATCTTGGTGTCATATTAACCTGAGCGGACACAAACCGTAATGATTCATTTCTCCTTCGTGATCACGTTTGGTACTTCTGTGCTTTGAAGCAGACTCCGCCCACAAGCAGCTCCCGCGCTGAATCTTCAATCCGGTTCAAGATTTCCACGCACAGTTACAGCTCTGAGCTGCCGCGACTGTGCGTGGAAATCTTGAACCGGATTGAAGATTCAGCGCGCTCAATGCGTGCCGATTTGTACGTGGAGCTCGTGACCCGACTTCAAAACCCGCGTAGCAACGTGCGCTCACGTGCGCTCCAGACGCACGGGCAGGAATTCTGCTGTGCGCTGACTCAGACGGCGTGGAAGCATCTACACTCATCTCACAACAACTGGAAAACGTAAAGGATGTTTGTGTCATGTTTGTCCTCCTACAGAAATCGTATTAAAACAAAAATATTGTGGCAGCCTGACTGTTAATTTAGAAATAGTTCCTTGTTAGTGGGTGGAGTTAGTGTCTGTTCTTCTGTTGCATTATGGGACTTGAGTGTTTTACCGGCACCATGAGTGAGAGTGGTGTGTGTATGAGTGACCGTCCTCACAGTGTCGGCTATTCCGTGGTTCTGTGCTATGAAATGAATAGTGATCACAATGTTGACACCATCTGATTACATGGCCTGCGTGTACGCTTCCTCCTCTAATCACTTGGGGTCGTGTAATGTATGGGACGCAAGTGATCTCTGGATTTAAACCTTCCAGTCATCTGCTTGGCTCTGCTCCCACCCAAATCACCACAATATATTTCCTTCCAACATTTTTTATTATTTTCAAACATTTTTGAAAAAGCGCCAATGAGCCGCACGGGAATGCTTAAAGAGCCGCATGCGGCTCCGGAGCCGCAGGTTGCCGACCCCCGTGTTAGACCGAGGATGATAGCCGGAAGTGAGACTTACAGTGATGTCCAGAGCCCTACACATTGCACACTAAACTCATGAGGTGAACTGGGGTCCTCTGTCTGACATGATGTCCTCGGGGAGGCTGTAGTGACACAAGACATGAGCCAGGAGGTGCTCCGCTGTTTCCAGAGCTGTGGGTAGCTTTTTAAATTATTACTAATTATTACCATTACCCCCGCTCCCCATAATAGTAGAGGCAATAGAGGTAGTATGCATGGTCCACTTGGACTCAATATCACCGGCCTCTCTTGGTATCTGTTTGAAGTTCTCCTGGGTTGTAGAGTTAAAGACCTCCCTGACAGAGGGCAGACCCTCACAATACGTTTGGGACTCCCATGTCTTACAAGTAAGTAAGCACCGGCCCACAGCCTCTCACCATGTGCAACTCTAGAATGGTAGAGTCCAACCGCTGTCGTGGGAGAGAACTGGCTGTGGGTGAAGGGGAGCCCAACTTTATTTAGCTGGTACCTCTCAACCCCTCGGACAATCTCAGGCTCCTTCCCTCCCAGTGAGGTGACATTCCACATCCCAAAAGCCAAGTTCCAAAACTTAAGTTTGGGTCATTGAGGCCAACAAAACCACATAGTGGAATCTCTCTTTGTACTTCTCATGAAGGAAGTTCTGAACCGCTCTTAGTCTGGCTCGTCACCCAGAACCTGTCTGCCATGGAGACCCTGACAGGGGCAAAAGCCCCAGACAGCTCCTGGGATCACTCGAGCACTCAAACCCCTCCACCACGTTAAGATGGTGGTTCACGGAGGGGACATGTGTACATGTATGTACATATGAATGTTCTCTCTCTACTATCATCAGTGCACAGTGAAGAAGTGCTTCTAAGGTTTCTTACTAAAGTGGAGGCCATACTCGATTCCAAACCTACTAAGACCCAGTTACACAGAACTGTTTAAACAACCTGTAGTTCATTACCAGGGGTTGTTTATCTAGAAATCAGAGATTATTGGTCGTCGTAGATGGAGACACTTAACAGGTGCTGGCAGACAGATTTTGGACTGCTTTTAAAAGAACCTATTTGCCAAGTCCGCAGACAAGAGGGATGTGGGGGTCTCCTGATCCTGAAGTTTTGGTTGGATCAGTCAACATGCTGGTGGATCCACAATTACCTTCATCATATTGGCAGATCGGAAAGGTCTTTTTGCCTAAGATACCTGATGATACATTCATTCATTCATTCATTTTCCTGACCGCTTCTTCCCTTTCGGGGTCGCGGGGTCCCGGAGCCTAACCCGGCTACTGATGGGCGAAGGCGGGGTACACCCTGGACAGGTCGCCAGTCTGTCTCAGGGCCTCAATCACACACACATGCACACTCACATTCACACCTAGGGGGAATTTAGAGTCACCAATCAACCTATGAAGCATGTTTTTGGACGGTGGGAGGAAGCCAGAGTCCCCAAACCCACGCATGCACAGGGAGAACATGCAAACTCCACACAGAAAGGTCCCAGCCGGGATTCGAACCGGGGCCTTCTCGCTGTGAGGCAAGAGCACTAACCACTGCGCCACCGTGCAGCCCCCTGATGATACATCTGAAGTAAAAGAGTAGATAATCTTTACTATAGGAGTAGACATTTAATATTAAATGTAGGGGTGTCAATGTTGCAAAGACCCACAATGTAAGTGACGCTATAAAGTATTTAGTCTCCCACCAATTGTGCAAGTTCTCCCACTTAAAAAAATGAGAGAGCTGGAATTTTTATCATAGGTATACCTCAAACTTTGAGAGACAAAATAAGAAAAAAATCCAGAAAATCATATTGTCAGATTTTTAAATAATTAATTTGCAAATTAATGTGGAAAATAAGTATTTAGTCACCTAAAAAAAAAAGCAAGATTTTTGTCCCTCACAGACTTATAACTTCTTCTGTAAGAAGATTCTCTGTCCTCCACTCTTTACCTGTATTAATGACATCTGTTTGAAGCGGTCAAGAAAATGGATGGATGGATGGAAAATGGAAGACATACCAGACCACTGATAATCTCCTTAAATCTAGGGCTCCCTGAAAGATCATTAAATTGTTGCGAATCAAGAGTCGACCAAAAATGCCATTAGAAAAAGCTTGTAGGTGTGACGTAGAAGCTACTACAGCAAGCCACCATCTCCCTGCTCCGCTCCATTAAAATGCACACACGTGCAGGAAACTAGATGCATGTATGTCTTTAATTTCCACGCTTGCCACCTTTCTTGCGTTCAACTAGGAAGCAAACTTCTAATGAACTCATGTGCGACACAGGTTTTTTGATTTAGTCTAAAAACAGCATAATCATAGTTAAAAGACCGCTAAGAACGCTTTTACAATAGATCAAAAGATGATCGGAGAGGTGTTACACCCCTGAAAACAGGGATTCCAGTATCAACAAGAATAAAACACATTCTGTTGAGCAAGTGTCATATTTTGAAAAAAAAAAATTGATAACAAACTCTCAAAATTACAGCATAAAAAAGCTGGTGTTACATCTCCATCAAGCCTAAAATAAAACGATCAGGACACAAGATGGCGGTGTGCATGTTCACATGAGGCAAAACCATTACAAATTTCCATTCAAAATAAAACTTAAAAACTTTTACAAACTCCACCCCAAACCACTACATGCTTAAGAAGTAGATTCTTCACAAAAACATGAACATTTGGTCGTCATTACCTGAAAAAGGCGGAGAAAGAATCACGAGGGATTTCGGCGTGTTCCTCGTGCAGGTGTTTATGGCAATGAGGAGGAACGGTGCGACTCCCCCTAGTGGCGGGGGGAAGTCATAACCAATCGATCCCAGAACAATCTTTCAGACAAACCAATCGATTAGCAGTAAAAAAATAAATAAAAAAAAATAAAAGAAAAGAAAAAACATTTAACATTTTAATGAACTCAAAAAAAATAAACTTTTTGTGGTTTAATAATTGTCAAAAAGTCTCTATTTTAAATATTAACTTAAAAGCTAAATAATCTAATTCAGCCATACCCTCATTGTTGGAAGTGTACTATTCTGTATACCCATCATAGAGGCACTTTAACACCAGGGATATGTTGGCCTAAATAACACACTCTTTGACTTACTGTCACTATTTTCCTGTTACACAATCAACATGAATGTGATGATTTGATGTTGAAAAAAGCAGCTTTGCATATACGGGTTGCACCAATATCCAGAAAAAGAGTTTTAAATCAGCACAAGGCTGCTTTTCTCCACAACAGAATTAGCTGGAATTCAGTTGAAGAGTTATAGTAGTCGAAATAACACAAAGACTGGAGCTAAAGCTATTAAACAGTTTTATATATAATTTAAATGGCCATAAAATTGATTCAAAAAAGCATGCTTGGTTCAACCCCTGCGAGATGTTTTCTCTGCATTCGTTTGACTTTGATGCAGGCCGAGCAGCTGCAGTGAGGAGGCAGAGCCCCCTTGCTGGCGAGAGCATTGTGCAACTGGGGTGGGTAGGGGGTCACAGGTTTGACCTGCGGCGCTAGAGAACAGCTGTGTCTTTCTGGCATTGTAACCCCGAGCGAACCAAACTGTTCTGTGATCCAGTTTGGACACCAGTCTGAGATCCCTAAAACATAATAAAGGCTCAGAGCAGAACAGAGGTAAATAGATTTCAGGATTCGCCCATCATTTCCACCCTCGCTGTTTTTTTTATTTTTTATTTTCAGGAGTGTTTTGCTGTAAAGTTCTTGGCAGATCGCGATACAAACATTATCCTCCTAATTGGATGTTTTTGTGGACGCCGGATTAATCAGCCGTAGGGTATATAATGTTGTTTGGACAGCTGAGGGGTAATACAGCCAAGCCATTATCATATCATTAAAGAGTCCTAAACAGTAAAATTGGAGCCAGAATGCTGACGCTACACTCTCATTAAGTGGACTTCAGCGGGAGTTGTCTTGCTGTGGTACATCACTGTGTAACATTAGGTACAATCTGCACACAAGACGAAATCCACAGGTCAAATAGTGGGAGCGTATTTAAAAAAAACACCATCTTTATTTGCCGCCTTCTGATTTTGCTGTTTTTTAGACTCTTTGGATGTTTCAGTTCGAAAAATCTAATGAAAACAGTCGGAGGCATTTCCATAATTTTTTCATAGGACCCCTAATGAAATAATCTTACGGGCTGATAATCTGCTAACTCACTGGGTAACATGTCTCGGCAGCTGCAGAAAAGACAATTAGGAAACTCATTACATTTTTAACATGGACTTAACGCAGAAATTTCAGAGACCTTTGCTCCGATTCATCAAACCTCCTTTCTGGTGTCAACAGGAAGTTGACTTTTGAGTGAAATAGGAGTTTATTGCGAAATTTCCTTTTATAGTTGTCATCGCACAGGAAAACAACCGAAATGTAAAACTGAATGTCATTTTTGCAGGTTTGTCTCATCCTTCTCTTTCCCCAAGTTGAGGTTGTGCATTTTTATTTGTTTTTTCCTTGCAGACATAAACAACAAGCGAGCAAGTCAATACAAAATCAATGAATAACTACCTGTCTGCTGCCTTCAAAGGTAATTGGATTGGCAACAGCATTTATAGAGTTCACAAACTCCATGTGATTTCATTTTCATCGGGATGTTGACCAGACTCTGTTTGCTTTTTCATTTATTATAGATTGTAACGACAAACAAACTAAACTTTGAACAGTCCTGCATCAGCACTTTTTTTTTTTTTTTAATAATGGCTTTCCATTGTGAGGATTCTTGTTTCCCAAAGGAAAACATCACATTTCACCGTGCACCGTTTTTAAAAAGAACCCCAGTGGTGTTGAGATAAAGCTTTTTTTGTATTCTTGAAGGACCAACAATCTGCTGAGTTTGTCCTGCTAAACCCATGAGAGGATCTGTCATGCACAGATGTTGAGTTTGAATATGAAACAAACAAACAAACAAAGGAATTCATTTCATTTTTTATTGCAAAAACCATCTTTTATCTAGCACCTTAAAAAAATCTGCCAGATAATGTTGACTCATTTTAATATCTATCCTTTGCAGGACTCATCTGTGTCAATATTTGGATTGGTTTGTGCTTTAATTACATATTCCCTTTTGTGCATTTTCTCAAATTCCAGGGATTATCTAATTACCGCTTGTGTGCGCTCAAACAAGGGAACCTCTTTGCATTTTGCTAATTGGAATCAGGGGGAGGTGGCCCTCAAAGGAGAAATCTATCACTTAAAATTACTGAACAGAGATGAGAGCGCAAGAGAAAAAAACTAAAATAAAAAGAGGTGTGTGTGGTCTGCCGTGGGCAGCTTGTGGATTTCCTCCGGTTTCATCAGAAGAAAGATGGCGATTTCCCCCAGACGCCATGCAGCTGATGCGTGTAGGCGAGCTCTGCAGCCCCAAATCTCTGGCCGCTGAAAGTCAGTGATTTCATCCGTGGCCCTTAATATAGTTTCCTCCACTTTAGAGCTCTCTTGCATGAAGTAACACAGCGCAGCAATTACAAGGTGTTTAATTATTAATGCAATTATGCTGTTGCATGTTGTGCCTTGCAGTTGTTGCGAGAAAATGACACCAAAAAGTGTGTTGAAGATTATTTTATAATAGTTTTCACTTGTCAGGTTCTATATTTAAGATTTAAAGTGCTGAAAAAATACAATTTCTTCCATATGAAGCAACATTTTGATTTTTAAAAATGTAAAAAGTCTTATTTATGAGAAAAAAGGCAACAATTAGGAATTTTGAGGTCTGGTGTGCATGTTTAGAGCTTGTAATTGTGACATTTTGAAAAACAACATTAAAAGAAACTTGAAAGAGCTGAAAAAATCTAACTTCTTTCACATAAAGCAACAATTTGATTGTTTTTTTAATGTTAAATTTCACTATTTATAAGAGACAAAGACAACTATCAGGAAATTTGAGGTCATGTGTGCATCTCTGGAGTTTCTAAGTGTGACAATTATGAAAAATAAGTGAAAAAAAGCTGAAAAAAAAACACAATTTACTGTCTTGAAGCAACAATTAGGTTTTTTTAAATGTAAAATTTCCCTAAAATTTCCGGTGTGCATCCTTAGAGCTAGTAAGTATGACATTTTGTAAACTATATATAAATTGCAGATAAAGAAACAACTTGATTTTTTTTAAGTAAAATTTAGTTACTTATAAGAGGAGAAGGCAACAATTAGGAAATTTAAGTCTGGTGTGGATCTTTAGAGCTTGTAAGGGTGACATTTTGAAAGACAACAGTGAAAAAATAGCTTTAAAGTGCTGAAAAACAGAATTTCTTGCATATAAAGTGACAATTTGAATGTTTTTTAAATGTGAAATTTCACTATTTATGAGAGGAAAATGCAAAAATTAGGAAATTTGAGGTCTGGTGTGCATCTTTGGAGCTTGTAATTGTGATTTTTGGAAAAACAACGATAGAAAAAAAGCTTTAAAGTGCTGAAAAAATATAAATTCTTTCAAATGAAGCAAGAATTTTACTTTTTTAAATGTGAAATTTCACTATTTATAAGAGGAAAAGGCAACAATAAAGAAATTTGAGGTCGGGTGTGCATCTCTGGAGCTTGCAAATGTGATATTTTGAAAAACAACAGTAAAAACACAATTTATCGCATATGAAGCAACAATTTGATGTTTTTTAATGTAAATATTCTCTTTTTATAAGAAACAAAGGTAACGATAAGGAAATTTAAGATATGATGCACATCCTTGGAGCTTGGAAGAATAGAATTTTGAAAAGCAACAGTAAAATAAAGCTTTTAAGTATCCTTAAAAACATAATTTCTTGCAAACAAAGCAACAATTAATTTTTTTAAATGTAAAATGTCTCTTTATGAGAGAATAAGGCTGCAATGAGGGAATTTGGAGCTTCTAAAATTGACATTTTGAAAAACAAAAGTGCAAAAAAAGCTTCCAAGTGCAGAAAAAACCCAATTTATTGCAGATAAAGAAACATTTTGATTTATTTCATGTAAAAATGTGCATTTACAAGAGGAAAATACAACAATTAGGAAATCTGAGGTCTGGTGTGCATGTTTAGAGCTAGTAAAGGTAACCTTTGAAAAGCAACCTTTAAAAAAGCTTTAAAGTATTAAAAAAAAAACACAATTTCTTGTGAATTAAGCAACAATTTAATTTTTTTTTCATGTAAAATATCTCAATTTATTGAAAACAGGCAAGAAAAGGAAATTTGAGGTCTGGTGTGCATCTTTGTAGCTTGTGAGTGTGACATTTTGAAAAAAATAAAACATTAAAAAAAAGAAATAGCTCGACTGAAATGAAACAAGAGCAATGCAGCAGGTTGAACTGGTGTAATTCATAATTTATTTAACATCACAGAAGACAAAAGAGCATTATTAATTATTGGGAATATCAAAGTGTAGCTTGAGGGGGGGTGGGATAAAATAGAACAACACGTTGGCATGAAACTCACTGTACACAAACACACTAAATTATTGCAGTTGCCAGAGGAACATACTTGATTATTTTCAGATTTTCTTCCCAAATGTGAGGATAGTTTGACACAGTTAGATCATAACTCAGAAAGCCGTGACACTATAATAAAAAAAATTGCTCATCTGTCACAATGAAAATGAGGCCACGCTCTCTTATTTCACCAATCATTTAAAGAATTCATGAATTTGAGACATGCAGCACAGTCCGATTGTAATGATGAAACGCACCTTCAGGGGAGATGGAAGAGCAATCTATTCAACCACAGCCCCCCTCCCTCACATTCCTGAGCTGTTTTAGATAATACTACCTCTTTATCACGGATACAGTCATTATTGATTTTTACCTTTGGAGTCCCACTGAGTTCAAATGAAAACCTGCTTCGGCGCCCCTCAATGTATGTTTGCTGTTTAACTATTCTCTCAGACCCCCCTTGTGACTTAATAAAGGGGGAAAAAAGGCCTGTGTGGGAGTGGGAACCTGAGAAATAAATTGAACAGATAATGCAAGCTAAAGAAACCCTCCCACTGAATATTAGATCATAACAACTTACCGCCTTAAATAAATCATTAGACTTCATCAGCCCTCATCCAATTTCAATTTCAGAAACCTTGAATAATCACCCGCCTCATATCGGCGCTTAAGTATGGTCTCGCAATTGCAAACATTTGTCAGAATTTTGTATTATCCGGAGATTAATAATTCAGCCTTTTTTGGGTTTCATTTCATTTAAGCTTTATATAGATTCTGTTCAGACAAAAAAAAGGGCCAGGAGCTTCTTTGGCACCAAACTCGTCTGACATTTAAACCCAAACCCCCACAGCACCCAAATGGACTCACCAGCAGAGTGATTTGATTTGCCTGCTTAATTAGTTGACACGGAGTTCAGCTCCAGCTGAAAAGCCAGTGATGATATATAAATACCACTTTTGGCGCGCCTGAAAGTGGATGTAAATTAAAAGTAAGGAAAATGAAGGGCTTGCGTTCAGCTAAAAGTGGGTTCAAGAGGTTTTGGGGGTCAAATAAGGGGTTCAAACTATTTGAAAAGTTTACAAAAACATTAAGTAAATTAATAAATGTAGTTCCTGTTGTGAAACAATACAGTTTTACCTCACATTTCTTAAACATGCAGCAAACTTGTGGGCTTGGTTGACTTTGGAGATATATATTTTTTTACAATACTTACCAAAACATATTTGTGTAGTCCTTATTTCCTCTATAATTTTATTTAGAACCATAGAAAATGTACATTAACACAAGGAACAACCATATGAATTAGATTTTTAATGACTCATTAGAACCCTAGTTGTATAAACTAAATATATATTTGGAAATCTGGGACTAATTTAGATCAAAATACCAACTTCATGGACACTTTATGTAATGTATGTAATTAATGCATAAATAAATTAGTAGACATTTTTTCTTTCTGAAGATTCAAGAAATTTTCATTGCCATTAAAAATTATGCAATTTTTGTCAGAAATTTAATTAAATGTAAAATTGATAAATAAATAGGCTACAACAGTAGGCTGTTAAACTATTCTTAAATCAATCGTATCGATAATAACCCTTATTCATATTTTATTTTCCCTGTAATTCTGGAGTCTCTCCATAGATGGTGCTCTACAAACAAATAAATTAATTCAAGATTTGATGTTTTTCTGGCGTTTTCCAAGTTCATTTCCAAGACCACGCCGATGTAGTATTTCTCCAAGGGTGTATTCAGACCTGACATATTTGGTCCGCTTGAACCAGAGTTCGTTTTCCCCAATAATCCGGAACAAAGTTTTAGCCTGAATGTACGCAAGCGAATCCTGGTCTGGGACTGGGAACTGCTCCTGGACCCATCGTTCGAGGTGGTCTTGGTTCGTTTCCAATCGGGCTGAACTTCGATTTGCCCTGAGATCCTTCAGTCTGAATACGGCCTGTGCTGGAACCGGAACAACTGAACCAAAATGGCCACTGTAGCCGGTCAATAGCGGACAAACATGGAACAGTAGTGTTGCAACTCATTAAAATGTGGTCAATTGGCAGCTTTTAATGTGATAGACATTGCTTCTCACATTGTTTTCCCGACAATCTGTATCTCATAAAAATGTATTAGTGTACCTCGTAGCCGTGGCGTCCTCACTAACCGCCATGCAGCAT
Source organism: Oryzias melastigma (assembly GCF_002922805.2). NCBI lineage: Eukaryota > Metazoa > Chordata > Actinopteri > Beloniformes > Adrianichthyidae > Oryzias > Oryzias melastigma. The sequence goes on along the minus strand of NC_050534.1, from coordinate 11,831,498 downwards.
GCCTCCACCGTACCAAAGTTGCAGGACGTTCAAAATTGATCAGCAAAATAAGAAGTTTGAATAAGTAAATAATCTTGACAAGTATTTGCAAACTGCAAACTATTTGACCCTCACCAGCAACTGCTGCCCAATGATTGAAGAGATCTTTAGTCACGTGGTTTCGTCTACAAGTTTTGGTCTAGAATATAAATCTCCGGTAGACCCTAGTTTGAAAACAGACCAAACGTAAAGTTTAGGACAAATTAGGCAGACTCAAACTGGAACAAATGATTTTACAAGTCTGAATACACCCTAAGTTTGGATTTTTCCCTGAGGGACATCAGCCCAATGGCTCTAAAGTGATAACTAAAGCCACAGTTTTGAATAAAAACTCAATTTTATTTTTTATATTATATTTTAATAAAATTAAAAAATGTTTTTTTTTTTTCCAGATTCAATGTTATTTCTTGAACTTATGGCGTGGATTACCAATAATCACCACCTTTCTGGTCCTTGTTCCATCCTTCTGTCAAATTTTAGAACATTGTGGCCCACAAGTCAAAAATGTTGTCCTCCCATGGGCTACACAAACACCTACCTCACCTACCTACATAACTATTACAGGGTTTAATTCTGATTTGGAACAGTCAATAGGGCAGCTGGAACAGTTTGTACCCATACACAGGGCGGGTACTATAAATGCAGCAAACTGACGATGACCCCGACCAAGGTTTGTGGAGGACATCAAAATTCACGCCAGATGTACTTGTCCTTGTTACACAAACACAGCCGGCGGGAAGTCACCTTAAGATCACTCTCTACTTATATTTGTTTACAAATGTTCCTTCATAGCCTGAATAATATTATAAACCCCTTCATGTGTCTAACATTAGATCCAGGATTTTCTGTCCTCTCTTTACCTTTAAGACTCAAACTGTGCCAAATGTTTCACTTCTCTGGTTGTATCCTCTCTTTCCGATCTCCATTTTTTTTTCTTTTTCTCAGTATGACCCCGGGGCAGAGGAAGAAAAGAGACGAATTTGAAATTCAGGACACATGCAGCCGACATGCAGGTGGGGAAAGTAGGTCTGTTCACGTGAGGGTTTGGTCAGGCGGACTTCTGAGCTTAAACAAACAGTGAGCGGTGCTCTGTTGTGTAGAAACCACAAATATAAAACCAAATTAGATGCATAATTGAAATGTTTTATAAGTAAAGCTCAATTGTTTTCTTGGTGATTTCTCTGTCCCATTCTGGATAATAGGCAGGACACTGATGTGAACATGGCAGCTGTCATATCCACAGGAAGCTCTCTGCGTGTGTTGGCCAGGGTGTTGAGCACTCACCGCGTGTTTAGTGGCTTCTACTCCTACATGAACCCATCTACCATCACGTAGGAATAAAAAGCCATAAGACACAACAGCAATCTCACAGGAGGAAGGGAACAGAGGGAAGGAGGAAAGCATACTAATAGAAGATTCCTTGTGGTCATAAAAGGAGGGAGTTGTTCTCTCAGCTGGAAGGAAAGAAGAGCAGAAACTGATCTTTATGGCGCAGGGTGCATGGCTGAGTGGAAAGTTAATTTAGAAGGGGAAGGTTAAATGGGAAGGAGAGAAAATGGGAGTTCACTTTTGAGTCTAATTTTGTGTTTAATAGAAGATAAATTTGCTTCATGATTCGAGTTCTTTTAAAGTTTCTGTTTTCTTGATGGCTCCAAGATAAATATCTTCGCTAAACCAGATATTAATATTCATTTAATAGTCTGTACTTAACGCTCCACTGCACCAGAAAGCCAACCACACTTGCGTGCCGATAAGGAGGGGAGGGCGTTGGTGGTGTGCGGGGGGGATTGAGGGCGGTTACAGTACAAGTGTGTGCACGCACAAGCCAGGCACGTCCAGATAAATATGTATGACTCCACCGCAGTAGGTTTCCTGCTTTGTATGCTAATGATCTCATTCAAGTTTAATAATGCAACGTAGGTGCGCCAAGGGTGGGGAGGTGGAGGAGGGCACCGGCAGCCATGAACGACCTCATGAGATGAAGAATCGGCAATGAGGTAACAGATTTAATCTCACTAATCAGACTGCAGGAAGAGCTCGGCTTTCCGTGGAGACCTTAAAGGCTGCAGCTGACAATAAAGGCCAAAGTGTCTCTGATTAGACATCAGATTAATGACCGTTAATAGGCTTGTTCAAATTAGAGTTTTGATGTAGTCTGGTGATTGCTATTACATCTAATGTATGCATATAGAAAAAAGAGCAGTTCTATTCACTTGGTGCTAGAAATGTGCTTAAATCAAACACTTCAGTTAAAATCAAAACTGCTGTCGGTTGGTTAGTAAAAAATGTAAGAACTTATCTTCCCCCCAAACTTTTCGCATTGGCCGTCTTTGATCCACCCTGAACCCAATGCCCTGCCCACATGCACCTGTGCGGGTGCTACAAGTTTATGGGTTGTCGGGGGAGGGTCGTGGACAGGAGCGCAGATGTGTCCTGCAGTTCCCCTTTTGGCTGGCAAGACTACCCAAAAGGACATAATGAAAATGGGTGCGTTGTCGTGCATGTAGTAGACATATCGTGAAGTATTTGTAAGGAAAAAGTCCCATTATTTGTAAAATTTGTTCTCTGGATTTGAGCCAATCCCCTGGGGGAGGGGTGAGCTGCAGACACAGCTGCGCTCCGGAACCATTTGGTGGTTTAACCCCCCAATCCAACCTCTTAATGCTGAGTTTTTGGTATGACTTGGCTGTAGATTTGAACTCACAACCTTTCAGTCTCAGAGCGGACACTCCACCACAAGGCCACTGACATAGTCCTATAATATAAAGTAAGTTACCAGTAATGACATACAGGTGATACTTTTGTGAGGTGCGTGTACTGGCTCCTTCTTGACTGTACAGGGTGTGCAGGTGATATATATTTAATTTTAATTTATTGATTAATTTATTTACTTTGACTTTGTGTATAGCACTTTGGGGCCCCTTGAATGGTGACAGGAGGAGCTCTAGAAACACATAAATGAGTGCTTTTGTTTTCTTCAACTCTACAAAGAATGCCTCATAGAGTTCCAATTTTAGGAGGTAAAATGAAGGGAAAAAGACTAACATAATTATCAACTAAATATTCTAATGCTGAACTTATATATGAGCAATGAGGGCCAGATGGGAGCCTCAAAAGGAGAATATCAGCAGGTTGGAAAACACCATTCAACTTTTTGAATATATGTGAGCAGATGCAGATAAAAGACACTAACGAAGTGAAACATTGGATCAATTAAGAAAAGTTATGTAATTCGTTACATTTATTAGTTTATATCAAGTTAAACTTTTGAATTGAGTTAACAATCAATTCAAAATTTTAATATGATATTAACTTTTGTTAATTGACCCAATGTTTCACTTTTTTTATTTGATTTTTTTTTCACTTTTTTGCATTTCTAGAAGCGTATGAACTTTTTTTTAAAGATTCTATAAAGGGCTGTAGTAATGAAAAACAGGCTCCGTTAGGTACATATATTTTTAAAAAATGTTTATGATTTTCAGGATGAATAACTTTTTTTAAATGTATTTTGAAGATAGGAAGCACAATCTATTGTACTATGACCTGCATTTTGTTTCTTTACATTGCGTAAAAAACTTTACAATATCTAATAAATGCTGGATTTGTGCCTCATAGCTAGTTTTTAGTAAAATGGTTTAGAAGTAACACTACTTTTAGTAATAAAACCATTAGCTTTTTAGGTATGTTAAGTCTTTTTTGTGAAATTTTTCCTCTTTTTCTTTTAGTTTATTCTCCTTTTAAGATTCCATGGTCAAATGTCACCTGTTTTAAGTAATCTTTGTATTAGTCCGTATTTTTTCATGATGCATTCATTATTTTCAAGTTTACTTCAAACTTTCTTTCTCACTTGCTCATAATAGGAGGATCATTTTCTTTAAGACTTAATTTAATTGCAGTTCTGTATTGGAGGATGGGGGTTGGAAACTTTTTTTTTACATTATGAATGTAAATGTTATTTGCTCAAACACTTTTTTATGAAGTCAGGATGGTGGCTTCAGCTCCGGCTGTCGCAGATGTCGCCGTCAGCAAGTGAAGAACCCTGTGACACACAGAAAAAAAGAGGATCAAATTAGGGAGGAGGTGCAGGAGCTCTCCTTGAAGAGTGCAATCTTTATTACTGCTCTACAGCTAGTTATTTAATGAGACAATATTAAGGCTTCCTTATTGAATTAATGATCATTAGGAGGAGATTGAATAACAATGCGTGCCCTGAAAGACATTTTTGGAGTGTGCACTTTCGGCTGCCAGTCTCAAAAAGCCGGCGGTCTTTAAAAAGTGCTTCTCCCTGAGAAAGTGTGAAGTCTTAAAGAGCTCACGCTGTGATTTTTACCCGCACACTGACACTTCCAGCTTTCAGAGCAGACATTAACCACAAACCAATTATGTTGAGCAGCAACTACTTGTTGATGACTTGTGCAGTTTACTACGCCTAATGAAAAGTTAATAGCGAGCAGACAATTCAGCACCTGCCACTATACCCCCACTGAGGCGAAAAGTGTTGAAAGTAAACGGCAAAACTCTTTACATATGTTGCTCCGAAGGATAATTTTCATTTTGCAGAGGCTGACCCTCCTTAGGAGAAAAATCCGAGTTTAAATATTAATGTATCACTGAAAAGGCTCTGGGAGTTGTTGGGAATGGCGCGCCACACAATGAGCTGTGACATCTTCATTGAAAAATGATTGATTGGGCTGCCAGGGAGAGGTGCTGTTTGAGAGACAGATCACTCAAACAGTCAAGCTGTAAAAGCCTGGTAATATGATGAATGGTCTATTTACCCAACAGATGAGGAGAGTCTTCCAAAGAGAACCAACGTGTGGATTTTAGACGTGTCCCACTCACAGAACAGATAGAAAATTCAATAATGTTTGTGTTTGTGCTTCGAGGAAATTAATTTAAAGACCCACTCCAATGAAATGTGTGTTTTTGTTGATCGTGAGGACATATATATAAAGAAAATAGGATCATGTACGTCTTCGTTTTCCTCATCTGACCATTTTTGTTACAGCACTAATGTTAGGTTGAAGTTGTGAGGGGCTGTAAGCTAGCGGGAGAGAATGTAGACAGAGGGATGATGGTAAATGAGGGCAGGCTCACTCCACAACAACAGTTCTTCCAATAACTCAGAGGTAAAGAGGCTCTGCAGAAACTATTACCTAGAAAACAATACAGGTTTTTGACTACATATCGCATTTCGCGATATGGTCTAATATTTTGAGCGTTTCTATTAAGTCGGACTGAACCGTACCATTTTTGGGCCACCGTTTCATGTTTATTGGTTTAGTTTGCTATTTGTAAAGTTAACATTATAAAGAATATAAACAACCAAAAAAAAAAGGAATAGGCAGAAGCTTATGAAGCAATGTCTGCCCTTGATGACTCAACAATGTCCATACTGATCAGCTTGACAAAGAAATAGATACAATTAAAAAAAAAAATACAGATACAAGTAGATCAAATCATTTTGTTCTTTGTATCTACAACCAATTCCGTTGGTTGTAGGTAGATATAAAAATTAAACAGACTGGTTTGGACTGAGCTACTGATGACTAGCTGGAGGTCATTACGGCAATAGAATGCACCAAACCAGCCCCAACATTTCCAAGTAGCTTTCAGAACTTCTTTTTGGCAGTTTTCCTCTCCACCGTCCACAATCAATTTTCTCAAACAACAAAAAATGCTTTGAATTTACGAAGTATATAAAACCAAGCAAAAAAAGAGCTGCTCAATGACCATCGTTATTGTTGATAACTTTTTGTTGCTGATCAGTCTACACCAGGGGTGTCCAAATCCAGGCCTCGAGGTCCGGTGTCCTACATGTTTTCCAACCAATTTGCCATTGAAGCTCTTTATTGGCTAAACACACCTGATCCAGGTAATCAACAGCAAATAAGGCAGAATTTCTGCGCAACCAGCTGGAGACTGGACCCCGAGGTCTGGATTTGGACACCCCTTGTCTACACCCTTCATGACGCCAGTCCAACTTTAAGTGAAAGGTTTCACCTGAATTGGCCGGATACACATTCTCACTGACAACCAGTCATATATGGAAGTGTGGTTCGGGCCCCCTGTATCACTTTTTGACGTTTTCGGTAACTCCAGCTTGTTGTTTTTTTTTTGACATGCTGGCTTTAGGGTCCCCAACCAGATGTGGTACTGGACGGGATAATAGACGTGGAATCGGCACCGGGTTAGAGGAGTGGTCCGGACTGGGTCCCAGTACAAGTCTGGATCCTAAGGGTTGGGGACCCCTGATTAGCATATGCATTTTTTTTCGTGTCTGTGGCCCGGTACCAAGCGGCCCTCGGACCGGTACTTACAGACTTACAGCCCGGAGGTTGGGGACACCCTGATTAAATGAGAGCAGGCAGTTGTGGACACCCAAAACATCAAAAAGTGATGCGGAGGGGCCCAAACCACACGTCCATATACGACACGCTGGAAGTGAGAATGCATTGTCCCGGATGATTCTGAACCGAACCGGACCGATCAGTGGAAATAAGGCTTGCTTCTTAATTGGTAAAACTGAAAATCCAGATTCCTTTATCATTTTAAGCCTAATAGAATCTGTGAAAATTTGAGATTAATACCTTCTAAATTTACCTTTTTCTTTGTACATCAAGAAAAAAATGAGCCTCATTACTGTTACAGCAAAACTGTTATTAGTAACAAATGCTTCACTTTCTCTGGAGGCCCCTGTGCTGCAACACCCATGTATCATAAATGGACCATTAAACACTTAGAAAGTACAGCAAGTGTATCTAAAGTCACACCACTTATCACTTAACTAAACAGCTTCTTAGAGGATGGAGAGCAAGGCTTGATAGAGTGACCCATTTCCTCACGCGCAGCATCTTTAATTGATGTGCAATAGATATCGCCGCCTCAGATTAGATAAGGGCTTGGCTCTGATGGATACCCAGATAGGCTTTCGTGGGGTGAACAGATGTATAGTCGCGCATCAGAGAGGGATGGGGTTGCCTCTGATCGTTTCCACCCTGCAGCGAACAAAATAGCCCTCATATATCCCTGTAATCTGCATTAGTGCCGGAGCACAAGCCAGGAGACAGCACAGAGGGGGATGAGTAATGGGACAACCGCTGATTTGGCAGGAACATATTACACCTCAAATCGGAGACATGGCCAAGTGGAGAGAATATGAAATGAGGATGTCACAAACGAGAATCACTCCTGCCCTGATTGTTGTATGTATAAGATTATCACCACACATTGCACCATGTTTTTTTTTTGCTTGACTTAAGTGATATTTAGCTGGAGGTATCTACAGTGCAAACATTTTACGAGACCAAATTTGTTGTTTGGTTGGATGCACTGGAAGTTCCTCTCACACTTTTAAATCAATTTATTATTATTTAAAGTTAGTTAAAGATGCATTGGAGCCATAATTCTTGCCGTGGGAGCCCACAACTTTGAGGTAAATAACTACTGCCACTCTACAGAAACTATGTCTTGGGAAATAACAGTTATTTATCAATATTATGACTCAAAATGGCATAATCATAACCAAAAGTCCACTTTGAATACTTTTACAATACATCAAAAGATGATTGGAACTTGAACAAGACAAAATAAATACATAGCAATGCAAATGACCTGACGTTTTGGGTGTCCATAACTAAAAAAACAGATAATTGACCAATTAAACATTGAAACTTTAGGTCTAGTGTTGACTTTCCTTCAACTGTGCCATAACTTCAGTGGATTGTGAAGCAGAGAAATACACAGTAATGACATGTTTACACAATCAACGTAAACCAGAAAGGCATCTTTGTGCAAAGAAATTTGCCAAAAACAGTTCAGAGTCGATTTTCTCTGCGTCAGAATCAGCCGATTCACGTTGATCGCTTAAATAGTTGAAGAGCTATAGTATGTCGGGTTTTACCACAAATCATGCTTTGCAACCAAACCTGGTGTGACTGAAAACACAAAAACTAAAAGAAACGATGACAAAAAACATCCACCTGCACAATTCATTCAGAGATCTGCAAAGTATATTAAAAATATCATATATATGTCTAAAAAACCGAAATTTTATTAATTCAAACTACTAAGTGACAAATGTTTTATTACTGATAATATTGTACAAATATTTTTTTAAAGCTAATTTAAAGCAAATTAACCAACTTTTACTTTCTGAATCTGTTTTATCCATTGTTTGTATTATTGATCTTCTGCATATTTCATAACTAGAAGAACTCTGCAAAGGACGCCAATTTGCACTTAAAGCATCTGTAACTTTATTTTTGCAGAAAGTTATGACTCAGATGTGAGCTGATGTATATGCCACTAAATATTTATAACTATGTTAGTACATTTTGCAGAATAAACTCTGGCTTTGACTTAACTAGTAGAGCGTGTTTCATCACAGTTAAATCATAAGAACTGAGGATGCAAAATGAGAACATGTGCACAACACAGCGCCTGGCACTAAACTCTTGTAATGGCTTGTAACTGGATATGCTTACTTGCGATTGAAAATTAAAGCATAGCCAAAATCCCTTGAGGCCAATCAAGTAGTTAAGCGTATATTCTACAGGGAGACTTGTACACACTGAGCAGAGTGTTCTCGGTGAATGGGAGTCAGCTTCTTCTATGAATTTACTTTAATTTCCTTACAGAATTCATGGTTTCTTGCGCTGATAAATAGTGTTACAAGCTTGTTCCCATTCACAATTAAAACATCTATTAGGCAAAACACACAGCTGAAGAAAAGAGTCTCTGCTCTCTGCTAATGTTGTTATTGTTGCTTCAAATTGAATGGAAACTTGATTATCGGGAGGAGACAGATTGCACGCCGCAACATAGCAAATGGGGCAAAATCTTAAACTTCTTCATCAAATAAATGCAAATCATTTAGTCAATGCTGGTGCATGAAAGCAACAGATGGCGTTATTAAATTTAAATCTTGGAGTGATGTGGCGCCGTGCTGTATACGCTCCAATCCATCAGTTTTAGTTTTTAGGATACAGTACATATTGTTATAGCGACTGTGTGGCTTTTTGTTATACAAGGGACACAAATTCCAAATGGAGAAGTTTCAAAAAACAAATAAAGTCTGGAAATATAAAAGCTATTATTTTCAATGTAAAGGTGAAAACATGCTACCTTGAGTAAATACATTATTCTCCATTTTTTTTTTAAATATAATATAACTGGTTAACTTATAGTCATGGCTTTGTGTATGACTATTTTTAAGTCAAATGACTGGATTTGAAATTAATATTGATCTCTTTAGGGGTTTAAAATCAATTTATAGCATCCATTTGGCATAACTTGAGTTTCAGAGCCACTGCATGACATGTAAAAATGCAACTGCCGCCTCCCGATTACAAATGCCACACGGACACCTCTCAAATTTGATGTAAAACATGCATTTATGTCACAGCGTGGTCACATTTTGGGATAGATAACCATAGTCTAACAATTAAAAAAATGTAAGCTCAAAACATATTTTCTATTTTGAAACTTTTACATTTGTTGTGTAACAAAAACTGAGTAAATAATGAGAACAGACTGAACCAACTGGACTTGAAATACACAAGAATAAATCAGTGACATCGAGAACGACAACACTAATATCTAAGGGATAATGCCCAAAGAAGTGTGCATTATCAGAATTGAAGGGACAATGTGACAATATAATAATAATACTAGCATAGTAAAAAATATATATACATATATATTAGTGATATAGATAATAATATTAGTTAAAAAAATTCTCTACTCTTGTTACCGATTTGCATTTCGGCCTGCGCAGGTATATAGATCACTGCATTATCACCGTGGTAAGTCACTTTTTAATCTACACCCTGCAGCCAATCAGATTTAAGTATATATTTTAAGCAACATTTTAAAGTGTAAAGTTGTACAAATTAAATTTGCATTTTTAATTTTCATACCTTGCATAAATCTTGTTGTATCTAAATACATATTAAGACTTAATCCATTATGTTTGGGAACTTGGGGTTCCGTGCTACCAGATGTGCATAAAGTAAAGATGCATCTTTATTTGATATTTGTGTTTTCGTGCAATTATTTCATGTTTTTTGTGTTTAATGAATCAAGAAGAAGTTTTTGCCAAAAGGATGTCCAACTATTCTGCTGAATGCCATAGTCCAGGTGGGTGTTAGATGATGCTCACTATTTGCAATTTCTTTGATCCTGTTATGTTTTGAGACACATTTCTCAGTCTACACAAAAATATAAAACGTTTTGACTATAAAAATGACCTCATCAGGTGTCTAAAGGTGCTCTTTGTCTTTAAAAAATGTGTAGAAAAATGACACAAAAGTCTTGAAAACCTTAAAGAAGAAGATCCAACTTAACCTAGTTCTTAAAATTATTTTACAAGGTGTCAAAAAGGGAAAATCTGCTTTTGTACTTTCATTTGACCTCCTGTTTTAATGAAGATGAATGCTTTTAGGATCGTATTATCCTTTAATGTTCAACTGCTTCACCAGGAAAGCTTCATTGAACTTTACATTCCAGATATAGTAGCTATACGTCCCCTAATGTCGTTAGGAGCCCAGAACTCTCATTGGGCTGCTGTTAAAGTGTGCATGTGTGAAATTCCCTCATTAGTGACCTTTCTACTCCCTCTATTAGTTCTGAGTCTTTACTGGGGCTGTTTTCCACTGCGGGGGGATCAGAAGATTGCTTTTTTCCTGTTTCACATGTCTGTACAATAAAAGTGCTGAAAAAAGCATTTTGTAAGTAAGTAGAAGATTAACTCCAGCCTTCCCGCAGCGCTGCACCAACCTTAAAGCTCTAAGGGTGTTGTTAGCCTCATCAGGTATTCCATCTGTTGGTGTTATTCCAAAGAATGTGCATTTTATGCGAATTAAGACAGAAAGTGCATTAAGATTAAAAAAAAAGTGCAAAAAACATATTTTTGACCTTAATGTATTTGGTTTTATGTGAGCTTACCTAAAACATCTTATTTAGTCTGTTTGTTATCTTGTGATCACTTGAGCCTTTTGTTTGTTAAAAATCCAACTTTTAGATTTTTTTATTTTTTTTTTAGCAAGAATCTGGCTGCTTGCTGGAACAGGCCAAACATTTACCATATTTAGCAAGAATATGTTAAGAAGAGGAGCAAAAATGGTTATATGACAAATACTGAATTGAATCTTAACTATATATTTTTAAATATATAGTTAATATATTTCAGTGGGTACTTCCCATTTGAAACATAAGAGGGGAGAGTTTGAGCTGTCCATTGTTTATACAGTCAATGGTTGCAAACTATGCAAAAAACTGCAACTTATACACAAAAAAAAACACTTTGGGTTGTTGCTTTTAATTGAAAAACCTTCTTTTCAATCCAATTTTAATCTATAAAAAAATCAAGCGAAACAACTTCATTTACCTAATTCATAGACGTGGCGTTCTTTGAATTTTAACAGGAAGTCTTAATCAGGAAGTCCAAGTAATTTCCCCCTGGTATGGAGTTACTTCCAAAACAGATTTGGTGGCGTAAGCAACAAAGCTACCACATACTCCGTATCTCAGGAAAATGCTGTTTGCACGCTCAGACATTTGCAGCATGTCAGTGAAAAGTGACGTCTCACCTGGTTGCCCTCAAGCATAATTTACAGCCTTGCATTCCAGCAGCAGCTGCTTGTCAGGGGAGCTAAAAAATGACACCGACTGCTTTAGCTGAGGAGATACATCCTAAACCTCAAGGCCTCGATGATGACAGCTTCATCACCAGCCTGTCCATAAAAAATGAATCGAATCATTTCTGTGAAATAATAGCGCAGGAGACTATTTAGTGGAATGGCGAGATCAGAGGTCACGTGACTTCACTTGCTCTCTCTCCACGTGAAGTTCCCTCCATTACACCTAAAATACATTTGTTCCAGTCACTTATATTATTTTCATCTTTTTAGCATTATCTCATGGTATACTGATGAAGGGAAGATAAAACGAAAATTATTTACGGCTCACAAATCCCTCTTATCTACACCGATGAGGATTTTTTTTCTTCACTTTTATTTGACGGGTTTTTCCTCTGCAGCTGACAACAAAGTGAGAACGTTTTTACGAAGCCAATAAAACGCTCATCAGCACGGGCTGAAATGACTTTTTAATATCATGACATTTTAATGAGGACTGAAGGAGATGGCTGGCTTGGTTGATGGCAGCACCTCTTTATCAATGAGCGGTGGGAAAAAACTAATAATGGGCTTCAAAGAATTCTCCTGTTCTGGAACAACAGAAGACAATATTTTGACTTGTTTTAAGTGTGAATTAAATCAAAATATTACATTTATTTTGAATTCTTCAGCTTGAAACAACAGGGAAAAACTCATTTATAGATCATCTAATTAAAATCTTTATCTTCTATATTTGTACCTTAAAAAACATTAGATTGAATTCTAAAAAAGCTTGTTAACTTTCCAAATATGTGTTTAGAACTCAATATATTTTAGACAAAAATAGGGGTGGAGCTAAAAGATCATGTTAATTTAATTTACCTTGACTTCATTTAGTAATTTAATTTAATTTTTATTATTATTTAAATTATTTTTCCAATCCTTAAAAAAGCTTGTATTGATATTTTCTTAAATCCTTGTCCCTCTGTAGCTCCGCCCTGGTCAAAAACTGCATAAAAGCAAGAAAAAACCCATAATTTTCTTGAAAAATGTCTGTCTTGTTTCTCAACTGTTTCGCCAAATTTTACCATTAACTTACTGCAAAAAGAGATCACCTAAACATACAAAAAGAGCACTAACATTAAGAGGAAAATCACTAAAAAATAGGGAAATTACCTGTGCAGCCAGCAAGAAAACTACTTTTTATGAAAAGGTATTAAGATTTTCCACACAAGCATTAAAAAATGCAAAAGTATACTTAAAAATCTTAATATTAAATATATTTACTCCAAATTGAAGGCCATACAGCCCAATAATAAACCTTTTTTTGCTAATTCTAGGCAAACAGTTTGTATTTTTTCAGTTTTTATGGACTAAATTGTAGTTCATTTTTAATTATGGTGATAAAACTAGTGTAATAATTGGAAATTACTAATTTTGGAGCAAAATTTGTTAAAAATGAGAATATAATCTTACTATTACTTGGCCAATCTTGATGAATCCTCATGAAGTCTGAAATTGTCACTTATTTGGACCCAAAATCACAGTGTAATTTTAGTTTTTCTACTGTCAAGAGTATAAAGTAAAGGAGTTTTGAATCTATATAATATTTTTTTGCTTATTTCTAGATCCTAGTTCCTAATGAAGCAAAACATTGAGCTGATTTTTAGAAAAGCTTGGAAGGATGTACAGCTAAAACAACTTAAACGTAAAATATCTATAGTTTTAAATCTTTACAGAGCCCATGCAGCAGCACTGACTTCCTCACTGTCAGTCCTTTGCTGATCCTGCTTTTTCATCCAAGCGCTACATCATTGATTGGAATTTAATCTAAGGACTTTGAAGTTTACCTGCCTGAGAAAACGTGCCGGATATGAGCTCGGAGATTGATCGCTCTGACAAAAGGTTGCGTTATCGAACTGGAGAGGTTATGATGAAATTAAAAACAGGGAGCCAGCCACGGGCAGAACACAGGAGCAGTAATAGTCCCGCAGATGCTTCACGGTTTCTTATGCATTCATAAAATGCTTTATATTTATTTATTTTTCACCATATTGTATAAAACTTCAACGAAAAGGACTTTCACCCAGAAAAAGCAAGACTCCTGAGACATGTTGGGACTTAATGTAACAGAAGTTACAGATTTACATATTAGTGCCAAAATGTGCTAAACTAGTAATTTTAATGTGACTTTCATTTGAAGCCTCACACCTAATGAGTTGTCAAGCAGAAGAACAAGCGGATGCTTTGAATAAAGTTACGATAAGCAGCAAATTACTGTCACTCACTAAGATGGGGCTCACATTACACGGCGTTTGAGCGATTAGACATTTCTTGTTCGCTTTAAGCTTAGTGTGCTGACTTGGCTGCTCAAGGTCAGAATGGGAGGAGAGCCCCTTGCCCACCAGATGCTAAGAAAAAAAAAAAAAAAAAAAAAAAACACCCTTCCTCCTTCCTCTTAACACACAAGGTCGTCTCGAGCTTGCTATGCCTCTGCAATTAGCATGCAGCCTGTGGCGTGGCCTGTCTGGCGGCGAACACACAAGCGACGACGTTCGGCTCTCCTAATGAGATGCCAGTCAGCGAGGGTGCCTGCGGGGCTGTCAAAGTCTAAAAATAATAAAATAAAATAAAATAAATAAAGAAAAAAATCTCCTGGGGAGCACATGCACCATTTCGTGGGTGGGAGGGGTGACGATTGAAGTGTGCACAGTCGGCCTGGCCAGTGCAGGCAGCTAATTTTACATGACACACGCTGTTTGGTTATGTGCTTCTATTCAAACGGTCTACCCTGACAGCATGAGTTTGCACTGAGCTCCTGCTCTATCTACAAAATAAAAAATGTTCAAACTCTATGTAAATAATCTCGTTTCCAGTGTTTTGTTCATCAGTCACTATCTACATTAATACTTGTGCCAAATGGCTTATTTTACATCTCAATTTGCTGTCTTTTACTAATATAAATGCTAATTGTCGGCAATGTTGTCAGCCATTTTGTGAGTCAAGCACACATTGTTTTGTTGAATCCGACGGGTAAAATCAGCAACTTTGGTCTAAGAGAAAATGAGAAATAGCTGCCAAATTTCATCCATGCATTAATGTGGGTCTCCACTATAGAAAAACTCTACATTCAGGCGTCTCATTTGACTGATTTTTGCAGGATGCTGAGAAAAATCAACGAAGGTTCAACTCTAGTCAACATTTTATCAGCGAGGCCTATGGTTGGTGTAGAGGTTAATCTTTAGGTCTCATTGTTCGGTTCCCCTTGTTCTGTTTCTTTAACCTCTTCAAAGGAAGGACAAAGACAAAGTTCTGTATTACGCTTATGGACATAGTAGCCGCACACGGTAAAACGACCGTGTCGCTCTGTCGTCGTCCATCCCAAACTTTATTGACACAAAATTACAAAACAAAACGTCTTCTACTCATAAAATGGACACTGAACAACAGAGTTGGGCCCTCTGGCGGTCAAATCAATTCAAATAATAATCCATATTCCAGATGTCACAAAAACAAATTACATAAAATAATCAAAACAAAATATAATTCTAATGTAAATTAAATCTAAGTAAATGGCACTTACAGTTAGGCATTTGTCTTCAAAGTGATGCATGTTTATAGGGATAAGAGGTGTTTGTGTTTTATCTGGTACTGATTACTTTTGAAATTGTTTCGGCTGGAACGGCTACTTTTCTTTTGTTTTGTTTTTATCGGTAATCTAACGACGGAAAAATGCAAGCTTTTCTCCAAATATGCGCAAATATAAAGAGGTAGCTTCAGCAGCACAGTTGTACTGCTGTGCGTTGTGATAATGTGTTGGTACGGGGCAAACATTTATTTTTATCCTTCTCAGATCAAGCAGATCTTTATTTTGTCTTGTTGAATTGGGAATTCATTAAAGGCAGACAGTGGAGTGGACACTACAAAAGTGTTTGACTTCCACAATTTGGCTCCCAAAATGGCGGAGAAGGCCTTCACATGCCGTCACGTGAAAGGGTTCTATGGCAACTACAACTGACTGCAGACCGGCAGGAGTTATAATCAAAAATTCACCTCAGAGTTGTGGGCGGGACTATTGTAGTCTATTTCCCATCATCCCTTTGTTTACACACTCTGCTGCTAGTTCACAGCCCTTCACAGCCGCAAGCTAACATTAGCGGTACAACATAAATGGCGAGTTTTGAGCCAGGTTCTAGTCAACTATGAGTGGATGCATCAGAATGGAGCGGAGCAAGGAATTCTTATTAAAAACTGCTCCTGATTCAAGAAGATTTTGAATATAAAAATACTGACAAACACCATTTTAAGCCTTATTTTCTTAATATGTTGCCTCCATTTTGAGAAAAATGCGACAAGAACACATCAAAAACATAAATATCCCATCATTCCGGTCAGTCTGTGAAGCTCAAAGCGTTCGAAAGGGATTGGCTAGAATTCTTTTTTTTCTGTTTTTTAGTTATTTTTGTGATTTAGCTTGGAATAAAACAGCTTTTTTGTGCATCCTTTTACTTGAATGGATGTCTTCTGTCACCAGTTTTTCCACTAATAAATGTTTAAATATATATACAGAGAGAAAAGGTTGACATTGCCTCAAATGTATAGGAAAAATGTTTTTTTTATTTTGTGAAATTACATAAAACAAAAACATTTAAAATGATAACATGAAGAATTGACGGATTCTTTTGTGCTAAAATCCCTTCAGTAAAAACACCTGCTTTATCTTTTACTAGCATATTAATGAAGATTCTCCCCACATACATACATCACGTTCTCACCCCCCATGAGGAATAGAATCAAAAAGAACCTGTTCTCACACTGACAAACTCTGATGCTGCTGAGAGCAAAGAAAATCCTTTCAAGTGTGAATTTGTTGCTAAAAATCCGTTTCTGGTACAAAAATATGCACAAAATAGTAGTAATTTAGTCATGTTAAATCACGACTATTCCTGTTCCGTGTTAAATCTTGACTATTTCTGTTCGATTGTATGAAATACAAGAGATGTTTGATGCTCCGCTTTTATGAAAGTTTGTTTCCAAGTCAGAACTAGGTCTGATCCCTGGAGTCATTGGGAAACACAGTGTTCCATGTTTTGATCCAATTTGCTGCATTTTGCAAAAGGGGAGTGATGTAACAGCTCTTTCGTTTTGAAGTGGTGAGGTCTTTTTAGCATGAAAACCAAAGTCGGTCTGTCCATCTGTTTATCCATCAAGAAAGACAAACACACGGGGTGAGCATTAACCAGCTAATCATACACATCTAGAAGCCGCCCGGGAGGTGAGATGTGTGAAGCGACGACATGCCTCACAAAGCCTCTGTGCCTACTAATGGCACCCTGTTTGTAATAGCATCCGTATAGCCCTGCTTGACGAGCTGCCAAAGGGGGCTTTCTGTTATTGTGGAGCCAATCACCCACTAAGTATTTGCTGGCTCCTATTTCCTTCATGCTAATGTGCGAGCCTCCCCAGTGCCGCAGCTAAATCGACTCTTTACGCCTGACTTGTCACCCTGCAGCGACGCACGGAGAATCCCAAAGATGCATCGCCGTTGGTCCAGCACAAAGTCCCCGTTGCTGTGGATACATTTACTGGGAAGGATATGGCTGGGCGGGTTATGATGCTTTTACTGCGGCCTTAAATCACAGAGAAGCAATGGCTTAAGTGATTAAGATGATGAATCTGACGTGACCTTTGAAAGGGGGTTGTTAGGCAGTGATTGCTCACTTTAATGTGTCTTTAGATCCACTGTGTGTGTGGGCAGGGGGTGTTTGTGTACCGTAAACTGCTTTCATAAAGGCTGTGTTAAATGAAACTTGCAGAATGTTCTAATGGTGAAGCATTGTTGGAGATTAAAAAGAAATCAAGATCACCTTCACAAAGTAACAGAAGTTAAAGATTCAAAAACCCACAGTAAAAAGAGATTTGGTAGGAAAATATTACTGCAGGAGTTCATGAGAAATTCACCTCACCTTCGCTCATTTCCCATCATCCCTTTGTGTACACATTCCGTCACAACCTCAAGCTAACATTAGCGGTGCAGCATAAATGGCGAGCAATATCTGAGCAATCCAGTTGTACAGTTTATCTGCTCATTTATGAGCATAAAGTTGTGAAATTTTGAAAAAAAAAATGTAATTTAATAAGAATAAATAAATACATTAATGTGGAAAAGTCACAGTTTTATGAGAATTAACACCTAAAACTATGAGGAAAAAATATAACATTTTTACAAGAAGCAGCATGTAGAATTATGAGCAAATTGTTTAATAATTCATGATAACAACGTTTTATGTGTGAAGAATTTTTCAAAACTAAAGTAATCATTTTAAGAGACGGTTTACCAAGAAAATATAATACATAAACAACAACAAAAAAGTAACTAAGATGATGTTTTAAGTTTAAGAAACTACAAAAATGTGGCTACTTTTTTTTCCACGATGGCACTAATTTTCCATTAAACTTTGGAAAATTTCCCTTTAAAAAGTTAAAAATTTTGTTTAAAATTCAAAATGTTTTCTATTTTCTGTAATGTTTCACTCTTGCTAAACTACTTTTTGTAGTTTAATGTTCCCAATTTTTGTAGTTTTTCTACATTTTTTCGCCATGCACCTATTTTTAAAGATAAAAAAGAAGACTTGCGTGTAAGAAGACCTTAGTGCTCATCAAGAAATGTATGTCCCTCTTTTAGAGTGAGGTTTTCCAAATCGCTGGAAAGTTCTGAACTGGTTGGCACAGCTTTAAAAAATGTGTTTTTCTGTGTTTTATAGCATATTCTTATGGCCTTTGTTTCATGATGAAAGACACACATAAGATTAAAATTGCATTTCTGAGTATTTCTTTATTCAAATTCTTGTGGATCAGATAAAAAAATGTTGGAAAAAGCTTGTAGTTGTGATGTGGAAGCTACAATCAGTGGGCCAGAGACTCCCTACTCCGCTCTATTTTGATGCATCCACTCATAGGCGACTAGATTCTGCTTTTTTTTCTTCATCTGAGCTGGTATCTGGCTCAAAACTGTACAGCTGAATATTGCTCACTATTGTTGTTACACTGGTAATGTAGGTTGGGGTTGTGAGGGGCTAAAAGCTAGCGGGAGTGTATGCATAAACCTAGAAAACTATGTTTTTTTTTTTTTTTTATTTTGTCTCAAAGCGGCATAATCATGATTAAAAGACCACTGGGAACATTAAGAAATACAATTTTCTCTTGGATCATTTCTGAAATTGGTTTGACTCAAATTTGCAGCCTGATTCCTGGTTATGGCTTCTGTCCTTGCAAAATAAAATACAATTGACTTGCAGCATCCAATTGCTACTGCAAGAAGCAGTAAACTCTTCACGCATTTGTCAAGTCGGGGCTCACTATCAGTTTTACTGTGGCACACAATGACGCCACTGAGTCAAAAGACGGCATTCAAAATTGAAAGAAGACCCAATTAAGAAAAGTCATACATGCTGCTGAAAAATATCGTCAGCTTCAACTCTTCTATACTTTAGATATAAAAATGGCACTGCAAAAACAGCCCCCTTAGAAGTAATTCAAATGTCTTATCCTTTTAGCAGATTCTCTTTAAATAAGCAAATGTATCTACCAATGGGGAGAGAGGGGAAAGAATTCTTACCACTGAGTCATACGGTACAGTACAGCCTCCTTTCCACTGAGCGGTCTGGTATGGTCCGATCCTGTAAGGAGTGGTCCAGTTAATTCTAGTGAGCGTTTCCACTCATTTAAGCCACACCCCCACTTAGCGGTTTGTTTTTGCATGGCGCATGCGTATTGTAGACCGCTAGCGTGTCATTGCAGAAAAGCAACAACAATGGAGGTCGTCTTTTTCTTGCTTACTTTTTGTACATCGTGTATAACAGGAATTTGATGTTGCTGGTAGCTGTAAGAATACCGCCGTAAATGGAAACACTAGTTTAGTGCTATATTGGTGTTTTCTAATGTCAACATCAGATTTCGAAACGAGGCTTATTTTGAGTGTTTCCATTATAAAATGGACCCATTGAACCATTTTTGGGCTACCGTTGGTTGTAGGGCCATAGAAAAATGGAACGTAATGGTCAGGGTGGAGCTGCTGTTGTCAATGATTAACCCTATTGAATGGTGGAAGGTCAAAAGAAAAGAACAAAAGTTTTCTCCTCTTTTCGGCTGTATTCATGTTCACCGCCCCGAGATCTTCTCTCAAACAACAATAAATACTTTGTAAGCCAAGAGGACAAGACCCACGCTCATAGACGAGTATGAATCAAATAAACACCATAGCTCTAGCTGTAGCTGCACTACTATGATGTGCTACACTCCACGTGCACTGTGACAATCTAACTTTCAGTGTTAGCGTGAATTGCCTGGACCATTCTAAACTGAGCAATATAAACAAGGCATTATATCTCAAACTAAAATTATTTTTATTGCAAGACAGACATTTTTTTTAAAACAAGGGTCTTTTTACAGCTTTAAAAGCAAACACAACAGGACAGTTAGCCCCACTTAAAATTCTTCCTCTACATTTGAAGTGGCACTTTAAGTGCAAGCCATGTACCAGAAATGTATTTTTTAAATTATAAACTCCAATCAGAGGGATACAAAGTCCTCT
The DNA here is from genome assembly GCF_002922805.2 of Oryzias melastigma. Taxonomy (NCBI): domain Eukaryota; kingdom Metazoa; phylum Chordata; class Actinopteri; order Beloniformes; family Adrianichthyidae; genus Oryzias; species Oryzias melastigma. The sequence goes on along the minus strand of NC_050534.1, from coordinate 11,811,248 downwards.
GTCGCGAGGGTAAACCACGACGTGCTGAGAAGCATTTTTCTTCAAGTGGAGGCGCTTCGATCCACAGAAGTTTACATTTAAATATAAGTAATTACTTTTTGTTAAGCATTACCTTTTTAAAGTTATAAAACCGCTGTTATGTATATTCAAGCGCTGGAAGCTCTGCGCTAAAGCTAGCGGACCGGCGATTATTGGTGATGTCATAAAAAAAAGTGACATCAGAAACATGAGACACTATTTTTTCATAACTCTCCGTTTGGAGGGCTAAATGAAGGGGAAGGAAGAAGGGAACATTTCAGATCAGAGGCTGACTCCTCCTTCAGCCCAGATTTGAAAAATGCAAAAAGGGGGTGGGGCTAGGGGAGGCAGGCTGAGCGGGGGAGGTGTGGTTTAGCTCTGTGACAGTGAGGATAACTTGCGGTACCTAAAGGATCTTTTTACGAGTGTCTTGGTGAAAATAAGAAAAAAATCCCCATCACACAGCGGCTCTCTGTCTGCCAGCCAGCTTCCCAAAGGCCAGTTTGGCGAGGAAGTAAGCTTCGCGGCGTAGCGGGATCATGGCGTTGAGCGTTCAAATATGGGCTTTTATACTGGACCTGCAGAGCATGATGACGTGAAACTTCTGAAACAACGTGGGACTTACACCAGTTGACCAATCACAAAATCTAACTGTAATATCTCATTTCAACCTGTAGGGGGCAGCAGACAGACGCCTTTAGACTATAATTTCAGGAAGTTTATTTAAATTGTCTAAACCAACAGTTATTACTTTAAAATTCAGTTTACAGAAAAGAAAAAGTAGATTTAGTGGATTCAGTTTTTGCAGCGTAGAAAACACTGGTAATTATCTCTCCCTGAAAGGGCAGTTTATATTCATTTTTAAGTATCGATTTCCGTCTAGAGTAAACCAGAAAGTAGTGAGTCCTCAAGAAGTCCATGTGGAAATGAGTCATAAGTGAAAGCGAGTGGAAGTCTAGAAAGCCCAAACACAGTTTGCTCCCCCTCTGTTATCGGGCTGTGCAGATGTGCCTCAGCCTTCTCCACAGCACTCCTATTCTCCACATCCATCACGGAAGAGCACCTTGGGAGACTGAGACGACGGTGCAAGTGCCAAACCCACCATCTGCCGTCGTTTAGAAATAAATGACAGGCCCAAACCTAGAGGGAGCCAGTCTCATTCTGTTGCCAGCGCCGCTGCTGCGGTGACGGGTCCGCCCAACCTTCCCTTCTCCCTGAAATCGATGTGTGAGACCCCTGCCAGTCATGCTGGAGTCTGCCGTGGAGAGAGTGGATTTGGTCGGCGAAGCACAGCCCCTTTACTCAGGGGAGCGGGCAGGTGGAACAGCGTGGTGAAGCCAGCTGTCTCCCCGCTGATTACAGCAGCCAGCGTGGAGCGCCGAAGATCTCACTCTGGAGGTGGATCTGAATGAGAAGCAGCGAAAGCCGCCGTTTGTTTGACGAGAGCTTTATTGATGATCAACAAATGGAGGAACCGTCAGCTATAATGAGCTGGAATTATCACAGCTGCCTGTTCCATCCATTCTGTAATTGATGTTCCACGCGAAAAAGTCTGAAAATTTTGCAGCTTTTCTTGGTTGGAGATGAAAATTAACGAAATAAATGGACGGCCAAACTACTGCGCCAAAGCAGCAGGAATCGCAAGAAAAACACGGACTTAGCCCTCATTAAAATGACAAAAGTCACTGAAAGACTTCTCTTGCTGCTCTTACCTGCTGTGTGTAGCTTTCAGGAAGGGGGCAAAAGCACTTCTTCATCGAGTTCCAGTCTGTGACAGCTAATATAAGTTTAAAGTGAGATGGGAGGTAGACTTTATTAATTCCATGGATTTGGAAATGAGCCGTGATGATAAAGCTATCACTCTCTTATCTGGGGACGGTGGGGGCGTAATTAAGCCGATAGCCGGCGATGATGAGGAAGTGGTGAGAAAAAGATGGGGGGAGAAAAAAAAAGTCCTGTGGGGATATGAGGGCGGAATCTGAAGGGCTCGTTTACCAGAAGGATGACTAGATTGGCACTTAATTGCCACCTTTTCTATTTGTAGGGTAGGAGGTTTTCTTCTGAGACTTCCACCCACTCTTTTCCCCTCCTTTTCCTGTGTGGTCAAGGTGAGATTAGAGGATGTTTCATTGTCAGACGCGTCAAAGTTTTATATGGCCGGTTAGCTTGAGTCCACCTCCCTTGCCTGCTGGGATATGTGGGAGATTGGGGTCAAGAGTAGGTGGATTGCAGTGTAATGGCACAGGGAAAGAAGGTTTTGTAGAAATGGCTAAGTTTGATCTCTTGAACTTAACCAAGAGGATTGAACTCTTGTATTGTTCTGCTGCAAATGACCTACCTTACCAATCACTTTTTATTGATTCTCCAAATCAATTCTACGATGAATGATGGAGAAATTCACCAGCGGAAGCATCCTTCTGCTCAGAAAGATGAACCAAAACTCAAAAATCTTTTTTTTCCCCCATCGCTGATTGTTTTAATTAGTTCCCAAAATAAGTACATGTTGCTAGGAGACTGTTGGAGCTGTTGCTCCGGTCAGATCGGATGTTTTTGTGTTTATTTTAAACCACAAAACTACCACTAAAAAGGTTTAAAAAAAAAACCTTAATATTGAAAAATTTGAATAGTTGCCTTCAGATTTCTAATAAAATCAAGAAATGAAACTAAAATTAAAATCTCAACACAAAACCCAAGTAATAACTTCACCAAAAAAACTGCTTAGCAAAGTAAAATTGTTATAAAAAAATCTTTTGAGTTAAAGTGTCAAATTAAAGATGAGACTGGAATCTGCATGGTTACATTTTAAGAGATAATAAAGAAGAAATATTCCTGTTATTTTTTTCACATTGCAAAAATAGAAAATCTCAACAAGTATTTTAGTCTAGTTTAAATATCTTACTACTCTTTATATGAGACAAAACTACCTTTACTAGTAACTTTTCATTAAGATGCAGCAACTTGTTTTACGACAATAAATCTTGAACATCTTGTTGAATAATTTGATTTTGAAAACATAATTATTTTAAGTAATAGCGCTTATATATTTACTCATAATTATCTTAAAAAATTGAAATTCTTGTCTCATTTTATTTGGTCTAAAAATAGGGATTGTGGTGCTCAAAAATGTATTTTTTTGAGGAAAAATAATAAGTATGCATGTAAATTTATGAACTTTTAAGATATATAACTTTTTTTTTCTTTTTTTTTTTACAAAAAATGCTTAGTTTAGGACATACAATTCCTAATTATCAGAGCAAAATCCTAAATATGAGTGTTGATTGCTAATTTAGGGGCGGAGCTAAAAATATATATTTGAGTCAATATTTGACAAAGATTAAGAAATTATCAATACAAACTTATGTAAGTATTGTGAAATAACAAAAGCAATATTTTTTGAAACTGCTAGAAATACATATTTATTTAATCATTTTATTTGTAATGGAATTCCACTTCCCCTCCACATAAAATATTCTAGCTTCGCCCAGGACAAATTTCAAGTTTACATTTTTTCCTAAAAGAACAGGACTTCACAACTCGTTTTTATTTGACTTTATTAATTTTATTCAAAACATTGATTTATTTTGATTTTATTCTGTTTTGACATTTTTTGTTACCATTTTTAATGTTTATTTTATCATATAAAGAGGTGTGTTTTAGCAGGAAAGCTATATAAATAAAGTTGAATTTGAACTTTTCTAAAGAAATCGTAAGAATTATTCCGGTCTATTGACAGATTTTTTTTCGCTTTGAAGGGAAAACAACGTGTAGATTTTCAAAGTTATTTTCAGAAGGACATTTTTTCCAGTTTCTCATCAGAGCCTGAATGTGACCCGACGGTGGAAAAGTTCCCAGCACAACCGTTAAGCTCGCAATCATAATTAGTTAAATCAATTCATTGTTGGTTTCGCTTCTGTCTCGGAAACCAAATGAAATGTCACCGGGCTTTAAATGTTGCACCGCCAGCATTAATGAAAGTAATTCCAACACAAGTGTGACATTTATTGAATGCGGTGATTGCAATGTCCGGGATGCAGCTGGGAGACTCCCCCCGAGCTCCTGGACAAAAACAAACCCCGTCCTTGAGTCAGGTGGCATTTCTCCAGGTATTAGAATATCTTAGGAGTTCAGGTGACTTCAAATTAACTGTCCGTGATTGGGAAATGTGAAGTCAGGCTCAGAACTAATGAAGACCTTTGTGTGAGACACGTGTGAGAATATTTCTCTGGAGGCCTGGTGACACCCATGGCACAGAGTAAACAATCCAGGCTGTGAATCGGTAAAACCCCCCCGTGAAACCATAATCCTTGCTCCTCCGTCAGACACACATAGGAGAAAAGAGTGTTATCACCCTGGCTGACATACTCCTGTGTTTTCTCCCTACTTCCTTGGGGGCTTATCACTCCGGCATTTCATTCTATTATCCTGAGCAAGCTGGGGCTGTCCTCGGAGCACGGAGACGACTTGTCAGGGTCTTAGAACAAAGAAGAAGCATGTCGAAAAGCGCATTAGACCGGGCGAAGAAGTGCGGGGCTTCGGGGGGGAAGAAAGAAGGAGCAAAACGGATGCGAAAAGACAGGAAACCTGAGGGATGTGAGGACTAAACAAGGAAAAACATGAGCTTCACTTTCTTTTTACTGTCAGTTTCCCCCTCAAGTAACATCTTTGCTTACCTGATGCAACTTCTGGTCCAAATGATCAAAACCTCCAGAATAACAGCTTTTTTAATAGCTCTTTTTTTTTAGTTGTGCACAGAGGCTACAAGAGGATGACTTATTTTTTGAAGAAGAAAACAAGGAATAATCTTTATAAAGCCGGGACACTCTAAAGCAGGGGTGTCAAACTCATTTTAGTTCATCTCAAGTGGGCCATACCAGTAACATAACAGCAAAGTAACTGTAGCTTTGTTTTTAGATCAGTTGTAAAAAATGCCTCCAACAGCCTAGTAGTCAAATCACTTATTATTATAATTATTATCTTTTTGACAATAACATTTTGGTAATTGTGTGTCACATCTGATCATTTTTATAACAATTTAATAGTGGTGAGATGCTTGGAAGAAATGCTATTGATCTATTGTCATGCTGGTGTTTCCTTTCTTTTGCTCCCCCTAGTGGTGAAATTGCACATTGCGGCCATTTCTTTGAATACCCATAAGTCGCCAAAGGAATGGGCAAAAAACTAGCTTTTTGATTTTTTTTTTTTAATTTTTTCAACATCCGTATATTTTTTTATCTTCATGAAAGGGCCGGATGAAACCGTCTGGTGGGCCAGATCCGGCCCGCGAGCCGTATGTTTGACACCCCTGCTCTAAGGCATTGTTTCCACTGAGCATTTTGGTTCGGTGAGGAGTGCTACGATATGGTCGTCATCACTTTCAGTTATGCCTCGGTTTCATTGAGCGGTTTGCTTTCACGGCGCATGCGCGGTGAAGACAGGTAGCGTGCTGCTAGCTCTTCCTGTATCACAAAAAACCTGAATGCTAACAAACGTAAGCTTAATTGAGCGCATTCTAAAGGGCCCCCAAGAGGTACGATTTGGTACTGTTTATTGGGTCCATTTTATAATAGAAACGCTCAAAATACCGGACCGAATCGCTGAGTGGAAACTTGACTCTAGTGTCCAGTTTGAAACATAGCTAACACCTGCCGAACCCTTGTGCTATCCTAGATATGTTGACGTAGGGAATGGGATCATCTGGACCCTATAAGGTTAGCACAAAGGTTAAATTCCCACTCCAATTATCTTTAAAACTATCTTTAAAGTTTTCCACTGGTCTTTTACTTATGATTATACCGTTTTTAGCCAACTTTAAAAAAGAAATGTTTATTTTTTAGCTTCGACTTTGCCCCTACAATCTTTTACAAACAGTAGTTTTGCTCAGCTCCCGATTTTCAACGATCTGAATAAAGAAATACTCGGAAATGCAATTTTAAGCATAATTTTCATTATATATGTCCTAAATCAGGGGTCTGCAACATGTGACTCTTTTATCCCTCCATGGTGGCTCTCTGGGTGAAGAAAAATAAAATAGTAATTTTCAAATATGTGGAGATTAGCTATTATTTTAGCAACATGCTAACATTTTTGGCTAATTTGTTATCTACTGGAGTTTTTAGGCTAATTTCAAGTTAAGCTAATAATTCCGCAACTGACAAACATTTTTTACGAATTTAGTTTGGTGATGAATTTTACGCTAATTTGGGGTTTAGCTAATAATTTAGCAACATGAAGATTTTTTCAGCTAATTTGTTATTTGCTGAAGTTTTGGGGGGATAATTTAGAATTCGGCTTCTATTTTAGAAGGCCAAGGCTAACTTCTTTGAGTAATTTAGTTCAGCTAGTAATTGAGCAATTATCTAGCTTTTTTCTTTTGGCTAATTTGGCCTGTAATGAAAACTTTTATACTAATTTGGAGTTAAGCTAATATTTTAGCAATATGCTAACATTCTTGGCTAATTTGTTATCTACTTGAGTTTTTAGGCTAATTTAGTGTTTAGTTTTTATTTTAGCAACATGCTTACATTTTTGGCTGATTTAATTTACTGAGGAATTTTATGCTAATTTGGAGTTCAGCTAGTAATTAGGCAACGGGCTAGCTTTTTTGCTAATTTGGCATCTAATAAAAGGTAAAAATGTCTTAAAAATTCAATTTTGAGAAATGCTAGTTTCTTTTTATATTTCTGCTTTTGCCAAAAAATAGACATAATTCATATTTATTAAAAAAAAAGAAAGATGGTAATGAATGCAAATCCAAATTTCCTAAAAGCTAAATTAAGACTATACGCCTCCTTGTTTTGATCAAAGGGCTCTTCTAATGTTAAAGTTTGCCGACTCCTGTCCTAAATCATGAGAAAAAAATGCTACAAAACCAGGATTTGCTTTAACTTCGATGTTAAATTTCAGTATGTGATGCATCAGCCCACAACCCCTTAAAAAAAGGCACAGACAAAACCATGCGGCAGCCCCTAGATCCCACACTTCATTACCCGTCCTGCCATCCCTGACTGGAGTAAATCGATGCAGAACAATAGCCAGCACCCTCACACCTTCCAATGCTCCATCTCTCCATCCTCCACCCCTTTCATCCTTCCATCCGTACCCGTTTCTCCTCAGATCAACCCTTTTCCATCCAACCTGCCTGTTTTCATCCCTGCTGCGGATCGCTCTTCCCAACAACATAACATGTCTGTTGCGATGGCTGACAGCCTGGCCACGCTGCTTTGACAGTTACAAGGATAATAAGCTCATTTTGCATGCGGTTCTGTGTTACTTCTGTCTGTCTCGGCCGCTTCCTATAATTTGGGTCTGCCACATCTCCGGGGATGGCGGCGTTATTAGTCCGCTAAGGATTGTCTGGGGTGTTTAAAGATTCCATTTGGTTAAGGGTGTCACTTTACATGTAAGCAGAGAAGTCGCCTCTGTTACACTTTGTAATGACTACATTACCTTCATTTAACAATCCAAATTGATAGAGCAGCCAAGAGGGGAGATAAAAGCTGCCGAAAAGGTCAAAGTTTCCTTGAGTCTCCATACTAGCCGAGGAAATTATTTATTGTGCTTAATGGTCCACTGCAGGCCTGTTGCATGCAATTAACGATGTGATCCATTAATAGTGGAAAAAAGGACAACAAAATGGCCTGCCGTGCTCGCTTTATTCAAATGTGTGAACTTGATACGTGTTGAGCGACTCCGATTCAAGGTTAGAGAGCAAATATGCTCCAGAAAATCAAATTGAAGCTTTAAATAAATGTGTTTTCAAGGTGAAAGCAAACTATTACAAGAATTAAGCTGGTGCAACCATAAAAAAAAGCACTGAATAATTTATATTTGGGCATTAAACAGGAACATGAGTAGTGATTTGCGAGGTATTTTTGGTTGCTAAACAATGACAGTGGTTTGAAAATAAAATAAAACGCTGCCATGAAATATTCAAGGGAGCTGTGAAAAAGCAAAGCAGGAGGATAGCCGGCTGAGAGGAACGGAAAATCAAAGACTTTCTATCCTCCCCCACAATGGTTCGCACACTCGGGGTGCAAAACATCCCAGTGGCCCGGATCAAAAATCGCTGTGCAACAAACGTAACGGATTTGGGGAAGTTGGTGGAGAGCGCACCACAAACACAGAGATCCGCCAACCGAATGAAGTGAAAAAAACGTAAATGTCAGTCTTGCATTATTAATCTCTTTGGCTTAATTATGTTACAGGAATTTTAAGCCAAACAGTGAGGATTTGTGTGCTTAAATGTGTCGACGCAGGGCGGGGAAATTTTAATTTAGTTACAAACAAAACATTTCAAACAAAGAAGTGTAGTGGAACTTTTAAGCTGGATGGTTGTTTGGAAAGGGGCTTTCTGGATTAATTTGACAATGCATTCCTTTGTGTGCCACAAAAGAAAAGTTTTTGGCAGAACTGTGAAAGATCAGACACAATATATACTTTTTTAAGGTCTTTTTTCAAAGTTACAGTAAATTTGGCTTTAGAAAAGCACAAACAAGTTGCACAGTTGGCTGCAATCTCGTACTTCACCACTAGATGTCCCAAAGGTCATCTAGAAAAAGTTGTTTTTTTTTACAGAAGCAAATGCTTCATCTCACTCCTGTCATCTTTTAATCTATTTTTCTATTTGTTTTTAGTTGTACTTATTCTATTTTTAGCCACAATTTTTAAAGTGTTGTTTTTTTAGGACATAGTTTCTTCAGAGCAACAGTAATTCATTTGAAATTTGCCTCTACTAAAAGGAATAATATATATATTCAAAAACATTTGGATTCCTTTTATCAATAACTTTTAATTATATGATATTCTAGAATCCTTCTAAAATTCTTGTGTTCTTAAATTAAAATGAGATAAAGCACTCAATGCATGGGAAATATACTATATCTTCTATATATATATATATTCCCTAAGAAAAGAAGGGAGGAGAGAAAAAATGGGAAGAAAGGAAAGAAAAATTATACATTGTTATTTATCAATATGCATCTTTTCATTGATAGATTTGGCGCATTTTTTTTTCTTTTATTTATGCACACCCTTTTTTGTCTTTATTTCTTTGTTAGTTTTCTATATAAAAGTAAAAAAAAAAAATTGCCTCTAAGTTGTGGGTACTAAGTAAGTAATATATGTCCTCCATTGTCAAAAAAAACGTCACAAAATCATGTTAAAAAAAAACAGAAACACAATTTTGATCAGAATTTTCAACTCTAACTTTAAGTTTTCATGATATTTTTTAGATTAAAGCTTCAAAGGCAAATTTTTAACATTTATTTGTTAGAATTTCACCAAATCAACCCAACAATTTAACAGTAACTGTAAAGAACATTAGTATTATGAAAGTAAGTGCATCAAATTTAAGAGCTAAATAAAACATAGTTGCACTTCTACTATGACTTTATCTAATTTATGCGCTTCCACACCATTAGAGACGCAAAAATCCCCCAACCAGGTCAAACAGAAGGCGTGCGGATTTAATAAAAGTATCAAAAGTCAAATATTAACAAAGCGTTCGCTGAAGGTTGTGCCGGCTTTAAGATAAACCATCAGTCTACACAACAAACAGCTAAAATCCTCACTTTCACAGAGCCTCTGCTGTTCCATTTCCTTATCTACACTATGAAAAAGCTCAAATTGCAACAACCAAGAACACGGATTTCTTTTTTTTTTTCTTTTGCCAATATTTATCTGCAAGTGTGTTGGTATTTTTTCTTTCCTCTCTCCATCTGCCCTATCAAGCAACATTTTCCATCAGTGTATCGAGCAATTTTCAGCACGCATGTATGGTCTCAGGTACTATCTGGAGTCTGCAGGAACAACGATTTCCACTGCTGGAATTTATCAGCTTTCTCAAATCTGAAAAAAAAAGTATACAATAAAGTGAGAGCTATTAGGAGCCTCGGGGAACAGAAACAGGAGCTAAAGTAGAAATGCTTAAAAATAGCAGCAAGAAAGAACATTTAAGATGATGACTCCAGACAGATATAGCGGAAATGTTTAAGAGCATATACGATCTGAGTTTAAAAACACACTCAGATCATCTTTTGAGCTATTTTTAAGTGTTTTTTTTTAAATTATGATTATATTGTTTTAAGCCTTTTGCTGATTTGTGCAGATTTGCTCCGAAGAGCAACTTTTTTGCTCCTGCAACTTAAACTTTGGAAAATACGGCAACTCACTACAATATTTTTTAAGCTGCTCCTGTTTTTAATTAAGAAATCCTCAAAATTTTGGAGTTTTTTTAAGAACATTTTTCTTCATACAGGTCCTCTATCATCAGACAAATGCCACACTAACATGTCAAAAACACCCCAAAAAACGGATTTTCGTCTTTAAAGTAGAAAAATCAGTGTCAAAATAATAAAAATAAAGCATTTGGAAGTGTGTAACATATCATTTTCAACTGTTCTTAAGAGGGAACTTTCTAGAAGTGAGTCTGCTTCTGTTTACTGATAATTAATTATGCATTATTGCATTCATTAATTACGACAGCAAATATTCATTTTTGGAGCGTCCAATAGATCAGTCACTGTCCTTTAAATGTGATTATGTAGATTTTAGGCTAAATCGATGTAGTTTTTGAGGATTTGCGAACACACCATTATGGTGTATTTGCTCATAAGTGCGACTTATACTCATTATTTTATTTATTTTTTGGTCCTGCGACTTATAATCTGGAAAATACGTCAACTTTTAAGTCACTACAAGCTTTTTTTTGACTGCATTTTTTTGTCAGCTCCTGATTCACGACGATTTGAATTAAGAAATACTCCAAAATGTTGAGTTTTAGAGGATACATTTTCTTTATAAATGTCCTTTATTGTTAAAAAAATGCTGCATGAACATGTCAAAAACACTAAATACCTGATTTTTCTCTTTAAAGTAAAAAAATCTGTGTCAAAATAATAAAAATAATGCATCTGGAAGTGTAAGATTTTTCAAAAGGGAACTTTCTAAAAGTGAAGTTGGACCTGAAATCTTAAGTCTCCCTGCTGTTCACTGATAATCAAATATGCATCATCGCATTCATTCATTGCGACAGCAAATATTCATTTTTGGAGCGTCCAATAGATCAGTCAGTGATTATGGCGGTGGGGGGGTTTAGAAATGGCGTGGATGGAGCAGACGGAGGGTGAGGCAGAGCAAACACTGCGGCAGCAGCTGCTCTCTGCAGTGCAACCATTAAGATTGCAGGAGGCGATGCTTCTAGGAGGAAGCCCTTAATGAATGTGCATCTGTGCGCCTCCGCATACCTGCTGCACCTCCTCACAGATAAACGGAATTTCGCCTCTGAGCTGCACCTTTCTTCTTCTCTGTTTGTCAAGTTTTTTTATTTTTTGGGCAAAAGTGGCGAGTTAAAAGACATAAAGGGAGATGGGCGAAGAAGCGGCGAGAGGGAGGAGGGATGAGCTGCCTCCCTCCCCTTACAACTTTTCTTTGGGGGCTTCTTATAAACCAACCATCTATCTCCATTATGCCCCCAAAATTGCTATTTGTCGCTTTGCGGGGAAGGAATAATCAATATGTCTTGTGGGGGCAGCGAGCGCATTAGAGGAAGCAAATTGATGTCTCTCGCTCCAGCGCTCCTCACCCGGCACACTGCAGCACAGCTAATGGGAAGCCTCGCCGGCTGACAGACAGGGAGCCAGCCTGTGTGTCAGTGCACATGAGTGAATGAATGAGCGAACGGTCAGGGAATTTGTTCATGCAAAGTGAATGCCAGCGCTGTGTGTTTGTGTGCGTCCACTGCCAGCAGAGCCTTATCTCTCCCAGCCATCCGGTTTGAGGTCTTCAGGCTGTCACAGGCAGATAGCCCTGTCACTACGGCAGCATCCTCCTTCCCCGAGAGCCTTGAAGGCTTCCTACACCGCCTGACACTTCCAGAAAACCCCCACCTGATAAGTGCATCGCAGACAGACGTGACTTCCTCACTATTCTCCCTGCGCTTTTATTTCATTATTCCCCTCTATCGTTCTCAATCAGAGGCAGAAAACATCCTTTTGTTGGTTTTCAAAGGACTTTTTTTGCCTCTGAATCACAGTAATTCATCCTACAAGTGAGAATGGTCAAATCTGCTGTTGCTTTATTACATCTTCTATTCCATTATGCTGGAAAATCTATCACTGAGTCGCAAAAATGCAGCTTTTTAGAAGACAAAGCCTGCTCTTGAATTTCAAGACTGACATGAACTATCGACAGCATGAAAGCATTTTTGTAATTTTCTGAATTAAAGCACAATTTTAGGCTACTTTTTGGACAAAATGTAATCAAGTTTAATGTAAACGTTTAAGTTTTAAAAATATATCTTTAAGAACCACAATCTCAAAATGGATTTGATGGATCATTTTAATCTTCTTCATGCCTCGGTGTAGAAATCATTCACGGCAGCCTGACAGAACAAACCCAGCAGAGGAACTTCCATTTTGACTGAAAAGCTCCGATCAAGATCAATGAACATACGGTGAAGCTGCAGGGCTAAAAGGCTGGATGTTCGATAAAATAATTGATTTTGATTTGCTTAAATACTGATGGATGTTTGTCCTTTCAGCACAAACGTCTTTGAACGCCTCACGTCTTATCTAGCTTCTCATTTCATATTGTCTCTAAAAGTGGACCTAAAGCTGCGTTCACACCGGACACTGTCGCTATACTTGATCTACTTGATATACTTGACAAATCTCATGCATGATTTTTGCCACTTTGTACTACATCTAATTCACACATGAATGCAATAGTTTTGAACGTAGAAGCCCAAAACGCGTTTACATAGATTTTTTATTGAAATCGGTCACTTGACCACTTGTTGCAGAGGATGGAGTGAAAGTAGCCTGATCGTGTGTGATCTTTGATTTGGCCAACTGTGTCTACTTTTATGTCTGTAAACCCAAAGGCATCCACATTTTAAGCAGCCTTTAAAAAAAATCACGTTTCCTTTCAGATAAAATAACTTATTTTGGTATAATTCCTGCATCAAAAACAGGTGAAAAGGAAAGTTTCAATTTCCTTCCTTAATCCTTCCTCTTAAAAAGATGAGAGAGGCCTATCATTTTCCTCATGGGTATACCTCAACTATGAAATCCTATTTTTTGATTACAAAAAAAAAAAACATTTGTAAATTTTGGTGTAAGGTAGGCAAGATTTCTGGATCTCATAGACCTGTAAGTTCTTTTGTTAGGACCCTCTGTCCTTCACTCGTTACCTGTATTAATGGAAACCGTTAGAATTTGTTATTTACATAAAAACACCTCATACAGTCACACTCTAAACTCCTCTACCGCCAAGACCAAAGAGCTGTCTTAGGACACCAGAAACAAAATTGTTGGAGATTCTAAATTGTCACTTAGGTGTTAACGTGAGAGTGTGTGGTTGCATAGCCCTGCAACATAAAAGACACCTCAGTCACACTCTAAACTCCACTATAGCTAAGAACAAAGAGCTGTCGTTGGACACCAGATACAAAATTGTTGGAGATTCTAAATTGTCTCTTAGGTGTTAACGGGAAAGTGTGTGGTTGCATAGCCCTGCGACAAAAAAGACGCCTCAAACAGTCACACTTTAAACTCCACTACAGCTAAGACCAAAGAGCTGTCTTAGGACACCAGAAACAAAATTGTTGTAATTCTAAATTGTCTGTTAGCCGTTATTGTAAAAAAGGGTTGTTGCATAGCCCTACGGCATAAAAGATGCCTCAAATAGTCACACTCCAAACTCCTCTATAGCCAAGATCAAAGACCTGTCTTAGGACACCAGAAACAAATTTGTTGTGATTCTAAATCGTCTGTTAGCCGTTAATGTGAAAAAGGGTTGTTGCATAGCCCTACGGCACAAAAGATACCTCAAACAGTCACACTCCAAACTCCTCCATGGCTAAGATCAAAGAGCTGTCTTAGAACACCAGAAACAAAAGAGTTGGAGATTCTAAATAGTCTCTTAGTTGTTAACGTAAAAAAGTGTTGTTGCACAGCCCTGCAGCATAAAAGACGCCTCAAATAGTCACACTCCATACTCCTCTATAGCCAAGATCAAAGATCTGTCTTAGGACACCAGAAACAAAATTGTTGGCGATTCTAAATTGTTTCTTAGGTGTTAACATGAGAGAGTGTTGTTGCATAGCTCGGGGACAAAAAAAGACACCTCAAACAGTCACACTCCAAACTTCTCTATAGCCAAGACCAAAGTGCTGTCTTAGGACACCAGTAACAAAATTGTTGGAGATTCTAAATTGTCTCTTAGTTGTTAATGTAAAAAGGTGATGTTGCATAGCCCTGCGACAAAAGAGACGCCTCAGTCACACTCTAAACTCCTATATACTCAAGACCAAAGTGCTGTCTTAGGACACCAGAAACAAAATTGTTGGAGATTCTAAATTGTCTCTTAGGTGTTAACTTGAGTGTGTTGCTGCATAGCCCTGGGACAAAAAAGACGCTTCAAACAGTCACATTCAAAACTCCACTATAGCCAAGACCAAAGAGCTGTCTTAGGACACCAGAAACAAAAGTGTTGGTAATTTTAAATTGTCCTTTAGGTATTAATGTGAGAATGTGTTATTGCGTAGCCCTATGACAGACTGGCTACCTATACCCTGTTGTCCCCAAACAATGACAGGGATAGGCTCCAGCAACATTGCGACCCAAAGTGGGATTTGATGGATGGATTGTTTGTTAGTTAGTTTGGTAATTCACACTATAAATGGGTGTAAACAAAGACATGTGCATCCCTTTTTTCCAGGTTTCAAACTTTAGTTGAATTTCTATGAAAGGAGCAAACAAACAGTCCTGACATTTTTCTACCTCTTTTATCAAATCTGTAGCAGCAGCAGAATCCTTTCCACAACATAAACAAAGTCCGTAGAGTTCCCTGTCAGCAGATTTATTTTTATTCTTAGTTTTCTTTGTGTTAAAGGAAAATAAGTTGGAATAAATGCTTCTCTTGAAATAATAAATTCTAAACAAACACATTTTAATTTTATATTTTAGTTTCTGGATTTTCTTTTTCGAGCTGGAGTTTTCTTTTAATATATTTTTACACTTTTTTTTTTAGAAGGTTGAGCCAATGTGAAACCTTGCACAGATTTGTGTCTTCTCCAAGAGTTCCTATGACACTAACACCAGCTTACAATCCTTATAGCAGCTGCCGGTCTACTCAAGTTTGACCTTCTCACAAAGTGAGTTTCTATTTGAGTGCTTCGGAGATAAAAATGCCAAAGGTTTAAGTCGGATTCATATCTTATGACATGTGTCTCAGCCTGTTCTTTAGAGGTCTGCTGCAATCGCAGAAAAGTACCAAAGTGACATGACACAGACGCAGCAGAATAACATCACTGTCACTACATTTTAATACCACAAATGAATATGTAAATTGAGTGACTGATAATGCAAAATGCTGCGAATAAATTCATCTTTCTGTCATCCCCTCGCTCTAGCACACAAACACACTAAATCAATCTGTGTCTGTGTCACCGGAGAGCTCAGGCGGCCGCGAGTCTCATCTCAGACGCAGGACAGGGGGCGTCACTGCAGGATTCTCCATTATCCATTTACTCGCCGCAGAGGCCATCGGGGCCTGTCACTTCTCATTTAGCCGGGCTGCGCTTGCACAGGACGTGAGCCATAACCATAAACACATTTCATGTTCTTTTACGTCACTCAAACTGCTTTTAAAATGCAACACTTTGCGTGATTTCCTCAACCGAAGCGATGTCAGAGTTTAGCCGGGTGACTCGTTCTGGCAGAGTCTGAACGAGTTTATTGTTATAAACTGAATCTGCACATGCAGCATGTTGTGTTTGTGTTTTTTTACCTTTTATAAATCTGGCTCTAAGCCCCGGGCTTAATTATTTTCTCTGAAGACCTTGCAGAATTGCATTTGTTGAGGACTGTTTTCAGCTGTTAATTTAAGTTCTCAGTATCGACTGAAAATAAATTGATTTCATTACAGTAAAGAACATGTCACAACGTGTCGCAGCATTATGACTTATCGATTCCACTTTATTAGTTGGACAAGATGTAGCAGAGTTGATTCGAGTTACTGCTTGACTGCATCATTAAAAGTAGACTTTCTGGCGTTTGTTAAGAACCTGTTTGAGCTTTTGGAGATTTTCCGAGAATCTTCTGGTCTCGGTGATGTTCTGATGTCGCTTCAGTCGTGCGGTGCCTTCAAGGCTGTTTTGATGTGTTTCTTTGAATTCTGCTTTGATGAGATTTCTGTTCCTTTTTTGGATGGTTTTCCTTAGAATCTCATTTTTCTTTTGCACCATTCAAAACATAATTGACTGAGTATTAATTAAAAGTGCTCATTATTTAAGAATTATTGTTTCAATTTGTTCTTTCATGTTTAAATATTTATAACAAGGTAGGGCGAGTTTTTTCTATTCCAAAAAAATAATGTCACTTGTCCTCAAAAATACAACATCTTTTTTACAGTTTTGCAAAAAAATAGAACACAGAATTTCTTTATATGTGAGATCTATTTCAAACTTTTTCATTTCTAACAAAATAAAAGTGTTTTTTTGTACTTTTGAGGTTAATCTAATGAAAACCCTGACAGCCCAACACCCTTCTCTGAGGCATACCGCCTTAAATATTATCAGAAAATAATCTGTTGTACAGGGGGCTGCAAGCTTTGATTCTACAAGATCCATTTGGTCAATTTTCTGACTGGCCAAAACTTTGCAAGAGCCACTAAGTTACTGTTTAGAATTACAAAAAAAACTCTTTATTTATGTTTTTGTGACTATTAAGCCACATATGTTTTTTAAAATGTACCTTTTAAATATTTACTTAAATAATGGAATTCTATGTTTTTTTAAGCAGCATATAGAAGTTCCTTTCAAAATAAAATACATCATGTTTCACATACGGATCCAAATTTAAGTCAAACAAGGAATTTTCCACCTTTCTTTTTTCTCCTTTTACTATCAAATTTAAATGACATCAGTGTAGATAACAATTTGTAAAACAAATCTAACAATTCTAATAATAAACCTCCATTCTGACATGTTAAAATTCTAAATCTAAATTACAACACTGAATTAACTAATAAAAATTAACTGCATTTAAAAGTGGTAAAATAACCAAGTATATTAAAATCTTTAAATATTTTAGGTAAAAAAAAGGGGGGAAAAAAAGCACAATTCGATGATAGATGCAGTGCAATGGAGCTGCAAACCATCCAGTGGATGGGATAGGCTCCAGCAACCCCTAAAAACGACTTTAGAAATTGGATTATCATTTCAAGATGTCTCCTTTTGTGTTCCCTTCCAAAGGACTTATGAAATAGCTCCCCACAGTCAGCCTAATATTTGCTGTCTTTTATTCATTGCCAACTGGAAAACAGCTGGTTAAAAATAACTCCTGCTAATGTGTTCTGTGAAGTAAGGTTTGAAGTGCTCTGAAATCCTCAGTAAAAAATCTACAGTATCTTGAACAAAGTAACACAATAGTGTTAGAGAAATGATTCCACTTCCAGCTGCAGAACAATCACGCGGCGCCTCAGGTTAATTCACAGCTTTGATGGATGCTGAATTGAAGCTCTGGTGCAAGCACAGAAGAAACGGTGGCAATTAGAAAAGCCCTGTGTGTGAGAGTTGGCTGCTGCATGCACCGCTGGGCAGAAATGAGTCTAGCAGCCCAGGCAACATAGACAGGGCTTTTACACAACATCACAGACACGCCTAAGACTCCCATTGTGCCTCTCGCTAATCCATTTCCATCCTAACAAGCTGCTGCTTTCGAACCATCCAACCACAAGCCCGTCCACCGTCTGCTGAGCTTGGTTCTGCTCCAGTCTCCTGACTCTCAGCAGCCATTTTAAGCTCTCTGTCAACACTTGTCCTCCTCTACATTTAGGATAAGCTGTTTTTGCACTGAGGTGCTGCTAATGCACTTGTATGAATGCATGCTCTCTAAATGTGTGCAGCCATTCATTTGGTTACATTTAAGGCAACTGATTAATAAAAACCCAGACGGCAGCTGCATTTCTCTGATGTCCGGAGTAAACATTTCCTTGTTTGGACTGCATGTGGATTATTTCTGCAGCCTTTAAATTATAGCCTCAGCTTGTTTGGACCTCAGGAGACTCTTTCATCAGCAGAGAAATAAACAAAAGGGAAAAATTTGCACTTACAGCTTTGACTCAACTGGGACACCGCTGAGAAATCAACAGTGGGTTTTCTTCACTAATAATTCGCCTTTCGGAGGATGTTTCCTCAGGTGAAAGCGAGTGGCCAACAAACAAAAGGAAACTAATAAAAGAGGCTAAATCCTTTAAGCGAGCGACTGTTTGAAGAACATTTCGACTAAAGCCTCCAAAGAGACACATGTTTTGCAGTTTTTGCCTACAGCTCTCTGAGGTTTTGATTGGCTGGAATAACATTTGTGCTTCTTTTTCCTTTACAAGTTATTCAAAATTCAACAAAATAATATATTTCTTTGAGCAGTTGCATTCTGCTGTAAAAATTAAAGACCTACTCCATTGAAAATTGAGTTTTTAACATGTTCTTGTGACTTTTTTTCTTACAATGGAGGATATATACTAAGAAAATTAAGATTGAAATTGCATTTTTGGATATTTCTTGATTCAAATTGTAGTGAATCAGAAGCAGTGGCTTCGGTTGCCGTGGTTTTGAATATAGAGGATGTCCGTCAGAGGTCGGGGATGACACCATTATAAAATTCGACAACTCTGATTGGACAATGCGTAAATGTCTCTGAATGGCGTTCTTCCATATCAGGCAACCGCCTAGGGTATATAAAAAGTCGGCGATTCTGCCCCACTGGTTATCAGATTTTGAGCACACATTTACAATTTTTTTTGACCATATGCCTCCAAAAAAAAAATCACAACGTTCTTTGTATTTTTCTTAGCATCAACTGTAAGTTGCCAATAATCAGGTCTCTGAGTCGCTGTGGTGCTATCAAAGCTATGACGAGTTTTGTGCAGGATCAGTCCCCGTTTGGATCCACGGTTGCCGGGATTGACCTCCAGTCACCGCCGGGCCCCCAGCCCATGTCAAAACCCTCGAAAATTCAGGTAATCAAACGGTTTTAGGGACCTTGGAGACCCTCCTATCAGTCAATAATCGCGCTGCTGCTGTCCTGCTACCCGCCTGTCACTGGACCGCCACCGCACAACCTCCAAATGTGCACGGGCGACCGCTGATTTATTAAAAAAAATTGATTAGAGGCCACGGAGTTGCATTTTTACTGCCTCCTGCTTACAAATCTCACCATGCGGCCACCGCCTGAAAAATTTACATTTAGTTCACCGCACTGTGATGCATTTTGGGATATGTGACATTAGTCCTACTCTGTTGTAATCCTTTATTTTTACCTGGTTTATCACTTTAACTACCCAACCAACATAAAATTAATGAAAATTTTCATTTTTTTGTGCTTTTCATTGCCTTAGGAGAGTAACATGCATAATTTAAGGATTTCTATATGTGTCCCACCGTTTGGTGGAGCAGACAGTTAAAGGGTTTTTATCAATAAATGACTTTCAGCTGGTACAAAATGCAGCTGCAAGACTTTTAACAGGAAGCAGTACAAAGGCTATGTTTTATCCTTTTCACATTAGTAATCCATTAATTTTAGAATTTAATTTAAAAATGTAGTTCTGCTTTCTCCATGCGTCTCTAGCTGCCTCCTTTGGTTTTCTACTTTGAGCCTAAAGACTAGTCGAGGTGACCTCACTTTTCAACAAAGTTGAGTATTTTACAAAACAGCTAGAGTCTCTCTTTTTTAAAAGTGCTTCAAGTTAATTATCTTGTTCTATTTATTGTTTTAATCTGCTTCTGTGTCTTTAACTTTGTGATTTTAGCTGTGAAAGATGCTATAAAAATAAAGTTTACTTACTGTTTAGTTGAAGTTGTGAGGGGCTGTAAGCTAGCAGGAGAGAGTGTAAACAGAGAGATGATGGGAAATGAGTGCAGGCTTGCCCCGCCCACCACTTAGAAGCAAATTTCAAATGAACACCTGCCGCTCTGCAGAAACTATGTTCTGGGAAACGACAGTTTAAAAGGATTTTTGGCTAAAAACAGCATAATAATAATAATTAAAGCTGACACAGAACGAATCAAAAGATAATTGAAAGATAATAAGTTTAACTCAATGCAAATGAGATGGTCAGATGAAGCGAAATCTGTACAAAAATAAAAGCTTCCTATTACAAAACCTCTCCCTTTCCTGACGTGTTTTTCTACCGAAGCAAAAGAGACACAGCGAGACAATATAAATACCATCCATTAAGGTTATGAGTCACCTCTTTCCTGAAATACATCTCAGCGACGGTAATGCTCCTTTCAGTCTGAAAATGTCCCCTAATCATCCGTCTTCCGTGTCGCTCCACAAAATGAAAAAGGATTTGAGGAAATTCTCTGAGATCTGGGAGCATTAGTGTGGCTCCCATTGTTGCCTGAAACTCCACACAGCTGCTTGTGTGTCTTGGAGCCCCTCGGTGTCAGTCTGTTCGGAGTCACTGCTTTCTGGCACAAAGGCAGACACAGTGAATACGAACAGAATAAACTGCAGACAATAAAAAAAAAAAAAAAAAAGAAGGCAGCACATCAATAACCGCTCGGCTTGGCTTAGCAGGGGGGCTTATTGGTTTAATTCTTAAAATACAGCAAGATGGGAGGCTGCATTAGAACAAACAACTGAAGGGGGTGTTTATCTGCAGAAGGGTGTGCTTGAAATCCAATCTACCATATTTTTCAACACGTACAGAAGGCTTAGCGCAAATATTAACACTGAATCTTTTGGGAAACAATCTGGTCATTGCCATATTGTTGCTTTCCTTTTTATTTTTCACTTTTTTTTTGCACATGAGTCAGTAAATACAGTCGAGCAGATGCTGAATGTTGCTATTGTTGTTGTGCTCTCGCAGAGATTGATTTTCAGTGGCTTCCATCCAGCAAAGCGGCACAGAAACACAGACTGGGTGGTGTTGTCATTTTTGTTACGACTCGAGCTAAACTGCGCTGACGTCTTGTAACTCGAATTTTTTTGAGCCACCTTTGACAGAATGTTCTCCTTGGAAACTCTGCTAAACATGATGCCCTCTTCACATTTACACAGATGTGATCTGTTCCTTTTGTAAGCTATTGATCATCAGAAGCACATTTGCGCACCATGAACGTGCAGGGACATCCTAGTCCTGCATCCTCTGCGATAATATGAGGCCTCTATCTTAGGCCGGAGCGCTGACGTCTATTAGATCTATAAATCATGTTAGCTGAAGGGTGGGGGATCTTCGAGGGGTGCAGCAAGAGCTCAGGGTCGTAAATCTCATTACCTGAGACTGCTGCCGATCCCCCCGCTGCCTCATCCTGTCCTCAATCTCTCCCATTATCAGCTGACCTTGACCGCCAAGACAGACATACACTCAATCAAGGGTGGAGAGAGACGGCGAGTGGGAGCGCCTTGTGACTGTGCGGCTTTTTTTGTGCCATATTTTTGAAGCATAGTATTTTTTTTTCTTATTAAAATATCCGTTTATGCCTGTCATCTGGTCATGGGGTTGATACGATTTGCCTCTTGAAAGCAAATATTAAAAGAAACAAACTGAAGCTATATATAAAATAAATTATATTTCAGGTTCAATTCTTCCTGAAGTGATAAATTTGACTTTTCCCCTTTTGAGTTGGGACTACAGCTGGATTTGGTCGGATGAGTCACGTTTGATTCTGCTGTAAATCGGCCATTAAACGCACACCTGTAAGCACATCACGGTTCATTTCAACTCTAATGATCTAACGTCCAAACACAAACCTGTGTGCGGGACACTCCAGCCTAAACAGCTCCCCATCTGTCAGAGCTGAAGGGCAAAAGGAGTTTTTCAGAGCCTCAATCTACTTGGTAGCAATTTATGCATAAAATTCCACTAAAAATAGTTATATTTAGTAAAAAAAACAAAAAAGTTATCTTAATTGAATATATTTATATTAATCTGATTCAGTTAACACACTTTAACAGTGTTACATGTTACAAAAATGTTCAGATTATTAACATTGTAGACCTTGTTCTGCTTCTCCTGGAGGGCGTTTCAGTTTGGCCACTAGGTGGAGCTCGCGCTACAGTAGTTCACGTTTTTCAAGAAGAAGAAAGAATGAGCAAAATTTTTTTCTTTTAGACCACAAATGGTTACTTTAAAAAAACATATTTCCTTGAAAGAGTTTGTAAAATGTATGCCTGTGAGTTTATAAAGATGTTTATTTAGTCTGTAATATACTGTATGTTTAGGTTGACCGAGCGTTAGCATTAGCTGTCCTATTCCCGTTAGATGTTAGCATCAAGCTAGCGTACTTTAGCTTTATGTGTTAGGTCAATCTCTATTTATTTGGATTTATTGATCTATTAAGCTTAGATCGGTTCAAATAAATTTTTAACATTTAACATGTGTTGGACTAAATTTAAGAAGTATTTATTGTTATAGTTTTATTACATTGCACTAGGCTTAGGGTGAACTAACTGAAAGGTTTTGTTACTTGGTTATCATCAAATAAATAAAAAAATTAGGATTTCTCTAATTTTTTTTTTTTTACTTTTTTGTGGTTGTTGTTGTTGTTTTGACCCCAAAATCGAAGTTTGAACCAAATTATGTGAAAAGTGAATCTTATCCTTAGTAATCAGTCAGTTGCATTGTTCATATCTTAACCGTTGACTTTTTGTGAGTTTGAAAAATAGATTGAAAGATTACTTTTCAGAGTAAGATGTTCAAAACTTCCAATTCTAATGTGCAAAAATCCTGTAGTTAAGTCTGTAATATTATGCAAAACACCACAACGCCAGAAAAGAAATTAATGATGGCATTAAGATATTTAATAATGGCGAGAATGCCGCGGCGGTGCTCTGCTGTGAGCTTCAGTGAGCTGAGTGATCACACAGACATTTGCAGTACTTTCAGAACCTCATGCTGTGTCCCAGTTCATTTCGCTTTCACTGACTTTCACACCTTGCAGGCTCAGGACAGCTTTAATGAATACAGCGGGCTTGCCTGGTGGTTTCAGTGCTAATGTGAGGTTTTCCTCTAAAATAAAAGAGAGACGTGGTGTTGAGTCTGTACGCCATCAAACAGAGGCTTAATGCAGGGTGTGGGGCTAAGATCTATCAACAAATGAGCTGCACTAAAGTCTACAAAGTAGATTACAAAAACAATGGTAAAACATTCTACTTTTACAAATTTACTGTTTTAAGCTAAATGAGAATATGAAAAAGTTGAACATAACGTTGCAACTTCTGGCATAAAATTTTTGCAGTAACTCCTACGCAAGTTTTTCTTGAAGTTTTCTTGTTAGTATTCACAGTCTTTCATGCATACATGACAGAATGAGGAAATAATAATAATTTTTCTTTCTTTTAAGACCTAAATTGCTTCTTAAATCCGACTCCTATTCACTGAAATATTCCTACACTAAAGGCTGCAGAGCTGCCATTCACAAGTGTTATAGGAGTTCAGTGCCTGAGAACACGTCGGTATAAGTAAGCAGAGAGGGATTCAAACCTATCACAGGCGGACCACTCTATCTCTGTTGCACAGCCGCCTCATCAATATAATTGTAGTAAAGGAACAGTATTCCCACTATAGCTATCTATCACACTAAACCTGATGTCGCCCTTTACGTACTTGCTTCTTTCCAATGGTGTACAGTGTTCCCTCGTGATATCACGGTTTTGCGATCTCGCTTGCAGTTCGTCACATTTACACTTTCTTGAGTAAATCTTGGATTTATTTTCCACGAAAGTTTTAAATTTGAGAGTTTAAACAAGAGAGAAAAATGTGAAAGTGTTTATGTCTGTCTGAGAAAAGTGTATAGAGTGAGGGGTTTTACATAGCCCCAAATTTATCTAAGTATCTCCCACAATAAAAGAGGAAACACTCTCGCTAGAATACTTGGGAATACCCTAGTGGCCATTAGGGTGTACTGCAAAACCAGGTATTTCATAACTCGGGCCATATTTATATATTTTTTCTCATTAAATTCAACAATAATTTAAATAAACTAGGAATAAAGAGGAATTCGAAAATTTCTGCTTCTTTCAATCTATCCTCTAGACTCACTTTATCCCGTTTTATTGA
The DNA here is from genome assembly GCF_002922805.2 of Oryzias melastigma. Lineage (NCBI taxonomy): Eukaryota > Metazoa > Chordata > Actinopteri > Beloniformes > Adrianichthyidae > Oryzias > Oryzias melastigma. Next base: position 11,787,164 of record NC_050534.1, on the reverse strand, counting down.
GATGCTGGAGCCTATCCACCTGCTGCTGGGCGAGAATCTTCGTCAGTCCATTGTAGGGCTTCTTACGGTGTATTTAACCACAAATAAAAATAAAATTGTAGCCAAAAGTCTTGAAGTGTCAAAAATGATTTACATTTCAATAAAAGAGAAAAAGGTGACATGCTCCACGTTGCATTTCTCCTCTAAATTCTTTTATTTAGTTTATTTGGATGGAAATTTCTTCACTAAAATGCATTTTTCTCTTCTAAACTTAGTAATTTTGTCTCTGCGTATCACATAGTTTTGTTTTTCTCATACACTCCGCTGTTGTAATGGTTCATAGAAGACTTCGGCACAATGTTTCCGCTTGGTAAAGTGTAAATTTCAGACCTGCTCACAAGACTTAGATTTACAATCAGCACAGATGCAACGAGCGCAGAGGGACGGAGATGGATGGCGGCAGCAGGGAGCCAGGCATTTTATAATAGTATACTTTCTTTTGTCAGTTGCAGCAGCATAAACTTGGCAAAACTTGGAAAAACAATGATGAAGTGCTGTCAGGTCACACTGGGTGAAATGTCTTTTTGTTGTGTAAATCAAGCCTCTGGCTGCGCCCTTCGTTTTTCCGCTGCCTGGCTGCGATCTCCTACAGCTCCGACTACCAGCACCAGCGAAACAGACATAATGAATGTTAGATTTTCAAACAGAGGCTGTCGCTGCAAGCAGCCTCCACATTTCTCTGTCTGGTGACCATTTTTCTTTCCAGCTTCTTCCTCTTTTCTTGTTTTTTGTCTTAGTTTTATTCACTACTTTGGTGCGGTGAATCAAAGCAAGAATCATTTGATAAATGACACAAAATTGCTCAATTACAAAATGAAGTCATATTTCATCATCTTTGTCCTTTTCTTCCAAACATAATTTCTTAAACTTTTTTTTTTTTTGCTTCCTGCTGCGCATTTTAATGGGCTTTTCATGCCTGGAGCATAGCCAGTGCCAGAGGGAGAACCTTCCGCTCTGTGGTATGTATATCTAGCTTTCTCAGTAACAATTCCAGTGACAACACTCTTGGAAATAACACAACCCCCACACTTTGACCACTTTGCTTTTGGGTAAGCAAATTTACTGGAATAATTTCACCAGTGCCCGGAGGACGATCCGAGAAAGTACACGGTGTCCAGCCTGAGGCACAACTCAGAGGGAGGATGACAGCTTCAGTCATGTTTGATGGGTGCAGATGAGCACAGTCATAATCAGCAGTAAAACCAGGGACTCCACACTTCAGCTTAGAACAGAACCGGACTTTCTGCCTGCCGGCACTAATAAAGAAGTGGGTTGAGATCATTAGGGCATGGATCGGACAGTCTCAGGACAACAGATCAGCATTTTTTAAAGTGTTTTTGAAAGAAGATGGAGATGTAAGACGTGTCACTTGGGGAAAAATGCTAGCAAGTCATTTTTTTTTCCAGCGAGCCCAAGTCTTTTGAGTCAAGTCTCACTGTAAAATGTTATACTTGATGGTCACAGAGGATCACTAAGGTGAATTCTTATTCCGTCAAATATTAGGTAGAAGGGGTTGTTCTGGAGATGTGGTCAACTCAATAACACTGTCCTCTATGAACCTGCATGGCTCTACAAACTGATGATTTTTGTGTCGCTAAAATCTACAAATCTTACAATATTTAGAAGTGGTAAAGTCTCTTTCTCTGTAACTGTCTATGTCTTAGTAACTGGCCTTATGGATGGATACGGGCTGTCTGTGGATGAAAAATACAAGTGTACCTAGCTACAGGTAATATGGTGGATCTAATAGACCTATTAGTGAAAACAACACATCTTCCATTTTAAATAAAATACAACTTCCCCTGGACATCCATTGGCTCTGTCGGGTCTATCCACCATTACATCCACGATGTCCTGCACTAAGTTTTAAGATTGCAGGTTTACGAAAAATGTTCATGAAATTGTTTTCTTCGGGCATGTTGCCGGGGACACACCACAGTGAACACGTAAAGGTAAGTAAGGACTCCCTGACTGTAAGAAATTAAGAAATTATCTAGTCAGAGTCGGTGACAGTTCTCATTCATCCAGGTGGCGTATAGTCTTGAGGTTGAGTCATGGCAACTGGAATAAAAAAAGTCTTCCTATGAAACATTTCGCTGCTTATTCAAGTGGCTTTGCCAACCGTGATTGATGATGGTGATTTACTAAAGACTAGAATGCGACGTCACGGCACCAACGACTTCACTACGTCATAATACTTCACAATACACTTACCAGATGCAGGAGATTGTATCTTCCATTTTCTTGAGATGCCTTACAAGCCTCAAGTGAACTGCGCTCCCTTTAAGATACATACTCTCTACGACCCTCCAAAACGAACCCAAAGACCTGCAACCCAACCCCCGAACAGGTGCATGTGGCTAAGGCCTTAAAGAGTAACCAAACAGGGAAGTTGGAGGCTGACTCCACCCACAGCCGAAATTTGAAAATTCAGGAATAGGGGTGGAGCTGGGGAACAGGGCTGTTATCATTACTGGAGCTGCAGATCATGACGTGAGACTTAAAATGGTTTGACCAATCACGAAATTCAAATATAATACCTCGATTCAACCTGTAGGGGGCAGCACACAGGCGATTTTTGACTCAGTTATCAAGAATTAAACAAGTTTATTTTAATTTGTCAAAAATGTGGGAATTAAGTAACATGCAGCACTTTAAAAGCCCCATTTATAGAAGTCAACAGCCAAAAAAAGTTGATTAAGGCTTTAGTTACCCTTTAATTTCCATTAATGTGTTGACTCTGACTTAGTATCCTGTGTGCTATCTTGTGGGGTCAAGATGACCCCATTCAAGCATTGCCATATCATCCCTTCCACTGAGGACAAAGGTGGACCGGATTTCATGTCTGCCAGTGGAGATAAAAAAAAAAAAAAAAAAAAAAAACAATAAAAAATGTCTTGTGGGTTCTTGATGATCCCACTCACATCGTTGATGTGCCTTGGATACCACAAGGGGTAGACTTTTTTTCCGTTTTTGTGAGATATTTTGGAAAAATTACTAATACTGTATAGATAAGCCGCACAACACCACACTTACAATCAACTTTTCTGTTAAATGACTTTGATGACTAGCCCTGTTGAGTTTTTTCCCTCATTCTAACTTCACCTTCTTTGGTCTGCTGGCTCTGAAACACGCCAGGATTCACTTGCAAGTAAACAAAAAACCCCTTGTTTTAACATAAACGTGAGTTTCCTGCTTAGTCCACAGATACATTTTCACACATGTCAAACATTAAGGTGTTTGAAGATTTGGTGTGGACCAAACAGCTCAGTGTGAAAGTGAACTCAAGTGTGACTTGAGTTCACGCCAGACGTCCAAGCGCACAGCTAGTGCACACAATATTCAATTTATTCAAGAAAAAAAAGCTACAATCAGAGAGCTCCTTCATAGATTGAGCCTCCCGTGGAGTTCTTTCACTCTGCCAGTCAATCTGCTCTAAAGTGAGAGGAACTCGAGTATTAGAGAAAAGAAAACTCCCAGTCGTTGCTGGGTTTCAGTCTACGAAGCCTGATGTGTTCAAACATACAAAGAAGCAACTGAGTGAACAATGCTGTCAGGGGTTTGATGTGTGTTTGTGTGTGGGAGGGTGGTTCTGTAAAATGTATGCAGTCAGTTGCAATATTGATAACATCAAGCTATCATCTTTCTGTTTACTCTCCGTGTTACTCTGTCACACGCCGACACACACAGACACACTGCGAGTGTCCTTCTCTGCTCTGATACACTCTCAGGACCACCTCAGGATGGCACATCGCAGGTTTGTTTTTCCTGTATCTGCTCCATCAGAGGGTAGCGGGCCTCATTAGAGTGCGGGGGCCATGTTCGGTCCCCGGGCGCCGCAACCCATCCGACCAACCTCCAGTAACCCCTAGGGCACTGAACCACAAACACAACAAATCACTGAAACAAAAAATCCCTAATGCTGGAATCTTTACACTTCAAAAACACAATTATGCTAATGCCAGGAATCATTTGCCATTCCAGCTCTGATTTAATGCGGCCTTTTAGTGGAGAAAGCTAATTAGAGGCTTTAATTAACATGTGCGACACAAACTGGGGAGAAGTGTGAAGGAGTCTGTCGATCACGGAGGAGCTGAGCGAGGGCGATGGAACGGCGAGGAAGGGAAGTCTGAAAGCAATGCAAATGAGGCGAGGGTGCGCCACAGGAAGGCGTGGATCTCCGCTGCTACATCGATTTCTGTAAATATATCCATGACCCCGTAGACGGAGTGGAGTCATCTCATTAACACAGGCTGGAAGATGTCAGCCGCGAGGGCTGGCGCTGACACGATCTCAGCGAAGGTGCCATCATTAAAACTGTGACCAAAAAAAAAAAAAAAACAGGACTTAAGTCCGTGTTGTGTAACACTGATATTTCACACCACTCACATCATCCTCTTCTGTAGAACCCCCTAAAAGGAGGATGATCTCAGTACACAGCTTGAAATTCACCGCAGCTCTTTGGAAAATCTGCTCAGAGTTATTTCGTTCTCTCAGTCTGGGCCTGCTTCTGCGAATTAAAAAAGCAACATGTAGCCAAAAGTCATTTTATTTGCAGTCAGGCCGATAATCTCTAGCTTGTTGCAGCAGTGCTGGGCTGCAGAATATAAGCTGGAAGTGGGACATTAAGAGAACGCTGCTATCAACAACTCAGCTTTTTATGCTGTTCTTATTTGCATGTTCTGCTGCAATTCACTTTAATAACCAGTGTGAAGATACTTCAAGGCTTTATTCATTTTCAATTCTTTATTTTATGGATTAAAGTGCTTTTAACATTTAAAGTGGATTTTTTTTTTTTTTTTTCTTGAGGGGGATTTTCATTAAAACACATTAAACAGGCAGCTGGCTGGGGTGCAATTTCTTACGCTTGATCCACTGAACAATGCTTGAGCTCACACCGCTTCCTCTTGATTAGTAGTTTGCAATTTCCTCTGCAGTTTCTTTGTCATATTTGCCATTTCGTGCTTTTGTGTTCACGCAGAGCTTTAATTTACTGTAATGGATTTCGCACAGATTCAATCAGGAAAGTTTTCATTTTGATCACAGTTTGTTTTTTTTTTTCTTAAATGCAAGATATGTTGATATGGATTCCATGTGGGCAGCACTGCTCATTATGCTTTATGTATTCCGTGAAACTGCAAACCTTGCGAAAGCGATGTAATGCAGGAGACGGATATTGTTCGCGCAGTCTTTGTGTCTCTGAAGACTGAAGTCACTTTCCTTGTACTTTGCCGAAGCTCTGTGTGTACTCGGCTGACAAAATGAATTCAGTGCTGTATGGGCACAAAAGGTTTTCCTCTTGGGAGAGAATCCAGCTCTGAAAGAGCAAAGTGAAATGTGCAGCATCTTTGATGATTTCAGATGCTGCTTTAAAATTCATAGAAAAGCAGTTCTACAAACTCTTCAACTATTGATGTTTCAGATTCTCCTCAGTCAGTTTATATCCAAGTTAGTAACAGGTAAATGTACCATTAATATTAATGTTTTTCTGCCCTGCAAACAAGCCATGAAATTGTGCGTCCACTTTTTTTTAATATACTGTCTATTCTTTTTTTTTCATTGATCTTTGCTATGAGTTTCTAAAGTGAGAATAAGAAAAGTCAGACTCACCTGAGCTCTAAGGGTGGCCAGTCTTCAGCTGTACATCATGTTCTCTTGAGCTGCAAAAAACACAATTTTACTCTTTGTAGAAATACAAAAAAAGATCGTTCATCCATTTATTTTCACATTTTTATAGAGTTTTCTTTGAACTCCTTAAGATCCACTCTGAGGAAAATGGTGTTTTTACATGTTCTTGAGACATTTTTCTCATGATGAAAGACACATATAAAGAATAAATGGCATTTCTGAGTATTTCTTTATTCAAATTGTTGTGAATTAGGAGCAAACGGGAAAATGGCGTTTAAAAAAGATTGTCGGTGGGACGTAGAAGAAACTACTAGATCTATGTACTATATATCTACGATTTCCTCATCTGGGCTGGTATTTAATTTAGTTGCAGCAGTAACATTAGATTGGGGCTGTAAGCTAGCAGGAGAGCGTGTAAACAGATGGATGATGGGAAGGGGGGGAGGGCTCATAGTCTCACTCTAAACTCAGAGGTAAATTTCTAATGAACTCCTGCTGCTCTGCAGAAACTTCTTAAAAACAAGTTTTTTTTTCTTTTTGACAAAATCTGTCATAATTATAATTTAAAGACAACTTGGATCCATTTTAAAATAGGTTATAAGAAGATTGGAGTGAAACTTTACCAACTAGTGCATGAAGCTGCTGCAGATCATGTCCCTTTGAATCATTCATGTTGATTTACTTAATTGGAAAATGACAGGAATTTGTTTTTTAATTATGAAAACTATAACTTTACCCTCTATTTTGACCATACTTGAGCCGTACTAAGCAGTGTGTTGAATCGGACATTTGATTTGGTAATTAGTGAATATGTCCGTATTTGTGAATATTAGGGATGTATATTACAAGAACCTGGAGATACGTAAACCGGTAGTGCTGCCACAAACGATTATTACAATAGTCGACTAATCACCGATTATTTTTTTCCGATTAATCTTAACCATCCTTATATTTTAACTAACTAAAACTAGATATATAGCATTACCTCTGATAATGCAAGTGTGAATGCTGTTAGCTGAATTTGGCCGCTAAAGATGCTAGCGCTGATAGCAGAAGATACTGAAGTTGGTGGTTGAAATGGCTGAAGCTAATAGCTTAAAACACTGAAGCTGATAGCCTGCTAAAATATTACCTAAATGCTAAATTAGCCTAAAAAAACAGAAAAAAAGCCTAAAGTAGCCTAAACAGCTAACATGTAGCTGAAATATAAGCTAAACTCCTAATTAGCCTAAAACTGAAAAAAATCCTAAATTAGTCAAAATAGCTAGCACGTTGCTGAAATATTGGCTAAACTCCAAATTAGCCTAAAAAAATGGGAAAAAAAACTTAAATTAGCCCAAACCGCTAGCATGTAGCTTAAATATTAGCTAAACTCCAAATTAGGCTAAAATACTGAAGAATCCTAAATTAGCTATAGCTAGCATGTAGCTGAAATATTAGCTAAACTCCAAATTAGCCTAAAATACTGAAGAATTCTAAATTAGCTATAGCTAGCATGAAATATTAAACTCCAAAATAGCCTTAAAACGTTAATAAATGCCAAAATTGTCCAAAAAGCTAGCACAATGCCATTATACTTTACAGTATATACATTATACTTTCATCTTTACTGCACTCTGACTCTATATAATATAAGGTAACGATTAATCGACTATTAAATTAGTCGCCAACTATTTTAATGGTCGATTAGTTGTCGATTAGTCGACTAATCGTGGCAGCCCTATAAACCGGTACGATACATTTCTCAATACATGTCCCACAATACAATATATATCATGATATATCCAAATACTGTACCAGAACAATTTTTAACTATTTTTAGGAGCATAACTTAGAAAAAACTCTACTTTTGGTTTACCTATTGTAATAAAATGATGAAATTCCTACATTTTTAATGATCACAACATTAGGCACTGCAACTGTATACTGAGTTTTAGTTTGGTACCCATTTTAAATCGATACAAGTATCACCAAATGAAATGAAAAAATCATTAAATATTTTTTTTATCTCTAATAAATATGTAAATAGGTTGAAGAAACTCCAATAATTCAAGTTTAGGTTCTGGTTGAAAGCAAAACTGAACATATTTCACTTTATCTCTTATATTTTTATGTTTTTCTCCTTATTTTGTTGGTTTGAATTAAAAAAATAAACCCTTGCCTCTATCTGCTAATGTTTTTGGCATTCTAGAGCAAATTTTACTCTTCAATGAGGAAGCGAAAACACAAAAGAAATGCTTATTTACTGCATGTTTTCCCAGGCTGAGTCAAATTGTGATAAAGTAAAGCCCTGCAAACATCTGTGCTCAATAGATATAATAAAGTTCGAACGTTCCCCATTTTGCGGTTTTTGCTCCTGACAATGATTGCTGTAATGCGACTAATGAGAGTTTAAATTGAGTTAGAATGATTTGGCTGGTTTTAATGAAACGTGAAGACATCTTCAATCACTGTCTGAGGGCTGAATGAACAATTTGAGATAAAGCATCATCTGCAGGGTTTGTCCCTGTGTTGCTGTTTAATGGATATTGTCATTGAATCAGCGGGAGACACATCTGCATTCATAAAAATTCAAACAAGGTGCTCTTGTGTAAATGCTCACCTGAATTACAATGCGACGTTCAGATTGTCTGCTTCACTGTCAAGGTCGGCGACTATTAAGGAGTCAGAAATTGTGTTTGTCTGAAGCAGGAGGTTGTGTGTTTTTTTTGTAATATAGGGATGACATGTCTAATGTAAAGCTACGTTCACACAAGACTCATCAACATGTGTTTAAGTGGCTACTTCTAATAAAAAAGTACGTGGATGCTCATAAATGCACATTAAGGGCGCCTGAGTACAAAACTCTTGGGTTAAAGTCAGTTCTTGAACTCTACGTTCAATAAAAATTAGCCAATAAAACTAATTTTGTACTGATGTATGGATAGCATCCTTTTCCAAAAATGGAAGTGGCAACTGTTTAAAAATGGATTAAAGAGAAGAATTTAATGATTAAACACATAGAGCAATTATTAATGTGTCGTTTATGACCATGTTTACAATAGTTGGTGCGTCACAACCAATTTTAGAGCCCCTGATTGGTCACATGTTGCCGCGTTAAGCGCGAAAAAGTTGAAGCGATTGAACTTTACGCCCACGATTAATTAACGCCCAATTTTTACGTTGATCCCACGACTGAACCTAGAAACGTAAAGCGCAATCGTGAGTCCAAAATTCTAGTCGTATAAACTTTTAAATCGATGTCCCTTTAGAGTGCGTTCTTGAACACATGTGGCACATGTAGCGTTAGGGCTTTCAGTGGCTTTAATAAAACTGTATTTTAAAAACATACAGAAACAGTGACAGACTTGGCGCCGGGCGGACAAACACTTGGGACCCTCTGCAGCCGTTATATTTATAAATTTTTTTTCTAAATCTGATTAACTTCTTTACTGGTCCACTTTTATACAGCATCTATATCAATAATACAAATGTTTTGATTGGCTTTTAAAACCGAAAATCCAATTTAAATGATAAATGAATAGTTTTTTTATAGGCATCATTTTTAATTGAAAAAAAAAAAACATTGAATTTATTGAATTGAGACTAATTATTTAAAGGAGGGTCTTCTCTTTTCTATAATAATCAGGTGTTACTTTAGAAGACAAATAATTAAAAATACTGATGAAACAAAACCATTTACTATAGAGTGGTGTCAATAAAAAAAATAAAAAATATTTTCAAAATGGCAATTTTTTGCCTTCTTTTGGCCTTTCTTCTCCTTTTTTACCTTTTCTCTCATTATTGACTTTTTTCTTTTTGATTCTGTTCTTTTTTCTGATCTTCTTGCACATTAGTTTTGTTGTTTTTTGACTTAAATTGTTAGAATTTTGTATTACGTTTTGCTCAAATGGCTTGATTTTATTATTGATTTATTCCCCATACGATCCTCTGTTGTTCCACTTTTATCACTCAACAATTAAACCAGTGCAGTCACAAAAAAAAAAAACATAAACTTTTCTAACCAAATCAATAAGAGAAAAAGGAAATTATGATTTTCACTTATTAAGAAAGTTTCTTTTTATTGATCCCATCCGATTCAACCAGAACAGAAAGGATCAGTTGGAAGCCTGTATCTAAAAGCAAAAAGAAGCTAAAGAAAGGGCAGTAAACACGGCAAATTCTCATTCTGTCAGTGATCAGTATTTCAGGCTGCTCATGAAGAAATCAATATAATGCAAAAAGATGGAGTGGAGGGGGGTGGGGGGAGAAAAACCTAATGGAAGCGTAGCTGAGGCTGGCATCAGAGGGGCCTTTATAGTGAACTTGATTAAAAGAAAATTGCTTTCAAGTGCTCTCAGCAGGCTGGGAGGTTGAGTGGAGGTTGTGCTCTTGTGGGGTTCAGGGTGAAGAAACAAGATGAAGAAATGCTTTGAAACTGCCTGAGGACAAAGAATGTGGAGGCACCGGCGATATGGCGGCGCAATATCATCACTCTCAATACATTTTCATTTACATGCCACATCTGTGACCGCTGGGATCAGACTCATCCATAAATGCATTCTTTCTCAACAATAAAAGGAGCTTTACCTTGCTCCGTCCGTTCATACGTGTATACAAATGTAGAATAACAGTTTTGACTTGTTAAATCCGACAGGATTTAGTAATTCCTGTAATATATTCCATCTCAAATTCAAAATGACATTAGCAGATGAAACACTGTCCCTGATTTCCATGAAGCCTTCAGCTAATTGACTTTTAAAGAGCAGAAGACTTTTAACTTGCTTTTAAAGTTGCCTGACTGGTGAAAACCCTCTTGAAAATCCATCACGGCGTAAGATTGAATTTTTTTTTCTTTTTGAAGCACTATCTAGAAATTAAATTTGCATTTGATTTGATTTAAATGCATTTATTCATCCCAGCGCTCATTAAAACATATCATCAGTCTAGTCATGTATGAAGGCAGTGGGGGCAACAAAGGGGGCGATGACGCACGGATGTAGCGGAGTGGCGACACCGGTGGAACGCTGCAGCAGGTGGATTAGCTCAACTACACTCTTATTCAGTTTGAGTCTTTAAGGCTTAACAAAAACTTCAAAACTTTATTCTATATTTTTGACATTTTTTATTATATATTTAAAAAAGATTTAAAAAAAAACAAGAAAAAGGGAAAAAAAAGTTTTTTATTTGAGTGTAGAAATCTCTAATGAGGTTTAAACATTGTGTATCGACATAAATTTTTTTAAAATAAAAGCTCTGAACAGAGATATTGTGTTAAATTTTTTAAACTTTTCCCAAAATTTGGTTTATAAATGAGCTCTTTGAAGTTTTTATGTTCATGTTAACCCTTATTTGCTTAATTTTTAACTTGAGAACTTATTCCGATAAAGTAAAAAATGCTGAATTCTTAGTTTTTGATTTAAAAAATATTTTTGTCAAAACCTATATATGATCTGTGGACATGTTTTTGGGCTGTATGTTTACTCAAAAAACAATTTGCATTCATGTATTGGTTTTATCTGAGTTGGAAAAGGCTAAAACAGCAACAGGATGTGCTTTTAATTTGAAAATCTCTCTAATTTAAGATTATTTGCGAGTTTGTTTCCACTGGTTTTTCTTTTCTCCTTGCAGGGAACACTTTAGATGGTACTTGATTAAAGGAAAAAGAAAATTTCTTCTCTTTCTAATTATTTCGATACTGTAAAATCTTTTGATTTTTTTTATTGATGAAAGGAGCAGGTGCATTGTGATGCCCTAGTTTATACTATAATGCATTAGATAAAGTGTTAGATGTGTTTTTCTTGACATAAACCAAGAAAAGGAACAATTGAAATCGAATTCAAAACTTTTTTTGTACTTAAATGCAGAAATCTCTAAGTATTTTTCGTTTTAATAAAATAAGAAAAGTGTACCTTTCAGGTAAATCTGTGCAAAAAAGAAAAAAAAAGCCTAGACACCAACATCTGCCTCAAATTTAGTTATATTTAGATTTTTCTTTACTTTTTTTTTTTCTTTTTTAAATAAAAAATGCGTTAAAAAAGGATCTTTGCAGCTTTTTTGTGTTATTATCCACGAGAGAACTTTTTCTGAAAAATAGTAAATATTACATTTTGAATTAAAAATAATACTTTTGCACATCCTATTTTAGCTCCATGGACATGTTTTGGGGGCTCGAGTGTCCTTGAAAACATCTACATAAACCTATTAGGTTCATCTGGATGGAAAAGTTTTTTACAGCAACAGGATGTAGTTTTAATTTGAAAATCTCCAATAGTAAATTTTTCAGTGGCAGCCATGAGTTGATTTCCTGATCAAAAGATGAATTCTAATAAACTCTTTTTTTGCATAGAGGGAACACCAGACTGTCCTTGATTAAAGGAAAATTGAATTTTTCTCTGGTTTTTGGTCTAATTACTTCGATATTGCAAAATCTATTGATTTATTTTATTATAAAAATGAAAGGGCAGTTAAAGCTTGTAGCGAGATGCTGTAATTCATAATGTAGTACATTTGACAAAGTGTAAAACATTTTTTAACATATTGTGATTGCTTCCAATTTCTAAAAAAAAAAATTGCAGATTTAAGCTTGTGACCCAAAAAAAAAAAAATTTTTAGACACATATTTAATGGAAATAGACATATTTTAGAATCAATAGGTAGCAGACGGAAAAAAAACACAAACTTTGGTAAAATATTTAAAAAAAGGAATGAAAAAAGTGCAGAAGCACAGCCAATTTGACATTACAGAAGGGCACAAATTAAGTTCAAAGTGAAAAAAAAATCCAACAGCAACTGAAGATGACTTAAAAAACAAAGTAGGAAAACAATCTGCATCAAAGACAGATGCTAAAGAAAGCGGATGCAAATGAAAACATGACTGCAGGAAATCTATGATAATGCAAGGCCAAACAACTCAAAGAGATGCAAAAGGGAATGCAAAATGAAAGCGAAGACTCCAAAACACTCCACATAGAGAAAAGTGCGCTCAGCATCAGACACGAGCTGCACGGAAGAAGAGAATAAGTGCTGCAGAATGGGGATGTAAACAAGGTCAGAGAGGAAGAACAGATGAGAGACTGAACACTGAACGTACGCTCTGGGAGGGAATCATGAGAGTGGGATGTGCTGGTCCAAAATATATATATATATTTTTGATTTTTATTTCAACATACAAGACTTTTCTATGGGTGTTTAATTCTTCTCCCAGAGTAGGAAATTAAAAAATTGTTTAAGTGAGTCTCTTTGTGCTAAAAATCACAGCTTGTGCTTTAATTTGAAAAGATTCGGTGGAGCAGCTGTTGCAAGAAACAGCTGGGAGTAAATACAGCAGGAGGAGAGAACCAGTGACGGATCAGTTGTTCCTCAAGCCTTTCGGTTTATTTTCAATCAGCAAAAATGGGTTTTTATTGGATTTCGAAATGGAATTTTGCCTTAGACTCCGGCAAATAATAAAAATTCAACTTTTTACTTGGAAAAAATCATGCTACACCAAACCAACTTGATCATTCATTTTTCAACCTCTCTCTTAACAGTTAGCTCAGTGGCCTTGTGGGAGAGTGTCTGCACTTAGGCTGGAAGGCTGTGAGTTCAAATCCAAGCATGTTTCTGAGTGCATCTGAGTCTGCAGCTCACCACTCACCCATGGAATGGGTCAAATTTCAACTATATTTCTGGTTTTGTGAGACTTTAAGCATTTTTTTGTCACCTCTAAACATTCCCTAATCTGCTCAATACATCCCTCTGCCTTGTCGTGTCAACAGAACATGTAGCCCACGGACACACAAAGACGTGATGGGACACTTTGGTGACCGCACTCTGAAGGGTGAAATCGCCAAACTCATCCCGCGAGATCGATAGCGGCTATGACAACAGCCTCCTCGTCACAGGCTGCGGAACAAGCCGCTGTGAAGGTCTGAGAATGGAAGATAGGCCCGGAGGGGAGGCAAGATTTATGACCCCAAGTCGAGATGGAGGCAGTTTTGCCCACAAGCCTTAGCAGCCTTCCTGCCACATCCGTCTCCCTGCCTGCCTCACTTCTCCTTTCTCTGTTGCTGTAAAAGCCTCAGATGGGAGCTGAGACTGTCATGTAAAAACAATGTCATCTTTTGATTTTTTGTCATCAAATTAATCATAAAAATGAAGCTTATTTGAACACGTCTGATACAGAATGAGGATGAGGACAACCTAAAACCAGTGAAAATTTGTCTTCAAAGGAAAGAAAAAACTTTTTCAGCACCGCTGGTGCACCAAAGTGACATTTTAGAGTCGCTATAAGATCTGCTTATGCCTTGACCACATTTTTTTGGCACTTTTTCTTTTTTTTAAAACCCCAAAGTCCTTCCGACATGCAGTAGCGCTCCCACCCTCCCTTTAATCTGCTGCTGAGCGCAGACACCCCTCTCGCCTCCATCTCGCTCTCTCTCTTGAGCCGTATCAATATTCATGGGTCTGCCGGGTGCGTTTGTGCGATGGCTGTCTCATTAGCCTTTGATCCCCTTGCGCGAGGCCTGTCGGAGCGTTGCTGCGCCAACAACAGAGCGGCTTTTGAAGTGCAGAGAGAACAGCTGCTTGCATTGATCTCCATATACTTTCTTTGGCATGCGTCCGCGCGCTCGCAGTCGCAGCCCGAAGGCCACGAATACATGCATCTTCTGGGACGCTACACTTGCTGTACTTGTCAGACTCTTAACCCACAGTGTGTAATTTAAAAGCAACAGGAGATCAGGAGGAGGGGCGATTAATCGACGAATCGGTTCCTATGATCCAACCAGATATTGTCGACCAATACCTTTTAAAATGAAATAATTCGATTATATTAATATTGGAAAATACCATTTGGATTGAGGCAGGGCAGGTTTTTATGAAACTAAACGATCTTGCTTGTACAAATATTTAATTTACACTTGATTGTTTGTCAAAAAATACAAGAAATCTGGAAAACTTCACTTGTACAGATCAATACCAAGTATTGATAAGTCACACTGGTTGAATTTTTGGTGAAAAATTTCCTGCATAAATTTTTAGTTAGTGAATCGGATTGTACAATATAAACCGATATCGACTATGAGTCGTATCGTCAACCACAAATTACAATACTAATTAAATCGTTGAATCAAAATCAGTACATATAGCAACATATTTTCACATTTCTGCAACATAAGACATTTTTTCTTAATTTCTTTGCATTTTTAATGAATATATTAATAAGTAATTGATGAAAAGAAGAGATAAACAGGTATTATGTCATGTCTTCCAGTAGTGAGGACAGTTTTTAAGATTTTGAAGGACATTTTTAGTCTAAAAACATGCAAAACACAACATTTATTGGGACTTTATTAATAAAAAGAAGTCTATTAAAGCAGGAGTAATTAGCCACAAATCTTTAAAGCTGAAACAAATATAATTATTGTAGAAATACTTAATTTGTATGAACATTTTATTCAACACAGTGTTTAAATGAATTTCTACTTATATGACATTAATGAACTTTTTCTGACTTTACAATAAAATGAGCGTCATCATACATGTTAAAGACAGAAACTCACACAACACAGCCTTTCACACCACATAGCGGAGTCTTCACTCTGAATGCTCAGATTAGAGACACTTTTTTAACTTTAATCTGTACTAAAAGCCCCCTTTCTCTCTCTCTCTCTCTCTCTCTACAGGCTGGAGAGGATCCTGTTAGAATGACATCATGACATCTGCACAAAGACAATCCTCTGCGCCTGCTGCCGCATGTTGAAAAACGAAGACTAATAGCCGGTTTGGGTTATTGGACCCCCGGGAGCAGCCCAGCTGATCGATACGGCCAGCGTGTGCGATGACATTAAACTGCACTTAATGACACTAATGAAGAGAGCGGCTGACAAATACTCGTGGAGACTCGGGTCAGGGAGGCAGAGCGTTCCTCAGGTCAAAATGTAGTTTTGGATAATCATCAGTGTGTGAATTTTTAAGCATCATCTGTACTAAATGTGTAAACACTGTCCTTTCTATAGGTCACACTGTGCCAAGACTCACAATGTTTGTAGCAGTTTTCAAAAGCTCCCTGACATTTTGATAAATCACATCCCATTTTGCTCCATCTGATCACAAACACCTCGTGTCCTCCAATTTCAGGGTCTTAGTAAACACCGCTTTACGACTGCTGCTGCTGCTCCACGGTGAGGATAAAAGGGAGGAGGTGAGGGGGGTGGTAACATACCTCACAATGGATGATCGCAACTTCAGGACCGCTGAGGCAGGACCGCCGGCTCTTCTCCGTCTTCTCCAGGATGGAGACTCAGGAGCTGCTCCTTCACTGCCTCCTCCTTGCTTCTGGCTCACTCTGCTACCATTCAAGCCCCTTCTCACTATCAAACATCCCTCCCCTTTCTCCCCCCTCCTCTACTCCTCCCCCTTTTTTTTTTCTCTTCTAACCTGCTCTCTCTTGTCTTGCACCTCCTGCACCAACCGACTCTTCAAACTCAAGGGTGACAAAGAAAATCAAGGCTTTTATCGCCACTTTCTGCAGAGATTTTTGCTCTTGTGGTTCAGAAAGCTCTATAATATGAGTCATTTTTTACTTACAAAACGCCCGATTTGATGTTAATGTGATGTAAAATACACATTTTTTATCACCTGAAACACAATCCACCAATATATCCATCTAACTGTTGCAGAAACTTCATTTTAATTATTCCTGTCTTTATGATCTAGTGGGAAAACAACTTTTATAAAAAGGGGAAAATAAAGCTTGAGACTTCCACGGATGTAGTTTTAACCGGTGAATAAGATAAATTTGTCACCCTCTCTAGTTTTTTTTTTTTTTTTATGCGCTGGCCAGCTTTCTGCCCTTTTCTCTCCTCATCTCCTATCCCCCCATCGCCTCCACAGACAGCCCTCCGCTGCCTCTGCCCCTGTTTCCATAGTGACACTTTCCCCGGCTCCGGCATAAATGGTATGTGTGTGTGTGTGTGTGAGGGGGGCTTTGAAGGAATGACCAAGATCAAAAAGAATTGTTGGAAAAAAAAATAATGAATGTAAATGAAGAATGAGGAGAATTTTCGCATGTCTGCAGCCTCCATCCTTCTCTGACACATCAGGGGAAGCTTTGGCATATGGCTAAAATAATTATCATGCGCATCAAACAACTCCATGGCCACTTATGCTTTGTGACAGTGTTCCTACCAAAGGAGAAATGAATTATGGGAAAGAGTTGATCAATCTGAATTTTAATGTGGGCACGGCTCAGCATGCGAGTGCCGCATGACGCCACGAGAGAAGGCAAGAAAACCTCCCAGAATGCCGGAAAAATATTATGCACAACATTTCCGAGAGATTATAAACCGTCCTGCATTAATATTTTATCTCCACTGTCAGCGTGGTTCGGCCGCGTGGACCAGTCTCCTGGTCGGCCCATCACTCTTTTTGATGGATATTCGATGGATTTTCAACGGATCATTAATCTTGCCGACTTTGGTGATCCCCCACTCCAACTTTCTGCCAGTTTTTCGCCTTTTTTTCATTTATTGAGTGGATTGGCAAGAGTGCAACAGTGGATAAAGACGGATACGAGGAGTCACCACTTCAAATTTTGATGTGAAAGCTCCAAATAATTCATTTTTTATAGCAAAAGCAACACAGAATATTTGGGTTTTTGTAAGTATTAGTCAAAAGTCATGTGGATATTACAACCAGGAGGTATTAAAATTGGTTGTAATTTCTAGAAATTCTCCTGTTAATCTATGAGTTTATGAAAGGCACCTTTCTCACATCTGCCGCTTTAAATCAGCCCATTAAAAGCCTGTTATCAGTTCTTATCAGCACCGTAGATAAAGCTAATCGAGCCCTTCCCCACCTCTTCGTAGTTGCAGTTTTATCAAGTATTGGAAAGTCCACAGGAGTCTGACAGGAGAGGCTGTCAACTTTCCTCCAAGAATCTTTGTTCCTTTTCTAACGCTTCATTTTTAACATAAATAAATGCACAGCTTGGCTATTTTTATGACTTGTTGGGGCACCCAGTTCACAGCAAATCCGGGTTATGGGGAGCAGACACGAGTGTTTGCTTAGGAAGAAGCGGCGAGTGTCCCCGAGAGGACTGAGAGGGATTGTGTTGTTGCAGATCATCATTTTGTGGCATTAATCACCATTGAATGGGATTACTGTCAGCCGCGCTCCTTCCTGTGAAATCGACAAGCAGCAGCAATATGACTTGTGAATCATCTAATTCCGTATTGATCCCCTCCCCCGAGCTGCCGTGTTTTTTTGCTGGCCTCCCCCGGCGTAAGGGTCAGGAGACAAGGTCAGCCACTCGTGGACCCAGCACAGATTTAGAGTCATGATTAAAATGACACTTCTGCAGGGAGGACACAGAGGGTTATCCAGCATTTCACAGCAACAAAACAACCACTCTGCAGCTGTTTTCTCTGGAGTAAACATATATTTTGAACATGATTTTCTTTTATATTATTTAACTCTTCTATCATACACTTCTGAGACCCCCATTTCATTAAAATGATCCATACTTCTCTCAAAACCCCATTTCTATCCATATTTCCTGCCCTGTAGTTCATCATCATTCCACTAGGGGCAGTAGAAGGCTTCTCTGGTCATTTCAAAATGGCTGCCTCCATGAAATCTAACAATCACTTTTGGCGGGAAAAAGTTTAGCTAATTTTCAAAACTTTATTGTCATGCTGCATTGACACCAGATGCAAATTGTGAGCAGGGGTGTTGAGTTTTAATGTTAAGTCAATGTACAGACGGGATTTGGGCGTCGGGCGTGGCACATCAGTCCGGCAGCGATGGGATTTGAGCTTTATGGCTAAATTTGCATTGCACGTCAAGACTTAAAAAAATCTGAAGATTGGCGAAGCTGAAGTTATATATATATATTTTTATATATATATATATATATATATATATATATATATTTATCTTCATCTTTTTGTACAAGGGAGCACAAGTCACTGGAAGCAAATTTCTCGTATATATACACTGTACTTGGCCAGTAAAGCTGATTCTGATTGACGCAGTGCATCAACCAATCAGGGATTCAGTTTCTCAATCAGCGGGCAGAAAACAAATCCATTATGGCCGCTTGATGCAAGGGTTTTTATACTGAGCTTTCATACGGCAGGATACACCCTGAACAGGCCAGTCTGTTGCAGACCCCATAGGGCTGGACCGACCAAGCCCGCTACGCCAACCAGCCGCCCTGTTGACAGCGTAGCGAGCTAGCTAGCTCTGCCGAACCCTAATCAGACGGAGAGCCATTGCAGGTGCGGTCATTCCAGCTTCATGATGTTTTCTTATTTTAATTGAGAAAATTATAAAAAGATCCTCCAGTTTTATTCTTCCCGTTAACATTGTTGTCAAACTGGGCCACAGAAAGATGGAAGTAACGTGGGCACCTAGGCATCAAAATTGAGTCAATATTTGATCCAGTTAGTGGTCAATGTTATTTTAACTTTTGTTTTCATACCATTGTTTTAGTGTGGGAAATACATGAACAGTAGAAATTCAATGTTACATGAAAAAACAAAATTAAGAATTCCAGTTAATATAGTTTACCTTCATTTGATGGCCACATGTTAAACGTCAAACTGATGTCAACTTAATATTAAATTGGCTTCCAAGCTTCCAAGATTTAGGCTTAATGAAATCAATTTAATTAAATCCTAGCGTGTGGCTTAAAATTATACTTGATGTTTTATTTTCAATTCAAACTGAATTACAACCCGATCTGCGGAACTCTAACGGTTGTGCCGCTCCACCAAAACGTCCATCATCCAAGTGCAGCTCTTGTAGTATCCGGTGCAGACACGTCGACATGCTAGCTGCACCTCTGTAGAGCTCTCCAAAACATTTAAACCCAAGCTACTCGCTCAACATCATCCATGTTTTCCATGATTTGGCAAGAAAAGCCTTGTTAGGACACAGGCATCGAGCTGTAAAGTTGACCGAATTACTGTATTAAAAGAATGCTAAATTTGCTGATAAATAATTCACACAAGACAGTTTCACCATGTTAAAAACATATGGATCAAATTTGAGACAGTGGGTGAAAAAGATGCTTTTCTTCACTCATTTCAATATTTTAGCATCTTAAGCTAACTTGTCACGAGCTAAAATTTGTCATATCAACCGACGGATTATAATTGATTTTATGAAATCACATTGAGAAAATGAAATGTTTGTAGATATCTTTTCATGTAGTGGGGTTTAAATGGTTAAAGTTCAGTTTTTTATGAATCCCAGGAGTTTCAAATTGCTGAATTAGAGCTCATGTCGACTCCATTTTCTTTAAATGTTCTGTCACTTTTTACATATTTAGGGAAAGAAAATTGCACATCCTCTTTTACCGTGCTGCATAAATTACATCTTCTCCCCATCCACCATGTTGGCACCATCCCCACCTCCAATTTGGTGATAGCCCTGTTGCCAAGCACAAACTTGTCGGAAAGATTTATGTCTCACTAACTCTAAATTCCTATCTCAGCCTGTTAGTTATCCCCTGCTTTAGTTTAGCTGGCAGAATGACTGACAGACGGCTGATTGGGGAGCTGTGGATTTCTGTTCCCTCAAGTCAGATTCTGGGGGGGATTCAACCAATTACCGCTCAAGGGCATCAAGGAAAGGTGCAGAGGGTTGACACCAGTGAAGGTTGTACTCTGAGCCCTAATGGCACTGCTGAATGCCAGCAGGCGCAGTACAGTTGGATGCGGAGGAGACGGAGCGGCTGATATTAAGACAACACGATGAGGCCTGGCAGGTTATCACCCCGGTGACTGGATGAAAAAGAATTGCGACGAAGATGCGGAAAGAAAGAAAAAAGCAAGACAAGGATGACAGGTTCTTCTCCTCTGGAATGTGCAAAAAAGTTCTTGTTTTATTTAGGACACCAACTGACTTATTCCTTTTTATGAAGGATTCTTGGGATCAGATCAACAAGAAAGTTTTTAAATATGAATATAAAACATATTGTCTTGAAGAAGTCGTTCAGGCATATTTCTATTTGGATTTTTAAAAAATTCCACATTTTGTTCCTAAAGCTGAACATCCACCAATTGATATGAATTTCTTTGTTTGCTTTTGTCAATTTTAGTTTCTTTAGACTCATATAGTTTCTATTAAAGTTAAATCAACTAAAGGATTTAGTAACCTTTAGGTAACTGATTACTTCCGACATAATTGAGACTTTACATATGTAATAACTAACATGTTGCTAATGTGTTCATAATGCTAAGAAATAGCACAATTTTTAACATTCTTTTGTAATGCATACGTAAAGTTGAATAATAAACGTTACAGTTTACTGCTAACTTATGCATCAGATAACTGATTTTTGCTAATAAAATAAGACTAAAATAAATAAATCATTAAATTTGTTAATACATTAAGTTTCCTGATATGTGATTTAAATTAATAATTTCAGATTTTTAATCAAATATGCAATAACTTCAAATTTCCCATTTTATATATATTTTTTTCTAATAACAATTTGCACATATTTTTGATACTTTAACTGTATATGTTATAATGATTTTTGAAATAATGTTGTCTATTTACATACGTGCTTCATCTTTGTCAAGTGATTTATTGACACATATGTTTTTTTTATTGACTTGAATCTGTGTTAGTTAAAAGACAATTTTTTTTTGTGTGTCATTTTTTTTTTTTTTTTAATTTAATGTCCCTGTAGGGCAGGGATCATAACAGTAAATGAGCCATTTGGGCTCATTTTCTACTGATCAAAACCTAGAAGGAGGTGCATACTCTTATTTTAGTCTTTAAGAAATTTGAATTTGCATTCATGACCTTCTTTTTTTAATAATAAATAAGAATTATGCCTATTTTTGGCACAAACAAAAATATAAAAAGAACCTAGTATTTTTCAAAATGTGATTTATTTATTTTTTTAATGTTTGACAGAAGCTCAAATGATTTATTTTCAAAATAAAACATGCACAGGATCATCTCAGTGCCGCTCTAGTAGCTAGTACCTAATGCTGTGCAGCATAAGATAATATAAGCTTTTAACTCATAAAAGATCAAACTTTTTACAAAATGTTTTCTTTGCATATAAAATCTGTTCATTCTGGAGGTAATGTTGAGCAAACAAGACATCTTAAGATCAACAGGGATGCAAATACCTACATAGTTTATCATCTATGTTCACCTCAGCCATCAATTTATGAATTCAACTAATCTAAATTAAATACATGCTAATTAAGTAATCCTTACTTTAATATTTTTCTTTAATTTATTTATTTTTGTATTTGTCTCCTCTTTGTCCTCAGCAGTCTTACACTACTGGGTTTTGTTATTTTAGTTTGGGGTTGGTAGTCTTAGTTTGCAAGCTTTGTTTATTTGTTTTCTTTAGGTAGTTTTGGTTAGCAGGGAGCTAACATATTTTTTCATACTAATTTGAGGCATAAACATGAAACATAAAATTGAGTTGTGTGTCACTTAATAAGACGAGTGAAACATACTAGCGTTGTGATGCCGTGGTCTGCTGGTGTGTGTTGTATTATTTTGTGAGGGAGGGAGTTTGCAAAGAAATCAGAAAGCAGGGGGAGCAGACACCAACTTGTAAATGATGTCTTTCATCTCTTGACTTCAGATGTGGCTGTCATCCACTTCCATTATACAGCTGGATCAATTGGGACACACCAGACAGACTGTAAGACAGGAGACGGAGAACAAAGGAAGCTGGGAAACACACACACACACCCCAACACACACACGCCTGTCGGTCAGGTTGAAGGTGTTATACTTGCCGAGTTTCTTTTCTCACTGGTGCTTCGTGAGATTTTGGGACAGATAATCTCATGAACGTCTTGGTGTGGAAAACAAAGCACTTCCTGTTCCTCCACAAACAACACTTTGGTGCCCCCGAGGAAAGCATTTAAACCCCACATCGCTCCAGCGGAGCTGCTCGGAGGCTAGCAGCAGCAGCAGCTGCACTCTCTAAACGTCTGCAGGAATTTGAAAGCAGACGGTGAAAAGAGCAGCTCCAAAGCTCTTCTTCTGGGACAGTTTTTCTTATAGAAACCTCCATGTCGGTGTAGCCCGGTGGAATGACAAGTCACTTAAGCCAAAGCTGCAAGGTGGGAACAAAACGGATGTCCCTTTGGGAAATTAAAGCTTAATAAAACAAGACGTTCCCATAGAAGAGTTAAACAGACTCTGATCTTATTCTTTTCATGCTTTCAGAATCACTTCTTATTTCTGCTGTGATGTCTTGGAAAAAAGCCAACAGAAACTAAATGGAAAGTTAAACGGCTGATTCTCACTGTCGTTAATCTTTAACAGTTTTTGGAAAAAAATACTGTTTTGTTGATCAACTTTTGCAGTTAATTAACTGATTATTCTCCTTGAATGAAAAGATTTATATGAACAGGTCACACACACACACACATATATATATAATTGCCTCTTAGTTGTGGGGAAAACTGTTGAGTTAGCCCACCCCCATTTCCCATCATCCATCTGTTTACAACCCCTTCTAACTTTTCCAGTGCAACAAAAAAGGCATTTTCATCATCAGAACACAATATTGTCATAAACAGATGTAAAATGTTTGTAATAATTAGATTTTCACTTTGTAAAATCAGTGATGTCATATTCAGATTCATATTCATATTAACAGCTAAATGCTAAACTAGAATAAAAAAAAAAACTTAGGTTAGACAAAACAGCTAGCATGTAGTTGAAAAAAATAGCTTAACTTCAAAATAGTGTAAGAAACTGAAAAAAGCCAAAACAGCTAGTATGTAAATGTTAGCCGAACTTCAAAATAGAATAAAAAAAACTTAAAAAAAAAACCTAAATTAACCAAAACAGCTAGCATGTAGCTGAAATATTAGCTAAACTCCAAAATAGCCTAACTAAATCTTAGTAAATACCAAATTTAGTCCAAAAAGCTAGTAGAATGTCACATTTTTTTAAATTTAAATCTGTAACTTTTTAACATAATTCTGAATAATAAAAAGGCAGGAATATTATTCCAGAATAAATCAACTTTAATCTTAAATAACTTTCAATATTCCATAAATATATATTTTGTCAAAATTACACAAGTTAGAAATGAGGGCAGGATAACATTGGGCCATTAATAACAATAAAATAAAATGATCTGGAGGGCCGGATATTGTTACACAGAGGGCCGGATCTGGCCCCCGGGCCTTGACTTTGAACTCGATCTAACAGCATACAAATAAAAATCAGTTTTTGTATGTGCTAAAGCTTCTCTTCCATTTTTACAGTCTTACCAAAATTAACTACAGTATGTCAAAATTAACTTTTAGCTGCTTGTTTTATTGACTATTTTTCCGGAAAAAAAATCTTATCCTCGCCCCATCCACCCCCACCTCCCTCACCCCCACGCTGGTGTAATCCGAGCTAAAAACACAATTATAAACCCGCAGCAATGCACCAAATGACAGAGCAGCAGGAAAACCATGTTAAATAAGTTTAACGGACATTTGCTTGAGGACAGAGACAGATGAGAAGGTGGAGGGGGTATGAGGGGGGGTGTTCGACAGCAAAAAATGGATCTTAATGAAGCTGCATGCAGAAGAGGATAAGCAGCACTCTTCACCTTATACACCCAGACCTTGGCTGCTGGGACAGCTTCATTAAGTCCAGCGAACTATGGAGTGTCACTCCCGCAAACGGCCGAGGCGGCCAAAGGAATGGGAAACAACAACGCTGTAATAACGTTGACATTTACAATAGGCGTCGGGTATCATATCCAATTTCTCCCTGCACACTCTTAATTCCTTTTTAATTGCTTTTCCGTGTTGGTTCCGGGATAAGGCTGTCTCTCTTCATTTATGAAAACGGAGAGATGGGGACAGTGCTGATGTGTGTGTGTGTGTGGACAGCTGATGGCGTGGGCGAACGAGAGGATGAGGGGCCAGGGGTATCACATACTGAAGTGGGGGTGTTGCTCGGAGAGCTAAGATAATTCTAGCTGTTTCAAAGAAATCAAATACTTTTGCAAAGGAGCGTAAAAAAAAAAAAAAAAATCAAACCCTATTTGATGAAAATAACTTTTAAAAAATTAAACGATTTCCATGATTAATTATCTGGCAGCAGAATTAACAAGTTGAGAGTTTTAGACGTCTTCTTACAAGGTGAGTTATAATTCAGAAGTGAACTAAGACAGGCAAATACTTCTAGTAATATATTTCTGGTCTGAGCCAATTTGACTGTTAATATTCAGCATAACTCAATATAATTGGACCAGTCAGGATTCACTTGTGGATTTAAAGTAGATGGAAATACAAATTGAAATGTTAACTTAAAGCTTGTTGGGAAGGATTTGGTGAAAAGGGACCAGAGTTGCAGAAAACGGAACAATATGCCAAAAAAAAAAAAGTTTTTTTGGTGTCTGAAATGATGAAGGTTTGAAGTAAATGTGCAATAAAAACAAATCTGACAGTAATTTTATTGCATATTTAAATTACTTTAGATATTTTCTTTCTATATATTTTCTACATTTTTAGTGGGTACTTTTCATAGTGGCGTCATCCGTGATCATGATTGGGTTTTTACATCAGATTCTATTTGCGCTTTTTGAGTTTTATTATATTATATCATATTTGTGATATTTAATGTCTATTTTATGTCATTTTATGTCTATTATTGTTTTGGTGCGATGGATCAGAGGAGCTGAGTTTTGTTTTATACATTTATTTTTCATTGTTTTAAACTTATAAATCATTTTATGTTGCTGCTGCATGAAAAATGCTTTATAAATAAAGTTTGAATTTGAACAGCAAATTTTTAAAAATCCTACAAAATTAAGTCTTGCAGCAAGAGAAAGATTTAACTAATTAAGATGTAACTAATTTCTATTTCTAGAGATTAAAAAAATAAATTTCAACTTAAGTTTTGCTTTAAACTACATGCTAAATGATGGAATTTTTTTAGAGAAAAGTGGTTTGATCAGTATTTGCATTAATAGGGGTTGAGAAAGGGTTAAGAGTGACTTGATTGATTTAAACAAAATGCTTTAAATCCTTGTCTTAATCTTCCTTTAAAGTGTCTTTCTTCTAAACAATTGAGTATTTGGACCACCAAAAAAAGCAAAGTAATTTTACAAGTTTTTTTCTCGTAAACTTACAACTTTAAATCTTGTAAACGTACACGTTTTTTTTCTCATACATTTATGAAAAAAAACCCAATTTAGCCTATGACTTCTAAAATCATAAATATACAACTTTATTCCTGTAATTTAACAGTTACAACTTTTTCTCCTAAATTTACGAAATTTAAAGTCATAATTTAAAACATTTTTTTTGCTTGTAAACTGGCCCTAATACTCCATCATACTTCTAAACAGTTAAAATAAAAGAAATGATTCCCTAAAATAATAAAAACAACTACAATTATTGTTTAGTAAACCAAAAACAAAATAAAGAAAGTCAAAGAAAAGACTCTCCTGTTGTTATTTTGTTAACTTTTTTCCTTAATTTTTTGATCACCTAAAGCAAACCTTCAGATTTCTGTTCCTCAAAAAACCTAAAAAAATGCAAGTATGGTCATTCTCTTTTTTGCTATTTTTTTTTCCTTTTTAAAAGCTATAGAACTGATTGTTTCTAGATATGAGTTCTTATTTCAAGATTTCTTGTCCAGTAAAATTACTTTTTGCATAGATAGGTAATTTTAATGCATTTTAGTGATTTTCTTCTTTATATTTGCATCATTTTCCTATTTTCGGCGACCTCTTTTTGCAGTGCAGGGCAACTGGACAAATACAACGGCGCTTCTTGAGCAGATTAACTCTAAATGTCTAAGAGTCCACTACACATTTACAGACCACTGCACCATCCAAGTGTAAATAAACAAAGAAATAAAATCCTGTGCCGAACACTGAAGGACAAGAACAGATGACTTTTTAGTGTCTCTACTAGAATCAATTACACTTTGTATTTTAATGAGTTTGACTTGAGAAGGTAACAGTCAAGTAGAATAGGATATGTTAAAGCATTTTAATGCTATGCTCCAAAAAATGTGCATTTTTAAGCATCTGCAAGAAAAAAATACAGAGTTCCTACAATCGAACCCTGAGGAACCCCACAATTAATATGAGTGAATAGCTGCAGATTTCAGTAAAAAACATTTGTCAGCTGTAGTTTATGCAGACTGTATTATGACACCTTCTTGAATAGGTTGTTGTCTTTTGTAGGCTGTGTTGCAATTTTTTTTTTTTTACCATTTCCATTAAAAACAGTCTTCCAGACACGAGGTCACTTGTGATTTATTGGAGATTCAGTTCCATAACTTTTCACAAATTTAGGATATAAAAACAACAAGACTAGTGTTGTTCTTTTTATTTCCACTTTTGGACTAAAGAGAAAAAAAATACTGCTTGTTCTTTTGTTTTTTATAGACTGAACCATAAACAACATCAATTGAAGCATCAGATCAATCTCACTCCTGACTGCCTGACGCCACAGCCCGCTGCACCACACAACCTGGCAGCCCTGGAGTTACTTTTATCCAGCAGAGTGTGTGGTGGTTAATCAATGCCTGTAATTTCCATAATTCATGGATGCCCATCTGTTTGCCACCTACTCTCATGCCCAGTGCAGAGTAAACAAATTCAGGAGAGGGGCCAAGGGGCTATTTAATGACAGCATCAGGTTACACACATTGTGGAGAACACACACACACACACAGCGCGTTCACAACGTCTAATCAATCTTCAGGTATGAAATATAATTCATCCCAAACCAGGTTGTTCAGTCCAGCCAGCGTTTGGTGGCACTAAGAGACTGACTGGTCTGTTCTCCAGAAAGGTCTCGTCACACAGTGGCGTGAAGTTAACCTTCTTCTGTTCAAATTAAGCTGATTTTAAGGTTCTGCAGGTTTTATCTCGCAAAAGAGGTAGCCTTAAAATAGGAAAAAAAAACGTCACAAGAAAGTAGTAAAATTATCTGTCCACGAAGCAAGTACTTTCACTTAGCTAGAAATCTTATAACACAAAATAATCTAGAAACAAGGAGTTCTCCCACTTAAAGCGATGAGAGAGGCCTGTAATTTTCATCATAGCTATACCTCAACTATAAGAGACAAAATGAGAAGAAAAAACTCCATAAAAATGACATTGTCTGATTTTGAAAGAATATATTTGTAAATTATGGTAAAAAAAAATAAGTATTTGGTCAATAACAAAAGTTCATTTTTGGTCCATTCCTCCATGCAGATCTCCTCTAGAGCAGTGATGTTTTGGGCAATACAGACTTTCTGGGGTTGAGATCTAGGCCACTCCAGGACCTTAAAATCCTTCTTAGGAAGCCTCTTCTTCGTTACCCGGCTGGGATGGTGATCAAGGTGAAAGGCTCAGCCGTGTTTCATCTTCAATGCTGATGGAAGCAGGTTTTCGCTTTAAATCTGACCACATGGCCCCGTTCATTCTTAACTTTACACGGATCAATTGTTCTGGTCTCTCTGCTGAAAAACAGCCCCACAGCATGATGCTTCCACCCCCATGCTTTACAGTAGTATGAGTAGAGTTCTTACCAAAAACTTCCATCTGATCACAGGACATTCTCCAAATCTTTGTACTGGCTTTAGCAGGGGGACACGTCCGAGACTGCAGTGTATTACTGATGGAAATCTACATTACTTTAATCCCAGCTCTCTGCAGCTCATTCACTAGGCTGTGTGAGGTGGTGCACAGGTGTCTTTAATATGGGTAACGAGTTCAAACAGGTGCCATCAATACAGGTAACGAGTGGAGGACAGAAGAAGTTACAATCTTGCTTCTTTGTTGGTGAACAAATACTTTTTTCCATCATAATTTTTTTTTAAATCTTTAGAAGTCAGAATTTGTGATTTCCTGGATTTTTTTCCTCAATTTGTCTCTCATAGTTGACCTTTAATAAAAGTTACAGGCCTCTCTCATATTTTTAAGTGGTAGAACTTGCACAATTGGTGGCTGACTGAATACTTTTTGCTCCATTGTAAATCAAATTTTTTGTTTCCAAAATAGTGACAATGAATGCCATTTTAACATAAAAAAGCATCCTTAAAATTAAAATTGTGAAATTTGTCAACTTTTTATTGTCAACAGTATAAAGCAAAATTATTTTTATTTATTTTCATAATAATTTCCTTATTTTATAGATTTATTGTGCTGATTTTTTAGAAAATCTAGGAAATTTTTTGAACAAAGAGAAGCTAAAACATTTAAAAACCTGCCAAAATATTGTGGATGTCTAAAAACAAAGTTTTAAAACTATGGAAGGATCAAATAATTTGAACTGTGTTAATAAATGTGTTTTTTTAATAATAAAAAGTGTGAGATTAGATAAACAAAACGCAGAAAAAATTAAGAAGGGTCCATTTTGTTAAGTTATTTGAATTTTTATTAGATTTTTAAAAAGTTTTTTTGCAGTTTTTATAATGAATTTACTTGTTTCTCATACATATTTATGAATTTTATTTCTCTTCTCATCATGAGGACCAATTTTACGATTTGCACATAATATATACGTTCTTTTGATAAAAGATGAGTAGAAAATATACCAGCAGACACAGAAGAAAACTTGTTAGTCAACATTAAAGTCTTCAACCCTTCTAGTATCATCTGCAGTGACGGGGTCACAGATGAAATCAGAGCTCCTCTGACCCGAGTGTTGAGCTCAATTTACAGCATTAAAGGTGGAATTCACAGGGGACCCTGAGGGGCCAAATGACTTTTTCCATTAAAACACCACCAGAAAAAGTTCCCCAACTGTGTTACTTCAAATAAATGGTAGAAACTTTTATCTCAGTCACTATACTTTGAAAACAACGATGGAAATACATCAAAAAGTATCTAAAAGAGAACAAGATGAAGTTATTCTCAGCTGTTGTGTAATGAGTGACAGCTCCTACAAACCCTGATTTGTCTGCAGTTCATTATGTTACTCAGGCAATGTGGCCGACCGCCTCAGGGCCCCGGACCCTCAGGGGCCCCATAAGCCTCAGGTTTACTGTATGTCAGCAGGGTTTTGGTAATTGACTGTTAGCTAAATCCCTTCCTCTGGACACAATGTCATGACAACGGTTGTCGTAGATCTCCCATGTTGTCTCAATTTTTTATGCGGTTTTCAAAAAATTTAAAATAGAAAAGTAGAGTAGAGTTGAAATTGAAATTTGCATTTTTCTGCCCCACTGAAGGCATTCAGGCAACTGAGAAAATTAGTTTTTGGAAAAACAAGCAGGCAAATTCATAGGAGAAAATGGTAAAAAGCTGTTCTTAAAAAACAAATATTAGTAGAATCAAACGCATTTGAGAGAAAGCAAGTTCAAGTCCTACTCTGATCATTTATTTTCAAAGTGTTCCCAGTGCTTTTTTAATTATAATCATGATGTTTTTAGCCAAAATCAAGAACTCTGTAGCTGCAAAGCGGCTGTGGTTCATCATAAATTTGCCTGAGTTGTTGAAACTGTTAGTATGATGTAAGCCTGTCTCATTTTCCCATCATCCATCTGTTTACACGCTCTTCTGATAGCTTACAGTCGCTACAACTCCAACCTAACGCAAGCAATTCCTGAAGCTTTGCAGCCGTGCAGGTTTGAGCCAAATGTTCTTTATGCTCCTGATTCACAATGATTTGTTAATTTTCTTTATGTATGTTTCCTTCATCAACAGAATAATACTACAAGAACACATAAAAAAACATTAATTTATTTAGATTCGACCTTCAAGTTAAGCAACATTTGTAATAATTATCACCCCGGAAAGCATTTGAAGTGTTTCAAAGTAGATTATTTTGGCTTTATCAATGTATATGAACATTCATTAAATTGATAGATTGTGGTAAATATTGTAAAAACAAGTCCCCTATAAAAAAAAGTCAAAGATTCTTAAATAGAAAAATTTAAAAAATAAATAATCAAAAATATATTTGTCAATGGAGTATGAAAAATAGTCAAACCAAAAAGCAAAAATAAAAAAGAAAACATCAGATTTTGGTCTCTAAGACACGTTTTCTCAAATTTGCATTAGTTTAATATAATAAAATATTCTTGATAATGTTATTTTTTACTTTAAGATTCATGTTTTGCAGTGAAACAGTGTGTTATTTCCATGACTTTTATAAAAGAAAAAAAAAAGTCAAAATTTCTTAAAATAATTAAAAAAAATCATTTAAATAAACCCACATTTCTGCCAACGGGGCAAAAAAATGGTGTAATCAAGAAATGCTATTTTAAAAAATCATTAACGTTGATATTGAAAAAAAATCTTGATAAAGTTATTTTTCTGGCAAGATTAAAAAAAAGAAAAAATATAAATTTCAAACAGCAGCAAGGCCAAGTGGATAACATAGAGTTAATATAAAATAAAACTGCAATTCTAGTCACACAGAGATGTTTCCTTGAATTAAGATTAGGTTTGATTTTTAAAAAACATTATAATATTATCTGAAAAATAGACACATATTATTTTAAACAAGGTTTTTCTTCGAAAAAATAAAATAAAAATACAGCTGAAAGAACCTCACAGTAAAGGCGTGGTGACATTTACGTCATCTTCTGTTGATTTAACATAACAGATCTACACTATAGTTTAGTTTAATGACAATAATTTAATAGTGACCCACGTAGAAAGGAAAAAAGGGCTAAAAAAATCAAAAATAAC
The DNA here is from genome assembly GCF_002922805.2 of Oryzias melastigma. Classification (NCBI taxonomy): domain Eukaryota; kingdom Metazoa; phylum Chordata; class Actinopteri; order Beloniformes; family Adrianichthyidae; genus Oryzias; species Oryzias melastigma. The sequence goes on along the minus strand of NC_050534.1, from coordinate 11,755,888 downwards.
AGTCAAAGTTTCTTTTAAACAAGAGTCTTCTTACGTTAATATTACATTTTGGCAGTGTGACCTCATGTCTAAATGTTGCTTTCTGATTATATGCTTTTCTTGTTGTTATTTGTTCAACTTTAAAAAAAAATGAGTCAGAAAATAATTAAATTTTAAAAAAATTGTTTAAATGGGTTCAGAAAATTGGTTCAACCTAGACTTCATATCTTAAGAAAATATTTCTAGTCACTAAAACATGTTTTCTTAAATTAAAATGAATTTAATAATCAAAAACTGTCTTGATAATATTATTTATATTTTTTTGAATTTTCTAATGATTCAATTTTGTTCAGTAAAATCATTTTTTTACCGTTATTTCCCTAACTTTTTATTTAAAAATTAAAAAAATCTTGAAAGATGTGGTGACATTTCCATCATGTTACGTTTCTAAACTATAACTTAGTTTAATACCAATAATTGAACATTTTTCAGACGCCATGGATGCTTGTTTTAGGAGTTCTAAAATAGGGAAAAAAAATGGAGTCACACTTTCCTTCCTGTCCTCATTTTTCCCTCCCAAACATCCACATTTAGCACAGAAGTAATCAAGCGCCGATGTGACCTGTTGCAGCCTAAGGAAAAACGTGGGACGAAATGATTTCCTTTCTTTCTAAACCAATGCTCCGGCGTTTCCTATGCGAACAGAAGATAAAGGCAAAGAAGCCCTGAAAGTGATTTTCTTTGTGTGGAGAAGAATTCAAGCAGCTCTTATCATGGCTCCAGCTGGGAGACTTCTGGGTCCTTTCACAGAGCGGGGACGCTTTTTAAGCTGTTTGTGCCGACTTCAACAAAGAAAGCTCAATTTTATCGAAAAAACTCACAGAATTCAGAATGTAAAGAGTTTTATTGTTTTTCTTAAATACTTTCAATCATAAATGTGTGTGTACAGTACTTTTAACCAAAAAAAAAGGAAAATAGTTCAGTTTTGACATCTTAAAATACATTAGGAAGACGATACAAAATAATAAACACCGACAGGTAACTCAAACTCCCCAAATTCTTCATTTAAGTCACTGAACTCCTTCAGGGCGTGCGATCCCGTCAGCCTTGTTTAGTATTTGTTTCTTGGAGCCAGTGCTACAACGTGTCAGACCGCTGAAGCCCCCATGGGATCCAACATTCGATTTAGCTCGTCAAAGGGCTCAAGTCGTTCTGAAAAGCATTTATCCATAATTACTTTCTAGCAACTTGAAATGTCCCTGAGCCGCAGCTCTTCTCAAATAGCTTTCTGGATCTTCAGATGGCCGTGTCCATAATGGCTCCATCATTTCATTTGTAGATGGAATTCTTTAAAAAAAAAAAAAAAAAAAAAACTTAATTTGAGATATTTCTCAAGAACACTTTAAAAAAGGAGGAAAGATATAACTAGCAATGAAGTTAGTTAAATTATTTTGATGTTTTTTTCAGGGGCTAAGCTAAGGGGGGCCAAAAGGGGCAACTAACCCCCCCCAGCAAAAAACTTTTCCCCAATTTTGAGTCATTATTAGTCTAATTTTTGATAAAAATGAATAAATCATCAATTTGAGCTTCTTAAAGCATCGTAAAAATAACAAAAGCAACATTTTAAAAATAAAACAAAAATAATAAAACTGCTAGAAAAAACATATTATTTATTATTTCACTTATTATGAACTTCCATTCAGCTGTTCTCATTTTCCATATAAAATCTTTTAGCTCCGCCTCTCTTTTTTTTAACATTCATCCTTACTATCTCAGCCATTTTTCCCCCTAAAAACCCAAATTAATCTTTAGAAATTAAATAAAAAAAAACTAAATAAATCCAAGGTTTGTGCTAGATGTGTAACGATTAATTCACTAATCGACTTCTATTCCAATCAGATCAATCGAGGCAGAATTGAATCAAATTGATCTATAGCAGTAAAAATAAATAAATAAATTGACGATATCGATATTGAAAAAACAGGCATCACAGTGGACAACACACACGATGGCAGCAAAAAGTGATCATTAGAGTCCAATGTGTGGATTGAACACTAAATAATGTTCATTTTGTCTTATTTTGATGAGGAAAAATGACAGTGGGCTGAACTTTATTGAACTAAAAAGTGAATAAACTTACCGTTAATACTCTTTACATTGCACTAAATGAAAGGAATCTCGAAAACTTGACCTGAACTGTTTAATACCAGTAAAAAGATCAATTTTAAGACACAAATATTGAATCAATAAAATGAATCGTTACGCCTCTAGTCTGTACGGATCAGGAATCAAAATAATTCTAGCACACTTTATTAGCATGCACGCTAGAAAATAGTCCACAGATTGTCCAAAGATTGACTTAAAGGCGACATCTACTTATGCTTGGTAAGGCATGCCGTCTTTCATAACTTTACAGTTTAAAACCAATAAAAACCTGCTAAGTTAAATTACAAAACTTTTTATTACCCCAGTAATGCAAAACAGGAAATGCTACACACTAAATGTGTTGGATCTTCACGCACAAACTCCTTACGTTGAGGCTTAAAATACCAGGACTGATAAAAGTTCTTGCAAATGTTGTTACTTAAATAAAAACTGAAAAAAATGAGGTTGTAAATGAAAAAAGCAAAAACAGAAGAATGGCCTCATTTCAATAGAGAAAGAGTGGGAAACCCTGCAGAGTCTGCAGAAACACATTTGAAGTCCCCGTGTTGCTTCTCTTGCTTTTCACAAGTTTCCTGCAAAGCCATCTGTCTTCTCGTGCTCCACTCACAAGTTCGGAGAAGCTTCATCAAATAAAAAAACATTCGTGCACCCCGAAGACAGGATGAGTCACCCACATTTTTTAATGATAATCCAGAAAGTTTAAAACGCCGCCCGCCAAGCAAACATTTTGCCTCATTTTAAAGGAGGATATACATATTTAAATAACTGTTCAAGACACAAAAGTAATTTTATTTCATGGGAAATGTTTTACTGCAAGAGGTAAATGTCTTTGGTTTATATATAAAAAAAAAAACGACATTTGTCTTCATTTTTAAAGCACATTTACATTTATTTTGAATCAATTTGGGTTTTTGTCTTCCTGCAAATTTCCAAAAAAGAACATTTTGTTACACAGCTTTCCTATTCAGAAATAAAAACAACAACAAAAAACTTCAGAAAGTATTTACGATGTGAAAAGAAATTGACATTCATCCCAGATTTTGTTTTCTTCCACTAGCTTTGGTTCTCATGAGACATCTTTAGTTTGTTAAAATAGGTCGCATAAAAAAAAAAAAAAAAAAAAAAAAAAGAAAAATGAGTGGCACCTTTAATACACTGAAAGCTAAAGTGCTGAGGCTTTGTTACACAATAAAACACAGTCATATTTGCTCATTGTACATGAGTGCAGGCTTCTTCCATTGAGCCAAGAGGAGGTAAGTGACTTTCATGAAGCTCACCTTGGAGTTTAATGTGTGTTTGTCGCCATCTAGTGGTCAAAACCCAACACTGCATTTTCTGATTTACAGTTTAGACTTAAAGGCCGCTTGATTTACGTCATTCATTCATTCACATCACACTCTATTTGCACAGTAAATCTTCCCTAAACTCTGTTACATAATTTATTTTTTATAGAACCATCAAACAGGTTATTTTCTGCTACATAAGTCAACTTTTTTTTAAAGAATATGAGTGTAATTGACATCAGTTGTTATCAGAATTATTTACACAAATCTAAATGGGGCATAGTGTTCAAAACTATTTTAACATTACTGAAGTCTGGTAATAAATCACCAGAATAAGGCAAATAGATATGGCTATGGTTTTAGGAACAATATTGTTTGTGCATGCTCATGCATTTTTTTTATTTTTATTTTTTTACATGGTTCAAAAAGTCCTGAAATGCTCTCATCGTGTACATCATCAGTTGTTGCAGCTCCACGTGTCTGTAGAGTGGATCTGCTGGCTTATATTTATTATGCAGCCGCTCCGCTTTCTCGGTCAGAGTTCAGACGGAATGGAAAATGTTAGTATGCAAATGAATATCGACTTTCGCTTGAATTCCAGTAGCAGCCGGTCAGATGGAGGCAGTGCAGGAAAAGAGGCAAAACAGACGCTTCTTGCCAAGTCTTTTTTTTTTTTTAACTGTTGACACAATATGGCGCTAAAACCTACTTAGAGTTCGCAGAGTCATTCGACTTGGGAGTCGGTCCGGCTGTTTAATCGGGATCAAACGTAAATGCCTTCGGGGTTAAGGCTGGAGGAGGCCATGCTCTGCAGAGTGCGGAGGTCACTGGGTAAGAGGCGGGAAGAACCCAGTCGTTTCAGAGAGCAGCAGTCCACCTCTGCAGAGAAAAACAGAAAAAAACGTTATAAGCTACTACTGTGATGCAAAGTTCTACCAAAATAAATTTAAATAAAACGTTTTTTCATTAAAAATCCATGTTTTTAGTGTTTTTAACATGTTCTTGTGGCATTTTTCTCATAATAAAAGACATATATAAAGAAAATGAAGACTAAAATGGCAATTATGAGTATTTATTTAGTTTTTTAAATCACTGTGAATCAGCAGCAGATGAAAAAATTCCGTTTGTAAAAGCTTGTAGGTGTGATGTAGAAGCAGAGGAGGACCTGGCTGCAGACAAGATGGCGCCCGGACATCATTAGCCCCAAGATTTCAGAATTGTAGCACCTTTTATTAAAGCTTTTTAATGTAAATACACAGTTTAGTGTGCAAGATGAGCTTAATATGGGAAACTATTATCATTTTAATCCTTTTAAAAGGGGTTTTAACAAAAGTCTTCAGATACATCAGAGCTTTAGCTTTTCAACCCACAACGCGACCAACCTGAATCGAACTTTACATGATTTTCTTAATCATTTCAGAGTAAACTATATCCATATATGTGGTATGTCACCTTTGGAACACAAAAAAATATATATATTTATGAGTTCTGTGAACTTTTTTCATACCCGGAAGTAAAACAACTTAATCTCTGAAGCTCCGCCTTTCACTCCTTGTCAGTTTTGCTCATTTTATGACGTCATGGAGGTTTTCAGAAATGCATGAATGGATCAAAATGTCACTTTGGAGTTGTTTATAGTGAGGAATAAACAGTTTAATACACGTGAAAGCTCAAAAAGTGGATTTTTCATGGTATGGCCCCTTTAAAATGAACTTTAAAGTGTTGCTTTCCGCCGCAAAGCCGCTTTTCTCTGTGGATCAGCTGGTTCACGCTAGGAGTTACGGTATGTCACAGGGTACAGAAGGTTTTGACAGAGACATCTCAAATACTGGTAGGGTTGCCAGTTCAATTAGTCTTTAAAAAAAAAAAAAAAAAAGTATTTTTTGGCCAAAATGGATTGGGAAGAAAGGGAACGTGAACTTCCTGTTCCGGACTTCGGGACGCCATCTTATTGTCTGCGGCCAGGTCCTCTTGCACAAACTCTACTTTACTCCATTCTGATGCCTCCACTTGTAGACGAATAGATCCGTGTACGTCTTTCACCACTTCTGTTGCATCTCTAATGTTAGATTGTGGATGTGAGAGGCTGTAAGCTAGCAGGAGAGTGTCTGATTATCTGATTAACTCTTGCCGCTCTGCAGAAATTATGTCCTAGAAATGACACCAATTTTTTGATTTTGCCTAAAAACTGCATCATTTTAATTATAAAAGGATCGGAGTGGGACTTCACTAAATACTGTGCAGCATCCTGGAATGACCCTGTTTACATGCTGCAAGATTTACTCTGAGTATCGTGTTTACATGTGCTGCATATCTTTGAGCATATTTGGCAAACTCTACTGTCAGTGGTTTATAGATTTATGACAGATTTTTTTTTTCTTTTTCCCACCAACAATTCTCACTCCATTTGTGGAAATAACCACCGTCTTTTTTTTCCTGGATCGTATTTTATTATTCTGCATCGTAATTTACCAGCAACACCCACTCTGTGCCAAACTGAGCCCTGAGGCTTTTGGCACGCTTCAATACAAGTGCAGATTTACAGACTGGAAAAAACCGACTGCACAGGTTTCTATTCCTCTCATGCTCTCTGAGGAACTGTTCAACTATTAGAACGGTTTTGAAGTATGTTGTTGTTGTGTTTATATGCTAAAATTCTGCGAAAAAGGTTTTTTTTTTATTCAAAATCTTGCCTAAACGAAAAATGAAATTGTGATTACATGACTTTTTTGAGATTTTACCGGACTCATGATGCTGTAAACAATATGTACGGTGGCCCGGAAGTCCAAATCACAAAAACAAATCACTCAACGCAGAAAAATATTAAAAATCATGATTAAAAAAGCAAAACAAATACTAAAAAAAACAAATTTTAGAAGTCAAAACAAAATAAAAAAAAATGGAAAAAAATGAAAGTTTTGGGAAAATTAAAGTAAATTCCAGGAATCAAAATGAAATATAAACAGCAAGAATCCAGAAAAAGGAAGGTACCATGAACATCACTGATTGAATGAGTTTTTTCCAATGCGTCTTCAACGTTTGAGTACTAATTAAAGTTTTATGATCAGTGTGGAGTATTTCCAGTATCACTTCATGCCAAATTACTTTCAGTTGAAATGATGAACAAACTTCATCCACCAATCAGTGATGTCTCACAGTACCTACACCCTTTTCTGTTTTTTATGAAAAAATACAAAAAATTTTTGAAAAATAAAAGAAGAAATGTTAAAAAATTAAATTAAAGAAGAAACCGGGAGCATCCAATCAGTTATTTTCCCAAACTGTTTATGGTTACTAATTTTATTTCATTTTTTTTAAGATTTAATTTCGATTTCTGGTAAATAACTTTCATTTTTATTTCACTTCAGTGCTTTATATTTATGTTTTATTTCTGGAATTTTGTTTAATTTTCTTTTTTAATGTAAATTATTTATTTTGCTTTTTTGATTAAGATGCTTAATTGTTGACATGATTTGCACTTCCGGACCACCGTAGATATTGGCACTCTCCAATTAAATTAATACAATATCTAATAAATTGAAAACGAGCTTCTGATTCTGTAGTTACTACAAAAAAAATACATTTTTTAAAACTTTTTTTGAAATGTGCCTCATTTTGTGCAGATTTATCTCTATTTTATTATTTTTGCTTTTGTTGTTTCTCTGTTTGGTATCACTTAAAGATTTTGTCTGATTTATTATGTTAAGCCATGTTTTGTAATGTTCAATCTAGTGTAATAATGTTCTGTAACTTTTTATTTTTATCAATAAAAAATAAATAAAACTCATCTAATTGGTTTTTAGGAGTGGCCACAAGGTGGCAGTGTGTACAAACATAAAAAATTACAGCACCTTGAGTGAGATAATGTGACAGAATTTCAATCAATCGGATGTGGTGTCAGTAGTTGTGTCTGTGGGAGAGTGTGGGCGGACCTGTGGCGTTCTCTCCTGTGGGTTGGGCGGGCAGCACGGTGACCTTGGTGCCCGTCTGCTGAATGAACTGCTGCAGGTTGACCTGTCGGAGCTCTTTTGTCAGCTGCTCCAGCTCCTGCTCCCTTTCCTGTGGTGGAGAATACACCATGACACTCGGATGGCTGGTGGGGCTTCAGTGTTGCTACTCTGTGGACTAGAAGTTTCTATAAACTGAGATAAAGCCGACCTGCTAAAGAAAGAAAGCTTCAGGGTGATTACGCAACTTTGAGGTAAAGAATTGAAACTCCAATTAGACAAAAAGAGAACGCTAATACGCTCCTGATTGCCTCATGCCTCCCAAACCTCGCCGAATTTCATCCACGGAAGCAGAAATTCCCTCCACATCCCTGCAAAGCTGGAACTAAATCTGTGCTTTTGCTGCCCGCAACTTTAAGAAGCTTAGACTTCCGTGGTTCCAGCTGCACGACTTCTCGTCCTCCCATTCCCTAATATAAATTCCTCGCACATTTTTTGCCCCGAAACTTCCACTCGCTAAGTTTCGAGCGCGGCGTTTTCAGGCAGGATGGGGTTTTAAGGTCCTGACAACTCCGAGTCAGAAATAGCTTTTAGAGAAAACAGCGAAGGGCAGACTGGGAGCTGACCTGTAATCTCTTGCCTGACTGGCAGAGTGAGCGCTCCAACGCCATGCAGCTGCTCTCCAGCCGGGCCGTTTGTTGGCTTTGGATTTCCAGCTCGGCTTTGACTTTCTCCAGCTGGACTTGCACCTGAAATCCAGGGAGAATTTAACTAATAAATTATGTAGTTACTGTAAAGTTAATCGCTTTATTTTGACATTTTTAAAACGCATTTCTTGCTTGATTTCAGAACTTCTGGAGGATCTTCGTGCTTCACATACCACTTCGTTTAGCAAGCAAGGATTTGTGGCTTTGGATCCTTCCAGATAACACATTCCATCTGCGCGCAGGATGAGTGTGTGTTTAGAAAAGGAAGATAAACGGAGCCGTACCTCCTCCTCCTTGACCTTCTGGTTAAGCTCAGCCTCCTGCTGCAGCCTCTCCTGCTCCACGTTTGCCTCCATGCTCTAAACGACACAACAAATACGGCAAATCTGGCAGGAAATTCATAAATCTGTGTTGTTTTTCCTAGAATTGGACGTTGAGGATGAAAAATTGTAAAAACTTTAAAGATTCTCACCCATCGAAAATTGAGTTTGATGTTTTTACGTTATTGTGACATTTGTCTCATGATGGAGGATATATATTGAGTAAATTAAGCTTATTTCTAAGTATTTCTTTATTCAAATTGTTGGGAATGTAAAAAATGCTGTTGGAAAAAGAGCTTATTTGTGACATGGACAAGCTCTCAGCAATGGGGAGGGGAAAAGGGGCGGGCTTGCTCCTCACCAACAGTCCCACTCACAACTCAGAGGTGAGTTAAGATTAATCACTAATCATCACAATGTTTTACAAGCACTCCAAAATCTAAATTTTTCCTTCATTTTTATTCTCTGAAATGGTTACATTTACAAAGTGTTAACTCAGAAGTGTAAATTGAACAGAAAACACATCAACAGTAAGATAATCAGAACTCTAAAGACTTTTATGTCTGCAGTATTACTCCAAGATAAAAAAGATGTTGAAATACAGCCATAAGAAACGAACCTGCAGACCAAAAAAAAAAGTTCCATTCACAGCTCTATATCACTTTAAAACAATATTTTTCTTCATTTTCTGGACAAAAAACCAGCAATAAGAGGTGAACTTTCTCTCTGAACTGATGCTTTATTTAACCTGTCGTGACGGCATATATATCGCTGCATTTGAGGCTCAGCGCCGCATCGTCGTGTTGCCTTGACAACACGTCGGACCACGGATCAAGTAGTCTGCTTTACGTAAAAAAGTGATCTAAACCAAAACAAATAAAGACTAAAGTAGAACCAATTGAATATTTATTTATTTTTGTATAAGTGGGATAATACCCGACGAAGTGTTTTAGTACATAGAAGCCTGAACCGCCAAGGAAAAGCAGAGGACTACTGCTCAGTGAGGTGTAACGATGTTGCGTTCATGAATATTAACATTAATTCTGATTAATCGTGTGTTAACGCATTAATGTTCACAGAGAGATGGAGATGGAGCAGTAGAGCCACGATTAGTCGACTAATCGATGACTAATCAACTATTGAAATAGTCGACGACTAATTTAATAATCCATTAGTCGTTACTTTATATTATATGGAGTCAGAGTGTAGTAAAGTTGAAAGTTATAATGGCATTATGCTAGCATTTTGGAATATTTTGGCAATTGTTAAGGATTTTTAGGCTATTTTGGAGTTTGGCTAATATTCCAGCTACTATTTTGGCTAACTTAAGCTTTTTAAGCTTTTTTTGGTTTTTAGACTAATATTTCAACTTCATGCTAGCTAGTTTGGCTAATTTAGGCTTTTTTTTGTTTTTTTTAGGATATTTTGGAGTTTAGCTTTTATTTTAGCTCCATGTTAGCTATTTTGGCTAATTTGGGGATTTTTTTGACAGTTTTTAGGCTATTTTGGAGTTTAGCTAATATTTCGGCCACATGCTAGCTGTTTTGGCTAACTTAAGCTTTTTTGGTTTTTAGGCTAATTTGGAATTTAGCTTATATTTCAACTTCATGCTAGCTAGTTTGGTTAATTTAGGCTTTTTTTTGTTTTTTTTAGGATATTTTGGAGTTTAGCTTTTATTTTAGCTCCATGTTAGCTATTTTGGCTAATTTGGGGATTTTTTTGACAGTTTTTAGGCTATTTTGGAGTTTAGCTAATATTTCGGCTACATGCTAGCTGTTTTGGCAAACCTAGGCTTTAATTCAGTTTTTTAGCCTAATTTGGCATTTAGCTAACATTTTAGCTGGCTATCAGCTTCAGCGTTTTTAGTTATCAATTTTAGCATCTTAAGCTATCAGCATTAACATCTTCAGCGGTCAAATTCAGCTTCATTCACACTAGCATTATATCACAGGTAATGCTATATGTACATATATACATTCAGTTTAAGCATGACCCGATTAGTCGGCTAATTGGAAAAAAATAATAATAATCGGTGATTAGTCGACCATTAAATTAATCATTCGTGGCAGCCCTACAGTGCAGATTTTTTGGAACACTCACCTGAATGCGTGCCAAGTACTCTGAAAGCTTGGCCTCGCAGTCGCGCACTCGGCTCTGCAGCTCCGCTAGCTGCAGCCTCAGCTGACGCTCGCTCTCCTGCTCGATCTGCAGCTCGTTCTGCCAGAATTCCTCCTCCTCTGCTTCGGCTTCGTTCCTCCTCACCTGCTGCTCTAACAACAGCAGCTCATCCTCGGAGTTTCCTTCCTGCAGAGCGAACGATTATCATTGGTGGAAGTTGCATTTTGTTTTTCGTTTGAAACTAATATTGATAGCTCGCTCACGTCAGCAGCCTCGCCGCTGGCGTCCTCCCAGTCTCGGAGCTCGTCCTCACAGCCCAGCAGACGGCTCTCCAGGGCCTGCAGTTTGTCTCTCTGCAGCTGCACCAGGCGGCTCAGCTCTCTGGCTGGACTCCCGGGTGCAGATGCTGGCCCCCCTCCTCCGAGTCTGCTCAGGTTGAGGCTCACGCCGCGCTGCTGGGGCTGCTTGGCTGCAAGTGGAGGTTAGGGAGTCAAAAGCATGCAAATAATGCAGAGGAAGTGCTGCATACAAACATACTTTCACAGTCTTTGCTTTTGCCAAAAATTTCCCGCAGGCCCCTGGCACCCCCGGTGAAGGTCAGAGACTTGCGCTTGGGTTCTCTTCGTTTCAGAGAGCGGTCAGTGCCCGATGGCCGCAGCTTGGCCAGAGGCGGGAGGCTCTGGCGGTAGAGTCCTCGCTCTGGGACGGAGGCCAGGCCGTCGGAGGTCAGCCGCTCGCTGACGGACGGGCCGGTCCGCTGCAGAATGAGCTGCACGTCGCTGGCATACTGACCCCACTTATTGAGGGACACCACGGGGTTTTCATGGGGAGCCAAATGTCGCTCCGTCTCTCGCCATTTCTCGATCAGAGTGTATCTGCCAGTGCGTCCTGGGAACAAAGGAAAACTGCTGACTCAGGGAAAGAAAAAGGACTGTGAAGCCTCCCGAATGGAGTAAATTAACCAAACTTAAAATTAATTATTTTATTTTTTTTAATATTTAAACAGAACCGGTTCCAACAGCAAAAGTTTAGGCCCACATCATGATACTACATCGGTCAAGTCAGCAACTGAAAAAGTCTTTTTTTCCTCATCTTTTCACATCTCTGACTATTTCTTCTTTAATCCCACTAACAAACTTCAAGTCTTTTATTTTTGTGCCCATGAGGTCAGCTGCAGAGAGGCGTGGGGCAGAACAGGGCATTCTTTCTTTAAAGTTAGCCATCCGCTTTGATGATGTAAAACATTACAGACACTCAAAATGGGATTTCAGCCTCCAGCTCTTTGAAAAGTTTGTTTTCTTTAAAACCTTAAAACGGGAAATTCTAGATTCTAGAATGTAAACTTGGAAAAAAATCCTAAAAAAATTCAAAATCAGAAAACAGGACCAAAAAAATTGCAAATATAAGCATTTTTTATTTAGAGATTTTTGTGCCAGTTTTACGATCAAAATATCAAAATATTTTTTTTTTTTTGCCTTAAAAAAATATTTTTGCATTTGTAGCACAAATGAGTTTTAGATGAGTTGAAGTTTGCAAACACAAAAACAGGTTTTTGAAAGCGAATATGAAATATTAAACTATGAAGTTTTATTCTTAACACTTTACATTTTGTTTGCAATTTAGAACATTTTTATCTCAAAACGGTGACTTTTGCTTCCAATATGATGGTAGAATTTTCACTCCATTTTTTTCATTTGGTAGCAGTTTTAGGGTTTATAATCTTTTTTTATTTCAAGTGTCAGTTTTACAAATATTCTTCCAATTTTTTATATTTCTTTTTGAGTTTAAGATCAAATTACTCTTCCAATCTATGATTTTATTTGTCAAATCCTTAATATTTCTTTCAGTTTACTTTTTTTTTTTCAATTTTACCATTTAATTTATAAAATGTTCAACATTTCTTTCAAATTTAAAACTTTTTTAAATTTTTTTTAGTATTTATCAAAGTTTTCTTCTTTTCTTTCTTCTAATTTGATCCGACTAAATTCAACCAACAAAAATACATTTACAAACCAGTACATACTTTAATTCATTTTTTAATCCTTAGAATGCATAAATTGTTCTGATCATTTCACAGCCAGGATTTTAATCAAGAATGTGAAGCCAGGAGTCGATGAAAATTTACTGTAAATGTGTATATTTTTGACACTTTGCATACTCTTTATATGATGTTACGAAAATCCAGAGTTTTTGCACCAGATTTTTAATTATCTTATTAATAAAGATAGATGACGCAGCGTAATTTCCCCTCTTGACAACACAGAATCAATGATGATAATTAAACCTTTTTGGAAAAACTAGAAGATGTCCTTTTAGTCAAAGTGTGACTACACTAAGCAATAAAAGGGACAATTTTCCCCCATCAAAAGAACAAAATTAATTCAATAGATCCTTTTTTGGAGCCTTCCCACGCTTGTTCAACGCCTGCAGACTCAGAGTGTTTTGGGTGAAAGAGTTTTACGGTGGGAAAATTCAACTCAACAAGCGGCGATTGTGTTGACCAAAGATTCAATGGTTCCCGCTTTTTTGTGTGCGTCTGTGTACTCCTACATTCCAGCCTGTACACATATAGATAAGAGCAAGACAGCTTTTCTAACCCCCGCCCCTCCGCCCGTCCTGCACAGTAAGGATCCCTGCAAAAAGAGGCACATTCATCACTATAACCATTTACATCAAAGTGCCCCCAGACTGAACAAAAGGCACAGCGGACACAAAAGGACAGTGAACGCCTTAATTCTCACTGAGCCGTCACTCCGACAGACACGTTTTAACTGGGAGCTCCAGGAAACGCGAGCGATAAATCTCTCCGTCTTCATGGGACACATGTTTCAGTCGGAACAAACCACAGTCGGAGATTCAAAAATAAATAAATAAATAAATAAGGCACATTTAACGGAGGCATAGTGGGAACTGCAACAGCACAGCATATGTCAATAAACCAAAGGCTGCAGTATGACTCACTCTCATTTTGTCTATGGTGAAAATGGTTCATTTTTATGCAAACTGCTGCCACTGTTCCGTCTCACAACTTCAGTTGATAAAAGAAACTATTGAGATTTAAGCTGGAGCCTATTTCTATTAAACTTTAACGCCGACATACTGTATACCACTTGAGTTCTGTCATCGGAACTTTTGCTAAAATAATTGAGTGCAGTGACTGTATGTGAGGACTGGTTACGTGTCAGGATAGAATCTTGCTAATCCTCATTTTTAAAAAAATATTTTATCTCTATCTAGATCAGGGCTGTTAAACTCAATCGCTCAGGGGGCCAAATTCCAAAAAAAACACTTTAGGTCGCGGGCCGAACAGGATAATCATTTATTGAACACTAAAACTACACTTTTAAAACTTTAACACAGTAACTTTTTAACATAATTATGATCTAGATATATAACACTACTTGCAATAATGCTAGTGTGAATGCTGTAAGCTAAATTTGTCCATTGAAGATGTTTAAATTGATAGCCGAAAACGCTGAAGCTGATAGGCAGCTACAATGTTAGCTAAATACCAAATTAGCCTAAAAAACTAAAAAAAAAAAAAAAAAATGTAGGTTAGTCAAAACAGCTAGCACGTAGCTGAAAAAATAGCTACACCTTGAAATAGCAAAAGGAAAAAGCAAAAATTTGCCAACACAGCTAGCATGTAACTGAAATATTAGCTAAACTCCAAGATAGCCTAAAGAAACTTGAAAAAAGCCTAAAGTAGCCAAAAATACTGTAGCTAGCATGTGGCTGAAGTACTAGCTAAACTCAAAAATATCTTAAAAAAACTGAAAAAAGCCTAAATTAGCCAAAACAGCTAGCAAGTAACTGAAATATTAGCTAAACTCCAAGATATTCTAAAAAAACAGATAAAAGCCTAAATTAGCCAAAATACTGTAGCTAGCATGTGGCTGAAGTACTAGCTATACTCCAAAATAGCTGAAAAAAAGTAAAAAGCCTAAATTAGCCAAAACTGCTAGAATGTAGCTGAAATATTAGCTAACCTCCAAAATAGCCTAACAATCAAATAAAATCATCTAGAGAGCCGGATATAATAACCTGGAGGGCCGGATCCGGCCCCCGGGCTTTGACTTTGACACATGTGATCTAGATAGTTCAAAAAGACGACCAATCACTGGTTACTCACGACGTCCAGTCCCAACACGGTGACATTTGCATTAGAAAAAAATAGCCACTGAGTCAATTTCCTCAGAGAGGGAAGTATCCACATTCTATGAGTGATGTCACACTCGCTCAGTCCAGTTCTCAAATACAGTCGATGCGGGAGTAATTGTGAACTTACCGATGGCTTGCGCCAAAGCGATGACCACTTCCTGGCATGTGGTGAACTCTGTGACTCCGCACACGATGCGCTGTACTCCGTCCACCCACACTTTCAGCTCCATGGCCTTCATTCAGAGGCCCCTCACTCCTCCACGCCACAAGGGGGAGCCACAGCTTTCCATCCTTGAAGCAAAAACAATAATGAGTCCATTATTTAGCTAATAAGGTTATCTAATGTTTCAGCTAAGTGCTAGCCGTTTTGGCTAATTTAGGCTTTTTACTTTTTTTTCAGCTATTTTGGAGTTTAGCTAGTACTTCAGCCACATGCTAGCTACAGTATTTTGGAAAGAAAAGCTATATTTTTGGTGTTATACTACATTGAAGCTAAATCTTAAACAAAAACAAAAAAAATTGAAATAAAACTGAGATTTGGCCTTAGCTGAAAATCCATGTAAACAAATAGCTTTGGTCCATGTCACTGGTTTAGCCAAGGGACCAGACTTTGTTTTGAATCACATTTTCAAAATGAAAGCAGCTGAAAAAAACTCCTTGTACCAAGTCGGACCAGTTATAGAAACACTCGTTTCTGTTCCCTCTTGTCCAACTTTGCCACAGAAATTCATAGAACCTTGTTCAAAAATGTTTTCTGTTGTGTCGTTAGATATTTGTTCTATTGTAATGGGGATATTTGTTCATAAACGTTAATTCATGCTAACTTTTAAATGTTGTCAGTTCCAAAAGTATAGCTTCGCCTGTGTATATTTAGAGGTTGCGGGGTGGAAGTCCAATGACAGGCGGGTGGAAGGGAGGGAGCGATAATTGACTGATAGGAGGGTCTCCAAAATCCTCTGATTTCAGACAGCAACCCTCCAGCCACCCACCTCCCACTGTGCTGCCATCTCACTGCCACCATCAGATTTTTTCGATATCAGATGCTTTGTTGGGAGACATGTTGTCTAAAAATGTGTTAATTGACAAGATTTTAACATGTGCTCAAAATCTAGGTTATGAATGACCACTCATGTCTTTTTATATACCCCCAGGCTATTGGGCTGCTGTCCGGAGACATTGTCCAATCAAAGCTGTGCCCACCCAGCTGTCGCCCAATAAGTGTCATCCATCTGACTCCCGCCGTCTACATTCATGACCACGCCAATGAGCTACAAAGATAATAGGGTGGCGACATGATATCTTGAACCTTCTGCCGATAACTCCCCTCACACGTCTGCGTGTGCCCGTTCTTTGCCTAACAGCAGCTGGGTTGGATAATGCAACCCTGAAAAAGATTCAGCAGGTTTTGAAGATGGATGGATGGATATATTCAAGTAAATCAACTACTAACAACACAGATGAGGAGGCAATACTTTGTCTAACACACAACATATGGCCCTCCAGATCATTTT
The DNA here is from genome assembly GCF_002922805.2 of Oryzias melastigma. Taxonomy (NCBI): domain Eukaryota; kingdom Metazoa; phylum Chordata; class Actinopteri; order Beloniformes; family Adrianichthyidae; genus Oryzias; species Oryzias melastigma. Next base: position 11,739,696 of record NC_050534.1, on the reverse strand, counting down.
ATTTTATTGTCATTAATGGCCCAATGTTATCTTGCGCTTATTTCTAACAATTTTTACAAAATATTTTAAAATATTGAAAGTTATTTAAGGTTTAAGTTAATTTATACTAGAATAATTTATTTAATAAATTATTTTATTAATTAATTATTAATTAATTTAATTTATACTGCATTTTTAATTATGTTACAGATTTAAAGTTTTAAAAGTTGGCATTATGCTAGCTTTTTGGAGTATTTTAGCATTTGGTAAGATTTTGAATGAATGAATGAATGAATGAATAAATGAAATGGTTTATTTCAAGCAATCAGGTAATAATACATAACATATCAGTCAATAAATCACAAGTTGATCACTTGAAAGGGAGTGGAAGGAAGCAAACTTATATAATCCTACCCCGACTCGACCATACCATTTTCTCTACATGAATTATCAATATCCAGTTCAGGACTTAATATGTAATATTAATAGATTCAAAGCATCATTAAGAGTTGAGGAGAGCTGGAGACACACGTCTGCTCGTGACTCAGAACCGGAAACTCCTTTTTTAGGCTATTATAGACTTTAGCTATCATTTCAGCAGCATGCTAGCTGTTTTGGCTAATTTAGGTTTTTTTTTTGTTGTTTTTTTTTAGGCTGTTTTGGAGTCAAGATAATATTTCAGCTACATGCTAGCTGTTTTGGCTAATTTAGGCTTTTTTAAAAAAAAAAAGTTTTTACGTTGTTTTGGATTTGGGCTACTATTTACATGCTAGGGCTGCACGGTGGCGCAGTGGTTAGCGCTCTCGCCTCACAGCGAGAAGGCCTCGGTTCGAATCCCGGCTGGGACCTTTCTGTGTGGAGTTTGCATGTTCTCCCCGTGCATGCGTGGGTTTTCACCGAGGACTCCGGCTTCCTCCCACCGTCCAAAAACATGCTTCATAGGTTAATTGGTGACTCTAAATTGCCCCTAGGTGTGAATGTGACAGTGAATGTGTGAGATTGGGGCCCTGCGACAGACTGGCGACCTGTCCAGGGTGTACCCCGCCTTCGCCCTTCAGTAGCCGGGATAGGCTCCGGCACCTCCGCGACCCCAAAAGGGAAGAAGCGGACAAGAAGATGGATGGATGGATTTACATGCTAGCTGTTTTGGTTGATTTAGGCTTTTTCCCATTTTTGAAGCTATTTTGAAGTTTTGCTATTTTTCAGCTACATGCTAGCTGTTTTGGCTAGCCCAAGATTTTTTTTTTTTTTTTTTGGATAGTTTTGCATTTAGCTAATATTTTAGCTCGCTATCAGCTTCAGTGTTCTTAGCTAGCAATCAATTTAAATATCTTCAGTGGCCAAATTCAGCTTACACCATTCACACTAGAATTATAGCAGGTAATGCTATATATCTAGCTCCTAATTATGTTAAAAAGTTACGGTTTTAAAGTTTTAGAAATTTAGTTTTAAAGTGTTCAATAAATGTGTATCCTTTTCGTTCTGTGACCTAAAGTGTGTTTTGGATTTTGGCCCCTTGTGTGATTGAGTTTAACATCCCTTCTCTAACTTTTGATTTGGAGTAAAAACTCAAATTCTGTGATAGTTTGAGGTAGAAGCAGTCCAGTACACAAAACTATTCCCACACCATTTTCTGAAATAGCTTTCAAGCTATGCATCAATGCAGCACAGATGGAAAAAAAGAAGCTACAGCTTGATGCAGACACTTGTTTTCTGGAAACAGCGTCGCGTAATGCCGCTGACAAATCGCTGCAAGAGCAACCTGGCGGTGCAGCAGTCGTGACCGCCTAATGGAACTCTTCTAATATATTTTTCATTTTCTGGAGTTTAGCGAGTACGCGCGCGCAGAATGAGAGCCATTTTCAAAGCGCTGACACAAGCACCTCAGCAGTGAGGCAGTCATTATGAACCTGGCAGCGTCTCAAAAGCAGCTGCGTGACGCTCAGTCTGCTAACCCTGCTGTGCTCCCTTTTCTTCTGGATGCTCCATCAGTTTAACTCTGATCCTTCACTTTTATGCCGCTTGATATGGAATTTAAACACCCTCAATCTTTGTCACAGCTGGAGTGGGACTCCCATCCCACTTTTAGTTTAACTGCTTCTGCCCCTCTAGGTTTACTCCTGCTGAGAGTGCACAGTCATCTGAACTCCAGGCATCTGGTAGGATGTGACCTGCATCGGATGGGAAGTGGAGCTCAGAAGTTTGCTACGAACCAATAAATTGGATCACCTGCATGACGGGCGCTTGGGATATTATCAACCCAAAGCCCTTTACTTGTATCCCACCTCATTCCCAAACACACATCGGTGCTGATACATACATCGTACGACTTGCTTTGCCATACGGAAGCCACTCCGAGTTCAATGGCTTTACCAAGGACACTTTGGCAAGTGGGGGGAGATCAAACCGCCAACGCTGCAATTAGCGAAAAAGCTGCTCAAGCGGCTGCCGTCCGAGGCGGGACAGACGGACGAACAAAACAAAGCAGGTGGTCCAAAAAAATTTGGGTCAAGAGGCGTCTTGTAATTCATCTGCAAGGAAGCGGATTAGAGGAGAAAATGATACTTTTCAGAACTTCTCAGTCTTTTGTCGCTCAAGCACTTATGACTCTGTGACGACAATGCAGGCAAATTTATGTATCACTCCCCTATGATGCAATCTGCTATAAAAATCCTCAATGAGCCACAGCAACTGGAAGTCCTTCACACAAGGCTGTTAATAGTGAAACACTCATTTTTCAATAAAAATAGCTCATAAATTAAATCAGTATGAAGCTAAAAGAGGCTGTTCTCTACAATTACTGACTTCTCTCAGACGGACATCTGTACTCGACAGCCTTCATTATCTTTGGTGCATTCACACCTAAAACATTGGTGATATTAAAGTACAAGTTTTGGCCTTTTTATGGATATTTTAATAACATTTTTCCCCATGAATGAGATGTAAGAGTTGGATGAGATACTTGTGAAATTGAATATTGCTTGATATTAGCGTAGATTAACTCTGGTGACGTTTTTGCAAAAAGTATTCAATTTAAAGACCCGCTCGATTGAATATTGTTGCATTTTTCAAGAAGGATGAAACATAAATTAAGCTTAAAACTGCATTTCTGAGTATTTCTTTATTCAAATTGCTGAGAATCAGCAGCAGACTACAAAAATATCTTCGTTATATTTCTGTTTTCCTTGTCCAAGCTGGCTGGTTGAGGGTTGTGAGGGCTGTAAGCTAGTGGGAGAAAGTGTCAACAAAGGGATGATGGGAAAAGAGGGCAGGCTTACTCAGGGCCAACAGTTCCGCCTACAACTCTGAGGTGAATTTCTAATGAACTACTGCCTCTCTGCAGAAATTATGTCCCACAGCCTAAATTACAAAGGGGGTTTATACAAATATACTCCTCATGTGTCAGAAGATCCATAACCCCCTGTTGTGAATAGTAAAACAATACAAGAGGCATTCAGCACGTAGCTGTGTGCTCAGCTGTTGGACAGGAGAAGTAAAAAAAAAAAAAGAAAACTATATCCTAGTAATAAAACAGATTATTTTTGCTAAATTAAGCGGATTCGGTCCAGACCGACCAACTTTTCTAGTCTGAATACAGCCTAAAACTAGCTACCACTAGTATTCAGTTTTTACTACACACAAAAACATGTTTAACTGAAAAAAAATCTACAGATTCAAATATTCTGCAGAAATATAAAGCGTAATTTGTAAGTGTAGCTCATAAATATAAGTTTAACTGATGGCTTCAAATGTCTCCGAATGCAAATCTCTGACAGAAAGGCCTCTTCTTCATTCCTCTGGGAATTTAAAAGACTTTTTTGTGTCTCTACAAACTCCCACACAGAGACCTAACACTGATGTTCCAGCATGAAAAGATATTTAATATTTTCCTGCAGAGAAATTTCTCTTTTATCAAAACTTAATTGGGTTTTATCAGTAAATTTGTAAACATAAACATGTAAATGTGAAATACTTCTGAGAGTTCCGTGTATACTTCAGTGAAACATCTTCATACTTCTTCCAGCACTGCGCCCTGCCTCACAGGCTGACATATGGTAATAGCTGTTTGCTTTCATCAGAAGCTGCACATCATGGCGTAAAGGCAGGCAGCTGTGCAGGAGCAGATGTTCAGATCTTTGCGGCGAGCCGGCCTGTGGGCGCCACTGCTTTGATCCAGAACCGTAAAAGTGTCTGGATAACTCCGATGCTCTCAGTGGCTGAGCTTTAAAGTAAGCCATTTTTGTGAGTACAAGGACAGGCTCTGGAGAGTCTGACCTGGAAGCATCAAGCCTCAAACTGAATTTTTTTTACCCAACTTTTCCAACAAAACCACCACCGAAGTCCGCTTCCTGCAGGAAATGAGCTTCGATTTTCTCCACCCTGCTGGTAAGTTGCAGCCCTCCAGTCGCTATGGAGACGACTGTCACCTCACCTCCACGCCATCGACACTCAACTTCATCATCCCTTTTCCATTTTGATTTCCTCTCAGGTCTAAATTAAAATTTCACACCCCTTTTGCCATGATGTAAATAAATCGGTAACAAATTAGAATGTGGAGACACCCATTTCTAAATTTGCTTTAGTGTAAACGTATACTTCCATATTTAGAGCAGCTCAGTGAGCCGTGTCCACATGGTTACTCAGAGGCTGCCACCGTTAAAGTTTAGTCACCGTTTAATAAAGTGCCAGACTCAACACTTCACGTACTGATGCATTCACAGGGGATTTAGCTCTAGTAAACAGACTGTTCTCATACATGTGAGTAAAGCTGTGACGTTTTAGGACATTTTTGGACTTTTGCGAAATAGTTTCTGTTTAGAGGTTAAAATACAATTACATGAGTGGTAAGAGTTAATTAGGACGGATACATTTAAGTTTAGGTTGGTGAAATTAGGATATGTATATAAAAAGGGCTAAAATTCAACTTTTAAAATAAAAGAGGTTTACTTAAGTAGACTTTTGAGGTACCCAATGAGAAGTTTCCCATTTGTTTAATAGTTTTCTTCTTTAATGAGTAATAAGGCACCTCTTTTTGCTTCTGCCTAATGGGGCAAAGCTACTTCAACTTTAAAAAGGTAGGTAATTTTTAAGTGTATTAAATCATAACCAGTATCTATCGCTGTTAACTTTAAGTCCCACTATATTTATCTTGTAATCTATTGTAAAAGTGGAACCAGCAGTCTTTTGAAAATGTTTTTAGCCAAAATTAAAAACCTGTGTCGTTTTCTAAGTTATAGTTTCTGCAGGGCGGCAGGAGTTTAATAGAAATTGTGGGTGGGAATGTTGGCTGGAGCAACTCCGCCCCCCTTCCCCTCTCCATTGCAGACTAGAGCAAAGCAGGAAGCTTGTAGCATCTTCAACATCACATATAAGCTCTTTATTGATTTTAATAAAAACTTCTCCCACTAGTGTAATTTGTTTGCATAATTGGAGTTGAGCTGTTCATTTTAAGTTTTTAAAGAGAAACGAAATGTTTTACAAAAAATAAAAATAAAAATAAATGAAATGAAAGTTATAAATGTATTAAACATATTTTTGGATACCAAACCATATAAATCTAGCAGACTGTGCATCCAGGAGCAAATAAAAAAAAAACAGAAATTTGAACTTGTTAAAACTACGTTCAATACTGTAAAGAAATCTACTGTATTTTTCAGAGTACAAGTCTCAGTTTTTAACAGTTTGGACAGAGTTTTATGCCTCATTTCCACCAATCCCGTATGGGGAACAACCACTAGAGGGCACTGTAGGTGTGTGTCAGTATTTGCTACCAACAGCAAAGCAGAAGAAGAAGTGCTCCAGTCATACGCCAACTTGGCGGAATTGTTCTAAAGTGACACAAACAATAAAGAATTGACCTTGTTGGCATGTTTTTACACTACGGTTATCGGAATAACTGTAAAGCTAACATGCTAAATTCCTCTTTGGTTTTATTTTTATTTCGCATCTTGAAAGCTGCAACTTATACTCCAAAAAAAAAAAATTAATGTTGAATCCTCTTTTTCCCAGTATATACATTTCCAAACCTCCATTTTCATTTTTGGAACAGATAGCAGAATGTAGAGTAGAGTTTCTTCTTTTAAAGAGGCTTTTAGCTCTGCAGTTTTTCCGTTTTAATCCATCCATCTTCTTGACCGCTTCTTCCCTTTCGGGGTCGCGGGGTGCCGGAGCCTATCCCGGCTACTGAAGGGCGAAGGCGGGGTACACCCTGGACAGGTCGCCAGTCTGTCGCAGGGCCTCAATCACACACACATTCACTCTCACATTCACACCTAGGGGCAATTTAGAGTCATCAATTAACCTATGAAGCATGTTTTTGGACGGTGGGAGGAAGCCGGATACCCCGGTGAAAACCCACGCATGCACGGGGAGAACATGCAAACTCCACACAGAAAGGTCCCAGCCGGGATTCGAACCGGGGCCTTCTCGCTGTGAGGCGAGAGCGCTAACCACTTGCGCCACCGTGCAGCCCTTTTCCGTTTTAATGCACTATTTAATAGCGACAATGCAGCACAAGTGCACAATAAGATACCACAACAAGGAAATAAAAGGAAAACAGAAATTAAATGTCACAGCAGATTATTTTAAAGTTCTGTGGGATAGAGGAGTTATTGCTATCCATGCAGATCCCTAATGTCAGACTGCTTTGGCCACAGCCATTTAGTTTCAGACACGAGGAATATTGGGCTGTCTGGACTATAAACCACTGAGCTAATCTTAGTTGTGACTTCAGTCAGCCTCCCCTGAAGTTTCATTCCCGGGATGCCAGAGGAAGGCAGAGCCAGGGAGGGGATGAAGAGCGACTCCCTGTTAGACCTCCTTAAATGTGTGAGTCGCAAGATGGATGAGAGAAAGAATGCAACTCTGAAGCTCCTTCAGCATCTAAGAAAGAAAAAAAATGAAGGAAAATCTTGTTTTTTTGCATCAAGTTTGACTTAATATAAAATCTTAGTTTGGATTCTCAAAATTTAACACCTAACCTGTTGACTTTAGCTTTGTTTTTATTTCAGAATGACTAAAGTAAAGCATTACTGGTTATGAGTAGAGGCCTTTTCTCAGCAGTTCAACGCAGTTTTTCAACAGGTTGTGGCAACAGGAGGGAGTCTCTCCAAACCAGTGGTGCCCTAACAAAAGAGCACGCTGTAATGTGTGCATGAGCCCGCACCGCTAGCAGCATGACTGGACGCAAACAATCCCTCACCATGGCAACAGAGCCCAGCCTTTGTCCCGGCCTTTATCCACAGCTGACTGGACTGATTGGAAGACACGGCGTGGAGAGGAAAGACCAAACAACCAGCAACAATTAACGAGCAGCCCGTGCTCTGCCGCCACTTCCTCTCCGTGCATTTGGTTCCTCCGATTCGTGATCCAGTGACATATAGTTTTTGGATTTGGTCTCAAGCAGGATATTTAAAAAAAAATGTTGAGGATAAAGATGTTAGAACAATTATGTTCCTTCTCTTAATGAGATATTGATCTGAGGCTAGAGGGTAAACACCTCCTCCGTATAAACATTGTTGATGTCCATCAGTATGAATTAAATCCCTCCACAGCCGTAAACTCTAACAGAAATTTTATTGTGAATAAATGTGACAGAACCTCAAAATCAAAGCACAAAGCTAAAATATATGTGAAGTTCTGATGATAGATTCAGCGAAATGTGGTTTAAACGCATGCATTTTGGCTAAAAATGTGTATTTTTGTAACGATATTTATGTTTTTACATGACTCAAAAATGTTTAGCAGAAGTGATCTAGGAAACTAAATTTAGATACTTTTATAAAAAAACATCCTGTTAAAAAATGCCACTAAAATCAGCTTAATTTATTTTGTGGTTAAATGAGACCTTAAAGTCCCACTTTGATCACCTGTAATCTATTGTTAAAGCACTAACAGTTGTCTTTTAATTTTAATTATGTTACAATTTTTAGCCAAAAATATATAAATAACCTGTGTCACTTTCTAGGAAATAATTTTGCAGAGCGTCAATTTATCATTAGAAATTTACCTTCGAGTTTTGGGCGGGACTGTTGGCACGGAGCAATCCCGCCCCCCTTTCCTGTCACCCATAACTGGGCTCTCCGTCTCCACGCTCTCCACCCGGGGTCACACTGCATCCAGTCTATGTTGGGTATAGACGCCGGAGTCTTCACGTAACTTGAAAAGTGCGAGAGGCACTCAGACGCCATCCAGTCCGTTACGACCTTTGTGGCACTATATCAGTTTTGTTTGCTTCAAATTTTTTGTCGGATGCCGAAGCACTTTTTTGTGAAATTGGGATCATTCAAAAGCGAACCCATAAATCATCCATTTAGTATATTTTTCAAAATAAAATTTTCAGCTGTATTCCGTTGTCACCATGTAATTGCAATTTTAAGCTTAATTTTCTTAATATAAGCACTTCATCATCCAAAAAAAAGCCACAAGATCGTGTTAAAACATAATTTCCATTGGAGTGGGTCTTTAAGAAGGTTCAGGGCTTTATAAAAAAAGTGTAAAAAAAGACACTCAAAGTAGAGTATGTTCTATGGATAAATCTAAATTAATATCTTATGAAAGTTTATCAGATAGATAGTTATGGTCAGGGGTCCCCAAACTACTACGGCTCGCCGGCCAGATCCAACCCTCCCCCACATTTGGCCAGCCCCCAACTGTTTTCGCTAAATTAGACATTTTTTCCAGTTTTTTAGGCTAATTTAGCATTTAGCCAATATTTCAGCTACATGCTAGCTGTAAAGGCTAATATAGGATATTTTTTTAGGCTAATTTTGAGTTTAGCTTATATTTTAGCTTTTTATTGGCTGTTTTGGCTAAATTAGACATTTTTCTAGTTTTTTAGACTAATTTGGCATTTAGCTAACATTTCAGCTACATGCTAGCTGTTTTGGCTGATAAAGTTTTTTTTGTTTGTTTTTTAGGCTAATTTGAAGTTTAGCTAATATTTTAGCTACATGCCAGCTGTTTTGGCTAATACAGCCTTTTTTTGGTATGTCAGGCTAATTTGGCATTTAGCTAACATTTCAGCTACATGTTAGCTGTTTTGGCTAATAAAGTTTTTTGTTTGTTTTTTAGGCTAATTTGAAGTTTAGCTTATATTTTAGCTACATGCTAGCTGTTTTGGCTAATACAGCCTTTTTTTGGTTTGTCAGGCTAATTTGGCATTTAGCTAATAGTTCAGCTACATGCTAGTCATTTTGGCTAATAAAGTTTTTTTTTGTTTGTTTTTTAGGCTAATTTGGCATTTAGCTAATAGTTCAGCTACATGCTAGCTGTTTTGGCTAATAAAGTTTTTTTTGTTTGTTTTTTTTAGGCTAATTTGGAGTTTAGCTAATATTTTAGCTTTATGCTAACTGTTTAGGCTAATTTAGAATTTTTTTTAGTTTTTCTGCTAATTTGGCACTTCGCTGATATTTTAGCTAGCTATTATCTTCAGCGTTTTTAGCTATAAGCTTCAATGTTTTTAGCTATGAATTTAAGCATCTTCAGCTAATAATCTTTTGAAGGCAATGCTAAATATCTTGTTTTTAAAATGTTTTAGTATTATTGTTTCTTTGGAAGATTGCAGAGATTAATTATTTAACATTTGGCTTTGTGTGGCTTTCTGGAAAACCATACATTTTTACATTTAGGCTGTGATTGCTACACTTTGCTACACCTCGGCCCCCCATCAGAGAAGAAAACAGATATATGGGTCTAACAAGAAAAAGTTTGGAGACCCCTGCTTTAGGTGATAATACTCTGTAATAAGGGAATATAGTACCAAGTATTTTTTTTTGTAATTAATTATTTTCAAAATTAAACAAGTAACGCAAAACCTTTTCTTGTTTTTGTGTAAAAGTACATAAGTAATGACACCTCCAGCAAAAGTGCAGTCATCTAGTGAGGAGGCCAGAAGAAAAGTCAAAGGATTAGTCAAGTTGGGAGGATTAATCCTCAGGGGCTGCCCACACAAAAAACCTCAAGGCCAATCTCTCACATTTCTGTCGAGATACTGCAAACTGACGGACATCTCTGGAGGCCCGCAGCGCTATAGGTGGGAGCTAAAATAGCAACGGGAAACGCTGTTGTCAGCAGGTATTTCAAAGACAAGAAGCAAATGAAATTAGATTTCGACCCTTGTCTCCAGACAAGATGTCACTTTTCTTGATGGAGTGTCCTGGAGACTCAGTGGGGCCTCACTTATGCAGTATTACACTCATGACTTTGTGCTTTGGAGTTGGCTCGGAGCCCTTTCATTACAGAGTGGTATTCCAGACATTCTCGCCATGTCAATATCACTCATCTGCGCCGCAGCTGCTTAATTCTAACCAATCACAATGGTTGTCTTAATATTTAAATTGCCTCGTGTTTAAATCTGAGCCACTTTGATGCCCTGCGTCCACATATCTCTATCAGCAGGAAACAATGAAGCGACTGGTGCTTTCTAAAACGCCTGACTAAACAGCTTCAGGAAGTAATAAGACTGGAAAGCTTTTCATTTACAAACTGTCACTCATCTATTCTACTGAATTAGGTTCTCCGTGTGCAAAAAGAGTCTACGCATATAGCATATTTTCACTCAAGTTGTTGCAAAACTTCATGGCTACAGAGCCATATAAAACAATTGCAGGCTTAAAAAGTAGAAAAGAGCTAATCAGATTGGGTGAAGACGTGTAAGACCTGAAGCTTAGCTGACCACATGGCTGTAGGAGGGGTTGTCTGCTGAAATCTAAACCTCAGGTGGATTTACTCTGTTAAGTCTGTTAAAGGTTTTCCACAGCTGAAACCTGGTGCTAGAAGGCAAACGTCTAGGAGGATGACGCTGCCATGGTACACTAGTGTAATGCCTCATTTCCACTGACTAGTCCAGACCGGACCGGTACTGTATTTTAAGAGTTTCCATAAAAAAATATCTATTAGGTACCATTTTTGGTCCCCGTTGGTTGTAAACCAGTTAGGGCAGAGGTCGTCACACGAGGTATTACGACTTTTCCAAACTCAAGATTCAAGTTCTATTTTTGGCTGTATTCTTCGCTTTCCACAATCTTCTTGCAAAGAATTTTCAATTCTTTGGATTCAGTATAACTCAATTATTTGTAGGGGTTCAGGACCAGAGACACGCTGAATCCACGAATACGGAGAACCGCTGTAGTCGCACCGTTATGATACACAGTTACATCATCTGTCTATTCCCCGCATGGTCCAACACTCAAACGCTCGTTTGAATTGCCCGAACCATTCTAAACCAACCAGAAGCGAACCGATCCCGTCCAGACCACTCAATGGAATCAAAACATAGCATGCCATGGATCCTATTTGGTCTAAAAACAATATACCATTGCCAAAATATCAGTTCTATGTTCATCCAAACACATCCAAGGTTCACAATAAGCACCTAGAAATATAAAGACTTTTTCTTTGGGTTTTTCTTATCCAAACACTAAAAGCGGATTCAGACTAGAAAGGTTGTTAGTCTGCTTAATTTGGTCTGTATTCAGACTGCAGTCAATTGAATATATGCTCTTCCATTCCAGCAAATGTAGCCTGTTTTTGTGCCATTGTATAGAAAGGCTTGCATTGCCTCTGAATGAGGTTGCTTTCTTCTTTCAGACTTTGGCTGCAGGGATTTATTCTTTCCCCTCCATGATTCAGCTGAAGGAACTCTTGATTAAAGCCACTGCTGAGTGCGTGCTTAGAGCCCAACTCTATTAGAGGAGGCACACTGACCACTCACTCAGACTCACTGGCCCTGAACACACTTCCTGCTGCCTCATGGATCTGGTATGTCCTGTCCAGAGCGCAAGGTGCGGTTGTCGGACACTCGAATGTGGACTCAGAAAATAGTCCGATTTGGAGGCAAATCTGGAGCTATCTCGCAAAGTTACGCAACAGCTGATTGGCCAAAACATGCATCAAAACTAACAGAATAAACGCAGATTTGACGCATACAAGTTGATCCACTCACCTCTTCCAGCAGTGCTTCTCTCTGCCTCGCTTGAGTAAAAAGTCAGCGCTCCCTGCGGCGCGTCGGGCAGCAGGAGATCCCCGCTTTAAACCCCGCAGACGCGGAGGCGAGCGCGCGTCCCCGCCTCTCTCTCCCTCTCCGCGATGTAAACACCCGCGATGGAGTCGGACATCCACACATGTGCCGCTCCGCTCAGCCGTGTCGGGGACCTCGGGAGTGAATTACCTCCAAACTGAAGTGGGACGCACCGCAAGGCATGATGGACTACTTAAAGCTGCAACGCACCGGCTACGCGCATGGAGCGACATCCACTCAGATGTTGGAGTGTTTCTGTGCGCAGCGCGCCAGGACATGTGTTCTCACACGTGCTTCCATTTACAGACAACAGCGCTGCTGCTGCCTGCTGTGTCTGAGATTCTGTTAGGGTGCACCAAACATAATCGCTGGGATAATTGGATTTAAATCAGCCAGGAGCTACTAATTAAGTTCCAGAATTGATGATTATTAATATGAAATTGGTCATCAGCAGGGGTGCCCACCTCTACAAAAGCATTATAAGCTCAGGAAATAAAGCAATTAGTAATTATCTAAAATATGCTATTAATAATTGGAAGGTTGTGAGCTCATATTTAAGCATTTTTGAACCCATCAGCCCAAGGGGATCAGTATTGAGAAAATATTTAAAAATATTTCCCATCATGCACTACAAGGTCAGACAAGCAGACAGAAGTCTAAGCTTGTTTAGAGGGGTTATAGTAAGTATGGATGATATGACTATACATATTGTGTGGGCGATAGAAAAGTTTCTCTTCTATCGTTTATTCAGGGGTGTCAAACTCAATTGCACAGGAGGCCAAAATCCAAAACATACTTAAGGTCGCGGGCCAAACAGGATAAACATTTATACACTATTTTTTTAAACTTTAAAATCGTAACTTTTTGACATAATTGGGTTATAAAGTAGATATATAGCATTAATGCTGCAAGCTGAATTTGGCAGAAGATACTAGTGATGATGTCTGAAATTGATCTGAAAACACTTAAGCTGATAGTCAGCTAAAATATAACATAAATGCCAAATTATGACTTTAAAAAAAAAAAAACTTAGGTTAGCCAAAAATGATGGCATGTAGTTGAATAAATACGTAAACTTCAAAACAGCAAAAAAAGCCAAAATTAGCCAAAACAGCTAGCATGTAGCTGAAATACTAGCTAAACTCCAAAACAGCCTAAGAAAAAAAAATCTAATACAGTCCAAAAAGCTATCACAATTTTTTAAACTTTACTCTATGCCAAATATATCATTACATAGTCCAAACCTAGTCAATATGTACACAAAAAAATGATGTAAGTGAAAATAAAGACAAATTAAAAAGAGGTTCTTTGCAAAGAAACTGTCTTGTGGTTTTGCAACGTAAAGCTGCTTCACGTTCTTTGATTCTGATTACAGGATTTTATGTCATGCTTTACGTTACTTAACAGGAGTGCAGAATGATGGACAAGATTGAAGTCGTTTCCCCACAGTTGAAACAGACAGACACCCTGATGCAGACAGCCCACCAAGAAGCATTTTGGATTCAAGACGTCCGACGATGAGCAGAAGACAGCAATATGTAAACTATGCTAGGAGGCTATTCCTGCGCAGATGATAACACAGCAAATCTTCTATCATTCAAGGAAAGTCCACGAAAATGAACATACGAGATCACAAAAAATAAGAGATAAACCAAGCTGTGAAGTATCTGAGATTCTCGCAATTTGCTCCTGAAAATTTGTGTATGAATATTCGCGACGTCCAAATCACTGATTCTCGATCTATATAAATATAAAAGAGTTTAGCAAATTATCATGTAGTAAAATACTGATTGCTCTGAAATACAGAAGAATGTTGGATTTAACTAAAACAAAGCACAATGATGGACAGGATTTTCTGTCCACCACGGACAGAAGTGAAGATAAAAAATCCTTGGAAAAAAAACAGTTCAGAGTGGTGTTTGTGGGGTCCAGATATAAATAAGCTTAGGATAGCATAATGGTTACATATGTTGTTAGGCTTCGGTTTATTTCAACAGAACATATTACTGCTGAAATACTGCCCAGGGGTCCCCAATCTGCAGCCCGGGCCCACCTTCAAATTTGGCCTGGCCCCCTTAAGCGAAGTTAGCACAAACTGTGACCCCAGACTCACACGGTTAGCGTTACAGTTCAGGTGGGATGCAGCAACAGTCTGGCTACAACAGATGACTCATATTGGCTATACTGGATGGCTGCAGCCACAGGCTTTGCTGCCGAATTAGCAAAACTCTGAATAAGGGCCGGCTCTGAGTATAGGCGACCTA
>NC_050534.1:11712937-11725332 GCF_002922805.2 Oryzias melastigma | reverse complement strand
GATGCATGGTCAAAAGATCTTACATGCTTAAAGAGATGTACCAAATGTTAGTGTGGGGGTGAGAGCGCGGCCGCATTCCATTACAAAGGTTGGAGGTTTGTGTCCCGGCTACGCAGGAGTGTTAAATGCTAAAATAATAATAATAATAATAATAATAATTCTTGAGAATTAAAATTAAATAAATACTTATTTTAACCTAATCCAGGCAGAGTTTTTTTGCGTCATCAGGGAAGAAAACAGCTATGTGGCTCTCTCAAGAAAAAGTTTGGGGACCCCCACTTGAGAACCACTCCTAAAAATAAAACGTTCCTGTGATATTTTACTCATGGAGAACATAATTAAAGAAAATTAAACTTAAAATTCAATCTGAGTATTTCTATATTCAAATCGTTGGGAGTCAAAGATAAAAAGAAAAGGTTGTATCTAGCATTGGCATAGGTGCTACAATTGGTGGGCCACAAGCTCCCTGCTCCACTCCATTCCGATGCGTCCACTTGCAGACAAATATATGTATTTGGTCTTAGCGGTCTTACACATTAAAAAATATATATTGCAAATTTTACAGTAAAACTGAGCTGTGGTTGCAAGAATTTTACTGTATTACTACTATTATAATGCATTACTGTACTGTAATGTCTTTTTTTTACAGTATTTAAATGTATTTGTATTACAGTATTTTCCAATTTTTATTATGTAAAATTATACAATTTACAACTGAAGACCTTAAATTTTACATGCATTATTGTTAAGATATTAGTAAGGACCTTTACATGTCTTTGACAGTATCAAGTATAGTTTTAACTGGACCATTATGTATTTTACACATGCACAAATGGTTTTTGAACAATTATGACTTTAAGGAAATGATAATTTAACTGTCTAATCTTTTTTTTAATTAATATTTTTTCACAATAACGGTTGTTAACAATCATGTTTTACCGCTTTTTTTTTTTTTTTTTTTTTTTTACAATGTAGTTTTCCTTGTTTGGCTCCAAATTCTCCGTCTTGACAGCCCCGATATTACTCGCCATTTCTGTTGCACCACTACAGTTATGGGTTGGGGGCTTTAACCTAGCAGGAGAGCATGTAAACAGATGCATGATGGGAAATTGCCTCCCTGCCTAAAAGTTGGAGGTGAATTTCGATATTCCAGAAAACACAGGTTTATTTATTTTTGCTTAAAAACAGCACAATTATGATTAAAAGATCCCTGCAAACGTTTTAAAAAAAAGATAGCTCAAAAGCTGGACTTTAAAAAGATAAA
Source organism: Oryzias melastigma (assembly GCF_002922805.2). Classification (NCBI taxonomy): domain Eukaryota; kingdom Metazoa; phylum Chordata; class Actinopteri; order Beloniformes; family Adrianichthyidae; genus Oryzias; species Oryzias melastigma. The sequence continues at coordinate 11,724,068 of NC_050534.1, read as the reverse complement.
CTGAGTAGATAACCTGCCAAATTTGTTACTTAAACCATCTTTTTTTTTCTCTTAAAACCAAATGTCATAAGCAAATTGTGTTTGTTAAATTTATTTACAATTAGTCAAATAAATCATTAACCGTTTTGCATTCTATCAGGATGAGAACATGTTTCTCTTTTAAACAGTTTGACTGGATATCCTGCATTTATGTGTTTAAAATTCCAGTCAGGGCTCGTATCTCCATGTCTCCTGGCGTTAATCATGACAGTTGCCTGATGTGCTGATCAGGCAGAATCAAAGATGACCCTCAGTTTTCGGTGCTGTGCAGCTTCTACTGTTAGGAGAAAAAAAAAAAAAAAAGAAAAAAGTTCCACTTTTGTTTATCACTATTTTTCCGCAAAATCCATTTAAAAACAGAATAACAATTATAACTAAATCAATAAAAACATAAAACTCAGTTTCGTCGACACCATTAATGTGTAATCTGTCATCAATTTCAGTGTCAATGGCACTGATCCCATAAGAAGGAAACCAATTAAATCCCAACATGTGATCCAGCTGTAGTTACAATCTACCCCACAAGCCATTGCTGTTTTCTTGCAGGCAGTGGTGACAGATTTGACAGATGCTGTCAGGATCTGCAGATGTTATGCAAGATGCAGCCTCGCTGCTGTCAAGCCCCAAAGCTTAGTTAATCAGAGGTGAAGCTTTCCTGAAGCTGAACTCGTTTGTGCCAAACTTTTCATTCACTTTCACCCCAAACATTCTCTAATCTCTAAGAAGTTCCTAAATTTTGTGTAATTTAAGTCCCACTGCAATCATTTTTTGATCAATTTTTTAAAGCGTTTCCAGTTGTTTTTTAATTAGAATTAAGCTGGTTTTGTCTGCAAGTGGAAATATCGGAATGGAGCAGAGCAAGGAGATTGTTAGTGATTGCAGTTTTTTGTCTGCTCCTGATTCACAGTGATTTGAATAAAGAAAAAAACAAAAAAAAGCAGTTTTAATCCTAATTTTCTTTATATAAAGTGGCGGTTTTGGTCCAGTTGTTCTGCTCTGAGAATGGAGCCTAATCAGATTGAGGAAACTCTGAGTGAACCGGAGCTCAGGCGGATTGGAAAAGAACCAAGACCGCCTCAGAAGATGGGTCAGAAAGCTGGGCCTGGTCCTGGACCAGGGTCCGATTGCGAGTATTGGGGTGGAAATTTGGTTCTGTATTACTTTGAAAAGATAAAATGAAAAGTCCTAATCAACAAAGTTGCTTTTAGTAATTATATATATATATATATATATATATATATATATATATATATCAAGCATGGTGGGGGAGGATGCATGATATGGAATTGGTCAATATCAACAAAACCTTTAATGAATTTAATAAATATGAATTTTCTTCATATATCCTTCATTTTGATCAAAAAAGGGCACAGAAACATATTAAAAACACCAAAAACATTTTCTTTGTTGTAGGTCTCATCATTATTAGACCATTTTATGTGATTTTATCTTCTCTGCTCTTTAAAGTCGGAGCACAAATCCATATTTCTTTCCAAGCAGTATTCCTTCTCATAAATGTACTTCCTCTACCAGTCACAGCTCGACCTTTTTGACCCCTCTCAGTTCTCGTCCAACAGCATCACTCAGTTCATGCTTCCTCCGTCATGCAATGCTTACCCATTCATTAATCCAGAGAAACACGGATTCACTGCAGACCTAAGACCTCAATTTTAGAGGACAGAGATATTCTGTCTTAATTTTTCTGAACTTTTTTTAAGTAATTTCTAAAATGCCCTAAAAAGTCACAAATGCACACTTCTTTAAATCAATTATTTAGTGGTTTCATTCCCAATCAACACAACAGAAGCAGCAGGTTTCCCACATGTGCTTGTTTGTTCGTGCTCTTATAAAAGCTCCGCACAGCTGAGAGTAATATCTTCTAAATGAACACCAAGTGGCTGCAGCTGAGCTTGTTAAAGCAGTTTAAAACCAACACAATACTGTTTAACTAACTTCAAAGTCTCTTTTTTTGCATCAGAATTCTCCCCGAATAAAAGATCATTTGTAGCACAGCAACTGTTTAATGACGACTGAATGGATATTACTGCCTTTATAGTGGTGAACATTAAATGTGAACTAAATGTAGTTGAATGTGGGGGTTCTGTGGTGATAAAACCCTTTAATTTGCTTTAAAGAGGAAAAGGACATCACAAAGGAGCTTAGCAAGCCTTAAAAATTTCTTGTTAAAATATATATATATATATATATATATATATATATATATATATATATATATATATATATATATATATATATATATATATATTTTTTAACAGGTTTTATGAACTGGGTTTCCTGTTATTAAAACCCAAATAAACACGATTTCAACATTTAAAATACTGTAGAGAAATCATAATTTTCTTCTTAGTTTTTGCAAAAAGATAAACAGAGATTATGATCACTTTTGAGAATTACATATCTGAAATATCATAAAATTGTAATTTAAATGGCACACCCTTCTTGAAAGGGGGAACCGCCACCCCAGTCTGCCAGTCCAGAGGTACGGTTCCTTTGACCCTATTTTCTCATTTACTCCTTGTCCCGGGGCGACAGATGAAAAAACATCCTTACTCTGGTTCATTTGCAGAAATGTTTTTTAATGTGCAATGTCCTTGTCAAATAAACTAATACAATAAACCGAGAAATTGGCACCTGGGACTGCTGGGTTCGATTTCCCCGCCAACGCGGTGACTGTCCGATCAATCACTCATTGAGTAGCTGTGTGTGCTAGATTTTTATAAATAAGTGGCCACAGACTCATGTGGAAGACTGAACAGATGACAGTCAGGAGGCCAATCATCAAATGGTCATTGTATCCAAACATTTTAACAGAAAACTGCATGGAAGGGAACAGTGTGGTAGCACCAGCTGCACCAGAGATAACCGCAGCCTTGAGAAGTTTCTTAAAGCAAAGTTCATTCAAGCATCGCAGGGAGTGAAGTGAGGTTGGCGTTAGTGCATCAAAGAACCACCACACACAGTTGAATAAGACATGAGCTGCAAATGTCACATTCCACATGTCAAACCACTGCTGAACCAATGGGAAGGGGCTGACTTGGGGTGAGTTGGAGAGATCTGGACTGGTGCTTAATGATCCAAAGTCCTATTTTCAGATGAAAGTTAATTTTTCATTGCAGTTGGAAATCGAGGTCCCAGATGAAGGCAGCAGCCAAAGCAGTCTGAACTTTCATTATAGAAAAAATGAGTAAATCAATGCTGATTTTAGATACCTGAAAACATCACTTTTGATTGGTCGGATGTGATATTCTGATTTCCTAAGACTCGTATGGAAACAATAATAAAGGCTTACAATTTTTCTTTGTATAACCAGGTTTTAGTTTCTAAAAAAATACTTCACAATTTAAGATGCACCTGTTGATACATGTGTGTACCATTAATACAAATTTCTCATCTCAAGAACAAAAATGTAAAAAATCTCCACAGAAGAACAGTTTTTGAAATTATTGCATGTTTGAAGTGTTTGGATTTAGACGTGCACAACCTGAAATCAGTACAAAAGTACCAGACAAAATTCTCTGTTTTAGTTTCACACAAATACTTAAAACGTAAATCTACAGTTTTTCAAAATATAAATGAAAAGTAGAAAGTAATTGTAAAAAAATTTGACTGTTGGCATGAAGTAAGCCTGCACCTACTTCCCATCATCCCGTCGTTTACACTCTCCTGCTAGTTTAGACCCCTCACAACCCCATCCGAACATTACTGCAGCAACAAAAATGGTGAGTAATATTGTTTTTTTGGTGTGCTCCTAATTCGCAATGATTTGAATAAAGAAACACCAGAAATACAAATAATCTGAGCTTAATTTTCTTTATATATGTCCACTATCATCAGAAAAATTTCCATTTTATTATAGTTTAGCTGCATTTTACTGAAATGATTTAGTGACTCGTGGTTCTTGTTTAATCTCACTAAAACTTTTTTTTTTTTGGTAAAATTCTGGGGATTTTCTTCATAGCTGCATCACATCTCATTTACATCCTCACTGCTTATTTTGTTGATTTATTCCATTTCTGAGAGCATAAATATTTTAGGATAGGAGCGCTATCTTTCCATTACTCGTGCACTCTGAGCTGAAAAATTAGCTCTGCCTGTTCCACTTCTTAACTGAAGTGTGGAGCTACATTCCAAACATTCCTCAAAGATTTGTCACACTGAGAATTTTTCCTGGAAACAGCCGAAAAAATAAAGTTCTCCTTTTTTTTTTCTTAAATACCATCAGTTCCCTTTTATTTTTTCTGGAACAATTGCGTCAGCAGAGATCAGTTGGTCCTTTGTGGAGACATCTGACAATGGAGCCCCTGAAAAGTGAAATGATGCTCACATTTTTCCTGTTTATACTGCAGCAGATCAGTGAATGAGTTCTTTCTTTTACGGTGTGGTTAACACTTGCAGCCTTATTATGTGACAACTCCTGGAAACCTCACTGCACTCCTCTCCTTTTGGAGCAAACAAACATATTCTCATGTTTCTACACACCTGCTACCATCAGCTATTTTAGACAAATACCATCCCTACAGCCATCTAAAAATATTCTTTGGGCTTCTAAAGTGGTAAGTAACTCATCCAAAAAGGCTTTTTTTTACCATTTATTAAAACTTCCTTCAAATTAATCCCTGAGGTTGATTGTATGGAACCCTGCACATGACATAAAAAAGGGATAATTTGTTCTAAAAAAATTAGCAATTTCTGCAAACAAAATAATAATAAAATGCTAATGTGTGCACACAAAATTAGCTACTATTAAAAATGCTAACTTGTGCACACAAAATGCTAATTAAAAGTTAATTTGAGCTCACAACATATGCTAGTAATAAAATGCTAATTTGTGTGTAAAGAATTGCTAACTTGTGCACATAAATGGTAAGTTGTACACTCCTAATGCTATAACGTTGTGCACACAAGATATGCTACCAATAAATTGCTAACTTGTGCTAAAAACTTGTGAACACAAAATACTAATAAAAGGCTACTTTGTACACACAGGATATGCTACTAATAAAATGCTAACTTTTGCTTAAAAATGCTAACCAGTGCACACATAATACTAATAAAAGGCAAATTTATGTGCACAAAAATGCTAATAATAGTGCTAGCTTGTGCAGAAAAAAATGCTAATAAAATGCTATTTTGTGCAACAAAAAATTGTAATTTGTGAAAACAAAATGCTAATAAACTGGTAATTTCTGCACACAAAATACTAATAGGATAATAATTTGTGCACACAAAATGCTAATAGAATGCTAAATTGTGTGCTAAAAAAAGTCATTTGTGTGCACAAAATACTAACTTGTGCACACAAAATACAAAAAAAAAGCAAATTTATTCACATAAAATGCTAATACAATTTTAACATACATTCACAAAACACTCATTTGTGCGTAGAAAATGCTAACTTGTGAACACAAAATGCTAGTAAAATACCAGTTTGTGCACATCTAATACTACATTTCTTGCATTAAATGCTTGAGGAAACAATTTTTGTTATGTCATGTCCAGGGCTCCATATAACTGTGACGTCAGTGATGAGGTTTTCTTGTGAAAAATAAAAGACCCATTTTCAAAGCAAAGCTGCAAAGAAACAAACAGCCATTGTTTAAAGGATTATTAGGTTTCTAATGTCTGAGTCACTTCCTTTAAAAAAAAAAAAAAAAGTTTAAGCTTTAGAGCTCCACCCTTTGTTACCAAATGAGTTCTCCAAATAGTAAAGATTATTAACAAAAGGAGAAAACTGTAGCAATTAGTTTTTGACCTAGAAAAGGCTTAGAGTTTAATCAGAGAATATGTGGAAGCTCCAATGAATGTCGTCAGAGGACGAGATCACTTTAGGACAGTCTATACTTGGGAGCTGAAATATTTCCCCCTCCATGTCTTTTTCAGCACTTTTGATGCTGCGCTACTGCCCCCTGCAGGACACATTTAAACATTTTTTTTCTTGGATCCCTTAAAAATGCTTACATTTTAATGCCCATCTGGTTCCTCGTGTGCTCATAAAAATTAATCGTAAGATAGGAAAATTGTATTAGCATATATTGTGTGGTGTCATACTTTCTCCGGTCTCATCGAGGTCTGCAGAGGCTTTGTGTGCAGATACAGGGAGAGGCAAGGGGATAAAGCGTAATTGCTTCGTGGGATATTGTTAATTTCATCCAGAAGATTTAACCACTGCTGGAATTCCAGTGAGGTTTTTCTCAATTTCCCTCTTCAGACTCGTTTCATTAGGCGAAATGGATCTCTCAAGGATTTAGCCGTTTGAATAAAGAAATAGAAAAACTAGAAAAGAAGTCAAGGATGAGTTTGGTGCACCTTATACCGTCATCTTTGTTGAGATTTAATCTTGTTTTTAACTTGCAACCTCTAATTCTGACTGATTCAGACTCGGATGTCTGGGACAAAAACAGATCCAATCCTTATTATAATAGCAAATTATTATTTTTTTTAATATCTATTTTTATCTCAGCAAAATCATATTTTCCAGTGTCAAAAACAACAATAAAAAAAGTCATTTAAATAATAAAAAAATCCCCCAAATTGTTTGACTTTTTAATTCATATTTATTGAAGTTGTTAGAAAACAAGAAATATGTTAAAAGTACATTTTCTTTATGATTTTTGAAAAGCAAGGCTTTGTATAAATAAAAAAATGAAGAGTCTGAAATACAAAAATATAAAGAATATAAAGAAAAGTGGATTTACTTACAATAGCCAGAGTAAGTTTGGCTTCTTCAAATAATGTTCACTACAATAATACAGTATTTGTATTTGAGCGGTCATGCTACACAAATAAAAAGTAAAAAGCTACATAAACTGCAAATACTTTGCCAGTTTTACTGAAGTCTTGAGGGTTTTCTTTCACTAATAAAAGTGAACTTCTTCACCCGTGATGGATTACAACAGTAAAGTAAAAATATGTGGTGTTTCCTCAAGTAAACAAACTAAAATGCACTTTTTTTTAACACTAAATAAGAAAAAAAGAAAATATTAAAATGCAAAATCAGAAAGTTTTATGATAATATGTAATTTATATGTCCTGTCTTTCTCTTTATTGAATCTATATGAAGTAAATAAGTGACTTGATGTACAGCAAAAATACACAATGACAAAAAAATACAATCACAAATTGGAAAGTTTTTGTTTTTGTGTTTCTGATTTAAAGACTGAGTTTGTCCTTTCGTTGATAAAATGTTTTCTTCTCAAGCCACTCACCTGGTGGGGGGAAAGAGAAAATGAGTTAGAGAAAAGGACGTCCGCTAATCTGCATAGACTTCAAGTGTATTTTGGATTTGAGCCAATGGTGGACTCAAATAACACAGAATGGTTGTCAAAATTCAAAATCTAAAAAAATTTATCCTGTACTAGACAATCAACTCAGGCCAAACCTAAAACGTTTTTATGTTTTGTAAAGTAAAATTATTAAAATAAACCTTTAATCCTGTATAATCATTTGTATCATATTTTATACACGTAATTCTGAGACCCCTATCTCATTAACATAATCAAAACTTTCCTTAAAAACCCCTAAGGTTTTCTGCTGTGCAGTGCATCATCCTCCCACTAGAGGCAGTAGAAGGGCTTTTCCTGCTCATTTCAAAATGGCTGCCCCCGTGAAATCAGAAAAACAGTTTTGGAGGGAAAATGTTTTGCTAATTTTCAACACTTTAGGGCCACTGTGGAGCTCCCAACATATTTTTATGTTTTATTGCTGTTGCTTTTGTCTAATGCGTTGTTTGATTTTTACCGTTTTAACAGACGTTTTAATCTATGCAGTGCCTCCTCAAATTTTCTATTTTTACGTCTGTTTTATTGTTGCTTCTTTTTTCTACTGATGTTTACATGTCTTTATTGTTCAGCATTATTAATATAATTAATAATAATTACAATATTATTTCTTGGGGAGAACAGATGTTCAATCCACCATTTAAAGCCTCAAATTTAAGTAACCTTTTGTTTTATTCAAACTTTTATTTTGAAAATTTCCTAATTATTTTCATTAAATGTTTTTCCCCTTTTATTTATTTATTTTATTTTATTTTTTTGTTTTATTTCATCTAAAATTATTGACTTCAATGAGTACTTCAAAGGGATAAAAAGAAAACATTTAGATTTTTTTTGAGAAAAACATGAAGGAAAAGTTTCAGATTGAATTAAAAAAAAAAACTTTATTGAACCTATCAATAAACAGAAAGTTATTTTTGAGAGATTCCAAAATAATGTATTTTTTTAAGAATGTATTTTGTTGAATTGGATTTAAAAACATGATTTAATTTTTAAAATATATATTTTAAATTAGATTTATTCATAAACATAATGAATCATTCTTTTTTTGCCATTTCTTGGCCTTTAATAAGAATAAAAATGGTTCGTAAGCATTTGTCAGATTGATACTTGAAAGTATAAAATATAACATTAGAAAAATCTAAAAATGACTTTAAAAATATTCAACTATCAAGTATGTAAAACAATAATAGTATAAATAACAGGATTAAATTGTTTTTGGAAAATGTAAAAAAGTCTTCAACCAATCTTTCTTTTTTTTTTTTTTGCTAATTTCTAACAGAATATGCATATAAATCATGACAAAAATTGTCAACAAAAATCATCTTTCGACCTACAGACAGCAAATTCCAAACACATATCAACAGCCAACTCTGAGAAATATTTCCCTCCCCTCAGGTATGTTCGGATACTCACTTCTTTGATGTATGAGTGGAGTTCAGAGCGCTTCCACATGAGCTGCAACAGAATACAAGCCGCACGACCCGCTGAGCTCGGACCCCGACTTTTAATTAAAAAAAAGCAGCAAGTTAATGCAACATTTAAAAACACTTTTTTTATTTAAATTACATTAATTAATTAATTTTAAATACAAACCCAGTGTCTATTCTGCTGATATTGTTGATCTTGGTCAGGGCTTTAAGCGATATGATGGCTTTGGCGTGTTTGATGTCCCCTGTGGTCAGGTTAATCAGGATTTGACAGAGATGAGCCGCCACCTGACTGGTCTCCTCATCACCTTTGTCATTATTAGGCAGCAATTCCACCACATTTTTCAACACATGTGCCACTGTAGGAGGAGCACAGATACACATCTTAAATGTGATTGGCTATTTTGAGCTCAAGCTTTCAAAATCTTGAATGTATAGTTACCAATTTCAGGTTGCACCGTCTTGTGGCGAGACAGGTTTCTTATCAGCTGGATGACTGTCTTAGCAGACACTAATGACTCGGAGTTCTCTAAAATCTTTTTAATTTGTTGAAGTCCGTTTTCTTTCTGGGCGATGAAGCAAGCGATCGCTTCTGATCTCTATCAGACCACAGAAAAACAGACCGTTTGAGATTCACACTAAAAATACAAACAGGATTCAACTAAATTAATCAATTTGGAGAAGGAAAAAGACGGTTTGGGTTCTGAAACCCGAACAATTTTAGTCATATTTGGGGGAAAAAAGGAATTTATTTATTTAAGAATCAAGTTGCAAAAATAAAAGTATTGCCCGTGCAGAGGAGGCCTTACCTGCTTGTTTCCTGCTGTGATGTTCTGCAGCGCCCCCACAGCTCCTTCCCATGTGCGGCCTTCTTTGCAGGCCATCAACGACAGGTACGTTCGGATCAGGATGGGACTCCACAGCCACTCTACGCCAACAGGATTGGCCTTCTCTGACAACGCTGGGGGAGTAGATAGGGGTTTCTCCTGAGAAAAGAAGATTTTCATACAGAAAAAAAAAACTTTAAGGTTATTGGTGTTTAATTTATACATGAGCATCTGCTTTATTGGATTTTCTTTACTCTAAATCAGGGTTTTGTAACCTTTAACTGTCTTTATTTCAGTTTCTTACTGACTAAAACTTTTTTTGTGGCTATTAAACATTTATTTATTTATCAAATTTAGATATTTAAAATATTTAAATTTTAACAGTTTTATATTCTTCTATAACAAATGTAGTTTCTTTTACCTTTGACTGCAACTTTTTTAAAGGAACATAGATGTTCCTTTCAAAATAAAATACACCCTGTGTCAAATAAGACCGTCTTTTGCAGTGGATTTAAATGTGAAACCTCGGGACTTTTTCTCCTTTTATTGCACAATACACACATGACAACTTTGGTGTAGAGCCAAATTATTTAAAAAACAAAAGAAAATTATGGGATAAATATGATTTTTTACAGTAAAATTATGACACAATTTTCAACAAAAACTGTAATATGGGACAATAGCAGATATTTTAACTGTAATGTGATTTTTTTTTTTTAAGTAACACCATATACTTTATGGTAAAATTCTGGCAACCTCATCTGCCATAAAAATTATTATAGGTCTTTGCTAATTTTGCAGTGTTACATTGTATGTTTTAAGGGTAAATACATTGCTGTTTACTGTAAAAATTTAGGAATATTACCAAAAAAAAAAAAAAACTGTAAAAAAAAAAAAAAAACAAGAGAAATCAAAATTTGCTTACGGTAATATTGTTTAAAGTAACCACCAATTTTTTTTTTCTGTGAATTTTTGGCAACTACAGCTGCCATAAAAAAATATTTGTCTTTGCTAATTTTGCAGTTTTTAAGGGTAAATACACTGCTATTTATACAAAAAAAAACTAGGAATATTACCCCAAAAACTGTTAAAAAAACAATATTTGTTTACAGTAATATTGTTAAAAGTGACACCTTTATTTTTACAGTGATTTTTTTTGGCAACTACAGCTGCCAATTTTTTTATTGCAAATTTAAAACATTTTTTTACAGTATGCATGTGACTCTGGAGCCTCGTGTTGCAAATTCGTGCTCTAAATCAACTTTTTAGCAGCACTTTTTATTGGAAAAAATACCTTAGTTGAAAGAAAAATTTAACTGTTATGCTCTGACCATAGAATATTCTCAGAAAGAATTCCAAGAATTTGAGAAACTATGGTAAAAGAACAAAAACTGTGTAGTTTTGTATTTTTTATCATGTGATGAGGCTTATTAAGCTCTTAATATTTGTGATCACTATAGTAGTTGTGCCCCAAGAGCTGTTTTGTGAGAAACACAGAATCCACTTTTGAAATTTAAAGTTTTTCTTTTTAATGTTTAAT
>NC_050534.1:11697578-11712890 GCF_002922805.2 Oryzias melastigma | reverse complement strand
GCTACTCTTTAAACCCACTGGACTTGACCATGGACCCTCCAACTTCCTTTTTGAATGGATGTTGCCATAGAAAAGCTATTATTTACTTAGTGGCTTAAACTGGATTCTGATGCAACTGGAGCTACATCCTGGTGGGTGGAACCATTATCTCTACTTGTATACTTTATAAAATACTTTGTAAAATCAACAACCAATTTTAGGGATGCATCACATATTATCAGGAAGTATTTTCATCTGTTCCTGATTCACAGCGATAAAGAATTACTCATAAATGCAACATTAAGTATAATTTTCTTCATAAATGTCCACCATTATGAGAAAAATTTCACATGAAAGTGCAGATCTTTAAGATCAACTGTGCGTTTGTGTTTTTGAAGTGGATTACCTGTGGTTCCTTGGCACTGCGAGATGGAAAACAGCCAACGGAGGTTTTTTCCGGCTCTTTGGCCTTCCTCTTAACTTCTGATGGAAGCTCTGATGAAGACTCTGAAAGCTCCGATGAAAGCTCTGATGAAAGCTCTGGGCTTCGATCAACCATGTATGATAGATTTTGCAGGATGCAGATGCAGTTCTCTGTTAACTTCAAAAAGTAAACAAACATATCAGGTTGATGCCAATACCGTAAAATAAGCTGTCAATTCCTGGTGACGGATTGACAAACACTTTCACGCTTTGATTTATCACATTTATTTCGGGATTATCTGACAGAAAAAGTAGACATTCCTGTTTGCTGCAAACTAGGAAGCCATTTGTTGTGTAATAAGCCGTGTTTTTTATTTTACCTTGTCGTCGCCCCGACAATCGGGTACAGTTGCTCGGACGTAGTAAACAATAGAATCGATTAGTTTTTCGCAGTTCCTCATGGTATTCCTGATTTTCGGGCCAGCAGAGCTCAGATTTCTGCAGTCAAAACAGTCATTGATAGTGATTGGTTTAGTCAGAAAAATGACTTTTAGTACAGCAAAATCTTGAAAAATTGCAAAATAGGAAAATGCAAAGATGATTTTTCTTTTCTTTGGTGGGAGAGAGTCGTTTAAGTTTATGTACAAGAATCCCTGTTCAATAATAAGTGTTACTATTAGCAGAGGAGCTGTGTGTCAACATATATAAAGGAAAGTCTGACTCATAGTCACGGGTCATGATGGAAACTTCACCAGAACCACAACAGAGTAAGTGGCTATAATTTCAAAGAATCCGTTTTTTTTACGTCTTTTAATAGAATTCAGAAGAAAGGTGTGGCAGACAGATCACTTTCACTTTCCTACTTTGTCAGGCAAAGTCAAACATGTTCATCGGTGACAGAAACCGGTGAGTCATAAAAGATTTATCTTGGTTTGATTTGAGAAAAAAACTGTGTGAAAGTAATTTCTGACAAGTGGTTGGACTGTTGATATATGTTACTGGATTGGCCGTCACGCGACATGACGTCTTGGAACGAAGAAGTGATAGAGTCCACAAAGAATCACAAAATGTTTTGCAGTCAGTTGCACAAATTATAATAATCCGATCGAGAGGAATCCTCCTTTTTAGAGGTTAGTAATTACATTTTAATAGAGATAAATCAGGAAGTGAGTGCATAATTGGGTGCTAACACGTATAATAAATCTGTAACAGCTCAAAAAACACAAGACATCCGTAAATCTCTTGAATTAATAGCATGAAGACATTAAATCTTGCATTTTTTTGTCTATTTGTTTATTCTCCTGTATTTTCTTCTTTCTTGTCTCCCCACTTAATGTTAATGCTTATATTTGTATGAGCTTGAGTTCTAATGTGTTGATTGCACTGTACTTCATTAAGTACTCAATAAAAATAAAAAAAAATGATTAAAGATTATCACCTAAAATTGGGCTTATTTGTTGTTTTCAAGAAGAAAAAACTTTTAATTTTTATTTACAATATCATCTTATTGTTATGAATTGCTGAGGGGGAGGGCTGCCCAACAAAGGTTTTTTAAGAGCTAACCCTCGCCGCGGAGGAGGAGAAGCGCTTTTCATCATGTAGGTATGCTCTGAAACAAATTTAAGTTAAAGCACATTTAAATCTAAATGTAAGTAATGACTTTTTGTTTTAGCACGACCTCTTTAAAGTTATAAAAACGATGTTGTTATGTATTTCCCAGCGCTAGCAGCTCCATGCTAACGCTAGCCAGGAAGAATTTGGGTTCGGTCTCTGTTTTGTTTTTTTAGCTAGGTTAGCATTTTCAAATCTTCTCACACCTAATACGCTTTTTTGCAATAAATGGCATCACATAGTCCATTAAAAAATACATGTTAGGTTTGTAGTGCAGGAATAAAATTAATTACTTTTACAAAAAGATTTGCAGCTAAAATGCTATGTATTAGACATGTTTACAACCATGCTAACAAATGCTAATAACTAAGCAATACTACTTTGCATACTTTGTACCTGTATAAAACAGCAGTTAGTGGACACAAATTGTTTATTAATTTGCTTAATTTGAGCAAAATGTAGCTATGTTTGTTCTGTAGTTTATGATAAAATGCATATAAATATATCTGCTTTATAACAATATCCTGCAGTTTAAATTTCCAGACAAATGAAGGAAACCTGAGTTCAATAAAGTAAACTGTGGATTGAAATTTTATAATAACATTTTTGAATATAACTGAGATGTATGTAATGCAAAAATAATCAAAGATAATACAAGTTGTAGTTCCTTATTGTTTATTTTTATTGTGACAGATTTTTATGAGGTGTTGCTTACCTAATTTTATTTATATGTGTGGTGGAGGGTGTTTTTTTTTTTAAAGGTGTTTTTTATTGAAAAAAGGTCAGTTTTTAAATTTTTCCTCATATCATGCCACTGAACTTCATCAATCTCGCTCCATTCTGGGCTCGATTGACAAGCTCAGTCATATAGATTCTAGTATAGAGACAAAATTAAAAATCCTGGATATTTAGAAGCTGTATATTTGATACACTGGAAAGCACTGTTCACAAATTAAATGTTAGAGATACTAAATATTTAAATATACCACAGGATCAATTGTTTTTAAAGCTTTAATTTTGGCTTTGTTTTGTGAAAATCAGGTGAGCAGCTGTTTTTTTTTTTGTGGTTGATATCTGCTGTTCTAACATCGGAAGATCAAGGTTCTGTTGGCGTGATAACAATGGCGCCTGCACACGAACGTCACTGTGTATACCAGCAGACAGGCAAAGGCCAATCCAGTAATATTTGTACCCACCGTAGGCAGCCTGTAGCGTTGTAGAAAGCCTCATCATCAGCGACAAGGAGGTCCTTGGGGTTCTCAGCTACTCCAGAACTCGACACCCGAACTACACTGGTCAAGACTTTAATGTGCATTTCGGAGAATTTCTCCTTGATTTTGTCAAGAGCAGAAAGGTTCCACAAAAGTCCTGTGGGGAAAATGGAAATATATTTGTGAATTTTTCAGATAAATTATTTTAAAATACTTCTGCTACAAATTAAGTAATTTCTTTTACATATTTGAATATTAAGCATTTTCACCATAAGAGAAGTTTTCCCACAAAATGTTCTTTCTGTGGCATAACAGCAATTTCTACATGTTTGACATGACTAACATTCTCTTACACATTTGTGTCTTATAATCTTTTGTTCCAAACTTGAATTCCTTTCCCCTGCAGAATGTTCTATGTGCAAATAGCCGTGCTGAAAGCTTAAATCAACGCTGAAGAACGTGACGGTTGATGAGGAAGGCGTTTTCCTTTGAATCATACTTTCACCTGTTTGTCCACATTCGCCTCAGTCTGCCGTCTAAAACCACGGCAGATATTTTCTATATTTGGTTGCAAACTCTAGAGACTTTGATTTGATTTTTTTTTTATTTTGAAACACAAAATAAAATAATAAAGTGCAAGCTTAATACATTATTTACACTGTACTATAGTTTACTATATCTGTAACCTTTAATAGTTTTGATTTATAGAATAAAATGCTGCTGTTATGCTGTGTAATGTGGTTGTAAGGTGGATTTTGCTCTCTAATGCCAAAATCGTCACAGACTGACGTTTGGTTGAGGACCCCTCTTTTTGGGGGATTTGGGTGTCCCCAACTCCTCATTTATTGACGTGCTAGCTGTAAAATCAAGGGTCCGCAACCCTCGGGACATGGTACTGGATGTAGTAACGGACGCACACTGGTACTCGGGACGTATCCAGTACCGGTACCCAAACCCGGTGCCAGTTTGCGTCCTGGCTGTTGCCAATACATCATGGGTCCCTAACCTCAAGGCCGCAAACTGGTACCAGTCCAGGTACTGGACCACGATGAGCATACCAGCACCCTAACATAGTACCGGTTCACATCCAGTACCATGTCTAGTACAACATCTGGTTTGCGTTTAGTGCCGAGTTAGGGTTGGAATAACGGTCCTGGTAATGGTACTGGACGCGTCTCGAGGACCAGTTCACTCCCGGTACTGCATCTGGTACCAGTTTGGGTCCCGTACTACGTCTAGTAGCGCATCTACATCTGCACCCGGTGATGGATTAGGGACCTGGTTTGAGTACTGGTCCACTCCACCTTGTGGTACTGGACCGATTCCGGTTTGGGGACTCCCAAAATATCAAAAAGTGAGGGGTCCTTGACCAAACGTTAATATCTGACGACTTGGGAGTGGGAATGTGTTGATGCTGCCATACCTCAGTGCTGGAGTTTTTTAAACAATAATTAAAATAATAATAAGTATGTAGCCCGTTTGAGGTCACTAAGATTTGAAACCCAAATAAAAAAATATATTTAAAAATATTTAATATAAACTTAATTATTTTCAGCCTCGGATTTTCTGCTTGTAGATTTAAAAACTCAAAATTTCTGTTTCAACTATTTTTTTTCCTGTATCAAATCTAAAAATTTCTGGTGTGTGGGGGCGGGGCTAACATGAAGAACCAATCAAAATCGACAGTAGTGGTCACCTCAGTTCTGGTGCATTCACTGGCTCTGGGAACTTGGATATTTACGGTCAGAAAGTGTCTGTACTACTATCCCAGTCTTGTGCTATCCCAAAGCAGAGTTGTATCGCCTAACACAGATTTGTTGCGTCACATACGGACGCCAAAAATGCTGTTACGCTTAAATAAAAAGGCTGAGATCAGGAAATAACTCCTTTGCTGTGGCTTACTGGTTAACACACTTGCACTTTGTCTTTTTCTCATGGTTTAATTGTGAGTTCGACTCTACGGCATAGGATGTTGCTTTATTTGGGTTCAAATCTAAATGGTTCCTTAAAAAAAATGAGTTTTACTCCAAAAAAAATCTGTACAAACTTTACTCCAAAAAGAACAGAGCCACAAGATTAGCCTTTTTTCTTTATCTTTGCCAAATACTTTTGCTAGTTTGGCCATTAGGAGAGCATTTCAGCTGTCTAAAAAGCTTAACTCCAGATAAACTAAGTAAATGATGATCTGTTTAGTGGATATCAAAGACAGCCAAACTCTTTCTCAAGCTTGCACACGTAAGATCAGTTATGAATCTTTTAAATTTGCACCATGTGACCTTTGGCTTAATGATTAAGTGACTCCTGAAAGAATGCAACAAACTCCAAAAAGAAAAATGTTCTCATCCATCTACTTTAAAGGGTAATTCAAAAATGCAGACAAACAGTATGACATTTATGATATTAGATCCGATTAAGTGGAATGACATTTGATACTTAATGAAACCTGTGGGTAATACTGACCGGTAAGATGCCGTCTGGTTTCCTTGTCTCTGCTGCGTTTCAGTGCACTAGTAATGATGTTTAAACCGTTCTTTTGTTCCACTTCCGTCTTTTTTTCATCGTCCTGGTAAACAACAACCCTCAGGGCCCCTGCGGAGACACACTGCACCTCCTCGTTGTCGTGGCTGAGGAGCTGCAGGAGCTGCTCGATCCACTCTGACTGGAACACCTGAATCCAAAAGATGGGTTATAATAAACTGCTTTTTCTGCAGCTTTAACGACGACCTCATAATCATACCATCTTTTTCCAACCGGATCCCTGGAGAAACTCCTTTTCGATGCATCTGGTCGCCTCGGCTTGCTTATCATCATAGTTCCGGATCAAATAAGAGAAGGCCTGGGCCAAAGTCATTTCTGGAATCTTCTTGAACCCGCTGTGTAAAAAGGAAGTGTCATACGGGGCTTTGGCGACAAACATTACAGGTATATGCTGAGTGTGATCGCAGATCTTACTTCGTCTGTACTTGAGTTGTCTGGACGCGGGACTCCGCCTCCACCAGCTTCCCCGAGCTGGCTACAGAAGGCGGGTAGGATTTCAGAAACATGGGCTTCTGGTAGTCTTTCCTAAGATTATTTGGCCGATTTTCACTGTACTGGTCCGGTTTGACAACAGTTTGTCTGACACTCTTTGTTCTAACAGTCTGCTGAGATACACGACTGGAAAGCCTCGACTGTGCTCCTCCTGTCTGTCTGATGGACCTTCCAATGGGAGCAGATGAGAGTTTGGGTGGGGTTTTGAGATTGTAAGGGTCAGATGTTGACCTGTGGAAACTCTTCCCATTTCCTGTCACTTGTGATTGGCCAAGTCCAGAAGTTTGAACCCTACTCTGGTACACGCTGTGATTAAAGCGACTGGGAGAGGATATCTCTGGGCTCGGTGGGGGGGACATCTCCAACCTCTTGGTTGGTCCCCTCCCAAGGTTGCCGGTTGCAGAGTTGTCTTGGAGGCTAGATCCATTGAGCTGTGGAAAAACAATGCACAATATTAGAAGCTACGGTAATCCCTCCTTATTCCCGGGGGTTAGGGACTGGAGGCATCCGCGGATATGGAGAACCCCCCATCCCAGCAGCCAAAGGATGTCTGTTACTGTTCCATACTCATCAAATACACTTTAGATTATGTTTTGTAAAATATTTATTAAAGAATATTAGAGTATTGCTCAACATAAAGAGTTAGGAACAAAAGAGTGTACTGTAGAGACAGTTTGCTTTCTGCAGCAGCTGAGGAGGGTCCCTAACCAGGAGCTTCCTCCTTCATCAAACAATAAACTCTTGCTGCAGATGATAATTATCCTCCGCGATTATCTTCTTCAGTAAGTCAGGATTTTTTCATCCACTTCTGAGTCCGCTGATGCCATTTCTCCATGCAGGAGCATGGAGAGGGGGTTGGGGTAGCGGACGGGCACTCCCCCTTCGCGTTCCAGAGGGGGCGCCGCTTGCAGAGATACACCTCAGCACCCCAGCGCCTCCTTCGGACGCAAAAAAAACTCTTCCGAGTGTCTGGAGTTTTTGTGACGAACCGCAAATATGCAAAACAGCGTATAAAGAAACGCGAATATGCGGGGGAACACTGTATAACTGCTTTGCTTTAACCCTTTAAACTACCCATCAAGACAAAATCAATTAAAATGTTTTTTTTCTGCTGCTTATTGTTTAAATCTGCAACCTTCAACACTTTAAGAGGCCAATAATTACAGACCACAACCCAGTAGGAGCCACAGAATCATATTACTATTATGATTAATATAATTAAACAGTTTCTTTTTTTTGCTCATTTATTTCATATTTTTGTTCATAAAATACAATATTTTTACCACAAAACACTAATATTTTTTCTACAAAGTACTTCATTTTGCCCACAATATACTCCTTTGTGGATTAAAAAATACAACTTTGTGCATTGAAAATACCAATTTGTGCCCACAAAATACTATTTTTTTTCTCACAAAACATTTTTTTTTCTACAAAATACTATTTTTTTTCCCACAAAATACTTATTTGTGCCCGCATAATACAAATTTATGCCCCAAAAAACTAATTTGTGGTTAGAAAATACCAATTTGTGCCCACAAAATACTATTTTTTTTCTCACAAAACACTCGTTTATTTCTACAAAACACTATTTTTTCCCACAAAATACAGTTTTTTTTCTCACAAAACACTTGTTTTTTTTCTACAAAATACAATTTTTTCCCACAAAATACTTATTTGTGCCCGCATAATTCTAATTTATGCCCACAAAACACTAATTTGCGGATACAAAATACCAATTTGTGCCAAAAAATTGCCAACTTGTGCCCACAAAACAGTAATTTGTGCTACAAAATGCTATTTTTTGCCCACAAAATACACATTTATACATACAAATCATTTAATTTGTTCCCACAAAATAATAATTTCTGCCCTAAAAAATTTAATTGGTGCCCACAAAATATGACAATGCTTTCAACCTTTGACAGAGGTTTATATTGAAGGTTCAAGGTTTTTTATTTGCCATATATGCAACAACATACATTGAAACATATTGGAATTTGGGTGTAAAACTCTCAGAGTTTGGGTTAAAAAGTAGAATTTCTGCACATAATGATAATTACAACAAAAAAATGAAAAACACTGGGATTGATTTTAAAATAGATCAAAAGATTATCTGTAAAGATAGCAAAGATTTAGCTTTCTTTCTCTTGTTTCCAATTACAAATGTTGCTTTTTTTCTTATTTTTGCAGTTTTATTGCAGCCAAAACATTGCATCTGTTTGTTAAATAATTTGATGTCCATTTATACATATATATGTATGGGGTGCGCTCTTATGCTGTCTTTTAAAAACACTTTGAAGCCAGTTGTTTCAACCCCTATCGTGCCAGACTCTTTCCAAGTACATAAAATAAACATTCCTTGGTGTTTTTTTTTCCGTTCAAGGTGGTGCTAAATAAGGTGGAGTTCTGGATTTAATGGAACGTTTGCGACATATGCCCTGAAGGGGTTAAAACTGTCTTGGCAAGCCTTCGAGCTAAAGCAGGTTGTTGGGCTAGGTGTCGCCGCCAAGCTACCGAATTGATTTAATTTCAACTTGGTAGTTGATGATTTTTACTTTTTTTTTAATCAAAACCAATTAAATTTGGTTATAAACAACAGTTTTTACATAGAGAGTGATATAATAAGACATAAATATTGAAGTTATAAAATGTTTAATTCTTGTTTCTTACCTAAAAAAATGCATAAAATAAAATAAATTAATGTACTGGCTGTACTGATGTTTCTGGATTCTTTTAAAAAAAAAATCATAAAAATCTAATAAAAAAAATCCTGACATGTTGTATTGCAGCTTGCTTTAATAATTTCCTAAAACATAAATGTAAATAAATACGTCTAAGTTATCCAGAAGTAGAACTCCCAATGAAAGAGTAGATAGAATCCAGTTTATGTAATCCTTTTTCCTCATAATTGAGCATTATTAAAGAATCAAGCCTCGACTTGCAGCTCTCCATAGTTCTGAGACTCAGTTCTCACAGTCATTAAGTGTTTACAGTTTATTACAAAGTTGTCACTACAGATCTGATTGGCTGAAAGAGCGCACAGCAACATTAGAAGACCACCAACACAACCATTTGACTACATTCAAATGATAAAGGAAGATATGGAAAGTGACAGCTAACGTTAGGCTTTAATGATTGCACCAATTTGAGGGTCAAAAACGTCCAACAATGACGAAATAATAGGAAAAAAAACAAAAAATGTTCATTGAGGATTTTTTTTTTTTTACCTTTGATGAATATGCATTGGTGACACCCATGACTCCATCTGAAACACAGAGATATTCTGTGTCAAACAGCTGAATGAAAACATTTCCTTGTTGTCACGGCGCACACATTCCCAGCACCTCTGTAACCCGAGAGCCAAACGTGTTTCCTCACGGGACGGACTGACACGAATAAATGAAACCACACACTTTTTGTTCGTAAACTCAAATGAACTTTTTCTTTTTAGGGGTGGTCTTATGATTTTATAATTCGCTTTTGGGAAGAAAAATTATAATTTTGAATTAGACTCTCGCAACTTTTTCATGAATGGATTGATTCTTGTGTCTTGGAGAGACTCTAGGACATATATATCCCAAAAGACCCGTAAAACATTCTAATGTTCTACTTTTCATGTGTTCCCTTAACAAAAATGAGTATACTTGAAGTATACAAGGTAACCAAGTGTGTACAAATAACCAAGTAAACGAGAATCCATTCACATTTTAGTTTCATGAAGTTCAGCCCAATGTTGTTGGAACATATTAGAATATCATCCCACACTGCATGGTCACTAAATTCAAAGTGTTAATGTATGTTGGACTGTAATGATGGTATGATCAGTTTTTGTTCCGATTATATGTGTTGTCGGCAGTGATGACGCTCTTATGTTATAGTAAATATCGAGCCTCAATCCAAATGGTATTTCCCATTAAATATTGTATTTTTTATGATATAGGTTGTTTCACTTAACAACTTGACTCGATCTAGTTGGATTATAGGAGTATAAATTGATCAATTAAGCCAATTGCTAACTGAAAACTTCTTCAGACTAAAGTGGAACGTATTAAGTTTACAATATGATAATAGGGCCGCCACGATTAGTCGACTAATCGATGACTAATCGACTGTAAAAATAGTCAACGACTAATTTAATAATCGATAGTCATTACTTTATATTATATGGAATCAGAGTGTAGTAAAGTTGGAAGTTATAATGGCATTATGCTAGCTTTTTGGACTATTTTGACATTTATTCAGGTTTTTTAGTCTATTATAGTTTGGCTAATATTTCAGCTTCATGCTAGCTATTTTGTCTAATTTAGGACTTTTTGAGTTTTTTAGGCTAATTTGGAGTTCAGCTAATATTTCAGCTGCATGCTAGCTATTTTAGCTAATTTAGACTTTTTCAGTTTTTTAGGCTATTTGGTGTTTAGCTAATATTGCTGCTTTACGCTAGCTATTTTTGCTAATTTAGTATTTTTCCTATTTTTTAGGCTATTTTGGAGTTAAGCTAATATTTCAGCTTCATGCTAGATAATTTGGCTAATTTAGGCTTTTTTGCAGGATATTTTGGAGTTCAGCTAGTATTTCAGCTGCATGATAACTATTTTAGCTAATTTAGACTTTTTTCCGTTTTTTAGGCTATTTGGTGTTTAGCTAATATTGCTGCTTCACGCTAACTATTTTTGCTAATTTAGTATTTTTCCTATTTTTTAGGCTATTTTGGAGTTAAGCTAATATTTCAGCTTCATGCTAGCTAATTTAGCTAATTTAGGATTTTTTCAGTTTTTTTGACTTTTTTGGAGTTTAGCTAATATTTCAGCTTCATGCTAGCTAATTTGGCTAACTTAGGCTTTTTTGCA
The DNA here is from genome assembly GCF_002922805.2 of Oryzias melastigma. Classification (NCBI taxonomy): domain Eukaryota; kingdom Metazoa; phylum Chordata; class Actinopteri; order Beloniformes; family Adrianichthyidae; genus Oryzias; species Oryzias melastigma. The sequence goes on along the minus strand of NC_050534.1, from coordinate 11,701,786 downwards.
GGATATTTTGGAGTTCAGCTAGTATTTCAGCTGCATGATAGCTATTTTAGCTAATTTAGACTTTTTCCGTTTTTTAGGCTATTTGGTGTTTAGCTAATATTGCTGCTTCACGCTAGCTATTTTTGCTAATTTAGTATTTTTCCTATTTTTTAGGCTATTTTGGAGTTAAGCTAATATTTCAGCTTCACGCTAGCCACTTTAGTATTTTTTTTCAGTTTTTTAAGCTATTTTGGAGCTTAGCTAATATTTCAGCTGCATGCTTGCTAATTTGGCATTTAGCTAATATTTTAGCTGGCTATCAGCTTCAGTGATTTCAGCTATCAACTTCGTCGTATTTAGCTATCAATTTCAGCATCTTTAGCTATCAGCGGACAAATTCAGCTTACAGCTTTCACACTAGCATTATCACAGGTATTGCTATATATAGTTTTTAGTTTGTTTAAAGTTAATGGTGGTTAGGATGTGTGCTTTACATCGAATTAGTTGACTAATCTAAAAAAAAAATCGGTGATTAGTCAACTATTAAAATATTTTTTGTGGCAATACTAGTATAAAAAAGTAAACTTCAAGTATACTACCTTGCTTTTAACATAGTCCAAGTATACTTAAAGTACACCTAAATAAACTACTTTTTGCTAAGGATGTACTTGTTCTTATTTTTCAAATAAATAATAAAAAAAAAAACACTGTGGCAAAACATAATTATTCCATGATTACTTGAAAATTGGCTGGTTAGAGCATAACTTGCTGGGAAGTGATCCAGAATGCACTCAGGCCTGACAGCTTTTGGAAGAAGATAACACGACAAGAACCTGTTGGACAGGGGAATGAGAGAGTAGCATGGTTTCCTGTAAATGAACGTATATTCCAAGCAGCTGCAGTTCACTGGGCTGCAGATCACCTGCACAGAGGGGGCCATTGTGGGGGGGCCAGTGCAACAAAGCACCATTGATATCAGAAACCCATTGGAAAAACAAAGCAGGCGCCTCCAGCAGACAGAAAACATCCCCAAAAAACACAGATAATAGAAGGTAAACGTTACTCTTCTTCGTCGACTTCCTCGCCATAGACATCTTGACCTGCTCCTTGACTCGGATGGTCCGCTGGGTAACGGAGGCCCTCTCCGTGGAGTCGGTGGTCTGCCCGGCGGAGGACAGAGCCAGGCTGGTGTCATCCTGGGTCACAAGATCCCGCGCGCCCACGTGCCCATTCATCCTCCGTGGACGGAAACAGTCCCGCAGACTGAGCTGTTCCCCTCAAATAACTCGTTCAGGTGTCGATTCCGGATGATCGAACTCACCTTTATTGTCCCCCAACTTAGTCAAGCAGACGACACAAGTCGAGGCAAAAGGGGGCGGAGCCGCAACTTTACCTGTGGTGTCACGTGTCGTCAGGTGTGATCTGCACTTCTGCTTGGCAGTCTACACTGAGAACTGTTTCAGTTTCCTATGAATAAGTGGGCTGTTTTTATTTAGACGTGTTAGTTTATGGAGTCTCGAAAGAGCCAAAATGAAATCATATTAGTTACATAAAAAATCACTGAAAATCAATTTATTCCATCAAGACTTTTTGAATTTCAATTTTTTTTGTTGAATTGTTGTCGTTTTTGAAGATTTCTATTAGTTTGTTTGTTTTGTTGGTCGTTTGTGTTTTGAAAAAAGTTATTTATACATTTTTGCATGTTCTTGAAGAAAATATGTATGGGTCAAAACTGACCCATAACGCAATAGAAGTTACTAGAGTTAATAATTTTAAAAAAAGATCAAGCAAATAAATTTAAGAGATGTGCTCAAAATCACCAGTAAAATTTAAGCAACACAATAAATATAAAAACTATAAAAATAATAAAATAACTATAACAATAAAACAAAAGCCTTTATTGAAATCTAGATGCTTATTTAATTAAAAAAACAACATTTCATAAGGAAGCCTAACAAGATAACAAAGAAATAACAAAAACATGTGGATGATAGGTTATTGTTTAGTGTATTTTAAAGCTGATTAAAGACGTGTTGAAACCAACTGTGGATGAGCTAATACGAGGGGAAAGTTATGATTAGTAAACATATTTTCATCATTTGAGCAATTAACTTGACAGATGAATAAAATATAGTACAAAATTGTATCTAATTAATTATCAAATTTCCCCCCAAATTAGCTATTTTATTTTAAATTTTGCTTAAAAAAATATATATCATGTAAAAATTGAAGGTTTAATATTAAAAAAATCCCATAACTGCTAAATGAAAAAAATGATGTTTCAACTAAAAGTGAAAGGATACAAATTTTAATTGCACAAATAGTCCCAATATGTGGAAATTTACTAAAATGAACAAATTATTTTCAAAATAAAATTTTGTTTTTACCAAAAAAAATGTTAATGTGTATTTTGTTCATTTATTTTTGTTTTATTTTATTGTTGTTGTGCTATGTATGTAAATAATGATGACTGGAAAGCATCAAACAATCTATTATAAAATTATATTATATATAAGAATCATATAATTTTATTGGGCTTAAAAAATGCTCATAAGATAAGAAATATTTGTTCTTAATTGGAAAATAGAGAGAAAGACATGAAAAGTAAAATAAAAATAAAACTTATATACTGAAATTAGAAAAAAGGTAATTCAGTAAACGATACATGTTTATGCTGAGTTTTTTTTCAACAATTAATTTTAATATTTCAGTTGGAAAGTTTTTACCTTTTGTAGATATGAAAAAAAAAATAAAATTAGTGTCATAAGTCTGATTTAAACATTTAAATTCTATTGGCTACTGCACAAATAGAAACAGTACTATTATTTTACTTTATGACCAGTGCAGTTTTTATACTACACAAAAAGAAGTATTAGCTTTAAAATATTTTTTCTGATTTTCTATGTCATATTTTGGTCAATTTCTGTTTTTTTTTGGGAATGATACAATTTTACTTAAATAAAAATAAAGGACGAGATAGATAATTCCCCTTTAATGCGTCTTTTTTAATTAAAGAAACAATCTTTCCAGTTCAAATCACATTCACATTTAACCTGGCTTTGCATAATCTCACCGTGACGACCGATCTCGGCTCTTTCCTTTGCTTCTTAGATAACAGGTTTCGGAGCCGGGCCCGACCGGCTCACATTCAGATTTCAGGCAGCGCCGCGCCGCCCGACAGCAGGAGAAAAACACATTCAAGTTCATTCTGGACTGCAGTTTGTGACACATGAACATGACACTTTTTAAACAGTGTAGCAAAGAAAATACGGGCTTGAATTTAGCTTTAAAAAAAACAAAAACAAATGCAGAGTGAAACTTTTCTCCATGATGTGACTCATAACTTTAACACTCTTCGTGTCAGAAAGTTATAGACATACTTTAATTGATTTGGCACATCACATTTCAAGCTGTCTCGCATTGACACACCGACGTTCTCACAAAGGATTATCAGTGGAAATTTTATGACAAAGCAGCAGCAACAGGGGAAGTAAAGGGAGATTTGGTACAAAATCAACTTCAAATTTGATATTTCTTATTAATAATTTTGTAATACAATTTATTCTTATAATATGTCAAATTATAGAAAGATATTAGAATTTTTTTTTAAATACACATTTAAAGGGGAGCTCCTCCAAGAACAGCAGAATAGACTCCTCTGTCAACAGAAAAAAAGCAATCATGGCACCTTTTAAACAATCTATACACTTTATACATACATACATGAGGGAGAATCGGGGATCCTTTTACTGTCTTTCGTGGATTGTTAAAAAATATAGAAAATACTATGAGAAAATTCACGGCTAAAAACCTCACCGATGCTATTTACAGGTCTGTCATTCAGCTGTCGAAGCAGAAAAAGTGTCTTAAGTGAGAACTTCTTTTCTTTGGAACTTCATTTTTTTTTGTCAGATTTAGATGGTGATAAACGTTTATTTACACACTAGAATGTATTATTTTTTTTACCTTATGAAACTTTATTGTCCCAAAACTCCAGTTTTTTTCAAGAGAATATTAAGAAATGACATCCAATCTCAAATATATGCACAATCACTTGCTAGATGATGTCGATTTAACACTTTGAAGAAAGCACCGTGTGCAGGTTAAAGAAAAGTGTACAAATAAATTATATTTCTACAAAGGAATATGCATGTTCCAATTGAAATCTGTGGAAAAAATTATCAAATAAAGTTACAATGTCTGACCTTAAGTAAACTTTTAGGTTTAAC
>NC_050534.1:11659880-11697508 GCF_002922805.2 Oryzias melastigma | reverse complement strand
AAAAAAAAAAAAAAAAAAAATCCAAATTGATATAAAATAGAAATTCCTGAAATGCTTAGGTGCATCATAATACATTTGGTAATACGAGTACGGGTGGATAAAAGGAGAATACCTGGAGACATTCTGCAAACCGATGTGCTGTAGGGCCCACTTAACCTTAAGAAGCTATGCAGCACTGCTACAAAGTAAAAAGTGAACTAAAAGAACCCAAATACAACATTCATACAGTTTCTGTAAGGCATTCTTTTTTTCCACAAACAAGAGTCAGTAGAAATGTCCAGGAGTTAGTCATATCCTTGTGTCGGCTTCACAAACGCTTCATCAGAGTTCTGCCAGCGGCTTTGGTCAGTCTTGCAGCTATGATTAGAAGTTTTAAATACAGGTGATCCACGACTCTGAGAACAGATTCATGCAGGAGACTGTACAGGCTTTAGGGGGGGAGCGAGCCGAGGTTTAGGGGGCAGTCCTGTCTGCGGGGAGAGCCCAGCACATCCCCGTGGAGGGCGTGTTGGCGTTTGTGCCGTAATGAGGGTAGATGTCGTTCGTTGGCGGGGTCGGGAGGATGGAGTTCCCGTTGGTGGGGGAGCAGCTGAGCTGCAGCCTCCGGAGGTACTCGGCGTGTACGGGCTTGTGGCTCTGCAGCACTTTGATGGCCTCCTCCACGGTGAACCACTCCCGCTTACGGCCTGCAGGGGGCGACAGAGCACGCAAATTGCTTCAATCAATAAATGTTGAAAAAAAAATGTTTGTGACAATATATTAATATTTACTGATGTGTTGATTAATGCAAACTCTTAAATATTAATTTTAGAAAAAAATGTGAGCTAAAGTAACAAATTATCACTAAAAATCAACAAAAAAAATGAACTTTTTGCTTAAATATCTACTGAATTGATGCAATTTTACATTAAAAAAAAAGAAAAATAACACTAAAAAGTCAATAAAAATGACTAAAAGAAATCACCTTGTAAAGGTTGGCACACAAAAAAAAAAAAAAAGTGGTGATAGAAATTCAAGTTCAAATGTTTTCCCCTGAACACCTCATCATAAGCTGGGTACTGGCAGCCTGAGCAGCTGCAGTTTACTTCAGCTCAGTAAAAGTACAGCCAAGCTCCGTCTCACAGATTTACAGTCGCCTGTCATCACTTCATACCCATATAGTTACCAGGCAGTCCTCCAGCCTCCTAATAAATAACACCAGCCATATGTCGGTCAGTGCAGCAAGCGGAGGGGTATGAGTCGTAAATGTCGACATTTTCTTTACCTATATTGACCGAGTCTTCCCAATCCTCCAGCGTCTCGGTGACGGTCAGCACGTACACGTATGTTCGGTGCTTCCGATCCTGGTTTTGCTGTAAGGATGAAACGGTTAAAAATCAGGAAAAAATATGTAAAAAATGATCACTTTTAAAATTAGTGTTTTAATTACCTCAAATACGCCAAGAAGACGGCCGAGCTTGCCCTTCACGCCAGCCTGAGGAGTGAATTAAATACATTTATTGTTCCATTTCTTTGTGTGAAGGAAGGCTTGCAATCTGTCAGAATAAAGTGAACTGAGCCTTATTTTAATATTCAAAATTGGAACTTTTGTTAAGTTTAACTTTTAAATAGATTTTTCATATTGTATACCCTGCTGTTCACCTTCAAGTGTATTAGTATTGAAAGGTACATGTGTCTATTTCCACAAATCCTTTTACTAATTCAGATGTTCTCGGCTGACTCAAATAACTGTCAAGACATGAGATATCTGTCCTCTTTCTTTCCCAGCATGCTTCACAAGTGCGGCTCTGCCAGCGGCGTGTCCAACTAGACCGGCTGACGGTTCTGTGAATGTGCAACATTACAGGGAAGGGCCAGGTTTAGACTCCTGACGCTCCTGAAAGCATGTGACTCTCGACCGGCGTGACCTCTGAAATGCCAGCGTGTCACCCCCCGCCGGTGATGGGGGGTCCCTCTGGAGCCATGAGGGAGGACTACTTCATGTTCAAGCTTCATTCTATTAGGGAAAAAATATTAATTTGGTGCCCCCTGGTGGCAGTATAAAGAATTACCACTCAGTGTTGTGATGCTTAGCAACAGAAAAGCTATTAATATTAATATGTAATTAGGGTGAGGGGAGGGTATCCCCGTCAAAATAGTAATTTAATTCAATTTTGATTTACACGTTCACACTGACTCAACTTACAAATCAACCGGATTTGATACTTAATGAATTTGTTTTTCAATTTTACAACTAAAACCACTTTTTTATGACTAAATTACACATAGTTTGTGCTCCAAATAGACAAGAATGGAACTTTTAATAATAAAATTACAAAATCCTACAATAAAAAGGAATAAAGGCAGTTCTGTTTGGCCAAAAAAGAAAAATATTAAATTGATAAATTAAATTTAGAAGTTTTATAGGTTGTAGACAAAAATCTAGGGCTCAAGTCTGCTAACTCAATGCTAACGTATAATGGGATTTCTCATAGGACGGCTAATGCTAACGCTCGGTCAACCTAAACATACATTGCTGACTAAATGAACATTATTTACTTACAGACATGTATTTTAAGGAAATGTTTATTTAAAGTAACCGTTTGTGGTCTAAAGCACTGTTTTTTGCTCATATTTTCTTCTTCTTCCAGAATAAGGTGTAATGCTATGGCGTGATCGCCACCTAGTGGACAAACTAAAACTCCCTTTCAGGAGAAGCAGAACAATTGTTGGAGCTTTTCTGTTTGGGAATCCATGTAACACTGTATGGTATCAACAATCTCATTATTATTTCACTAATACATTTTACAGTATGTGAACTGTATCAGATTAATATAAAAATCTTCAAAACATATATAGATTATTAACAAATTAAAAAAAAATGTGTATAAATTTGTAAACCATTTAAACTGAAAATTGAATTGAATCTAATTGAGTGGATCATAAGAATAAAAAAAGAATCGTAATCAAATAAATTCTGGAAATTATTGGTAATACCTAGACTGACAAAAATCTAAAATAATATTTGCTAAACAATACTGATTCTATGATATTATGATATAATAAATATTATGATTTTATGTTGTGAAATGACTGCATCTCTTAAAAAAAACAGTTCAACTTAAGGTGGAATTATTGTACTTTATAGGAAAAGAACTTTATTCATCATTTTAGTTTCCTTTGTTGCTTTATCAGAGTGAATGGTCGATAAATCTGAATCCAAATTAAAGATAAAAATACATTTATGCCATTTTTAATTGCTATTTTCAGCTTTTTAGGTAGAAATTAATAATAATTATTATTAATAATGAATTATTTTAATATCTTAACAGAAGAAAAATATCTGCTGAGCTAATTCTACAATGATGCTTTTCATGTGGACTGTCCCTGATAAATAAAATATTTTTTCAATTAAATGTATGACTTTTAACATGATATTACTCCCTAAAGTACTCGCCTCCTCAAACACCTCTCGTACGGCTGCACCACACGGCTCTTCTTCTGGCTCCATCCCTCCTCCAGGAACGATCCACTGATCCGGGTGCCGACTACTGCTGACCAACAGAACCTTTGGAAGACAAACAACCCACAAAAAGGTCAGAACAGAATAGATTAAACTGTTCTTTTGTTGGGTGATGTCCTTATTATTATTTTAACTGGATGTTTGCAGTTCAGTTAATGTGGTTTAGTCACATGTCCCTGGCAAACGAAGCGCATAAACCCCGCACGAGCCGCCAAATCTCACTCGGAGCTTCCCTTCTGCCCGCGAGGACTCATATTACACCGCGGCTGCAGAGTACAGAGTACAGAGTACAGATCGGATGCGGTTTCTTGGCAGCCGGCGCGCAAGAAATCAAAACAGACGCGAGCGCGTCGGTCATTATCACTTTTATACGGTGCAAATCAATCAAATGCAGGTCTGTCATGAGCAGAGATACAAGATGTGAATCACTGGATTACACCAGAGGGTCAAGACACGGAGTTATGAACTCATGAAGGCGCGGTTCTGTCATGAACTCTGAGAAGTGAATGTACACACACACAGATGCCAGGAAGCTTCAGCAACAGATGGTGACATCTACCTCCACCTCACAGCTGATCACCAGTAATCCACCACTGGAGTCAGCCTGTCACTTAATCCAAACTCAGCCTTCACATAGCTTCCCTTTCACCCTCTAATGGGATTGTGGCTGCAGGCCTTCTGATGAATCCTCTGCCTCTGAGGAGGTCAAACGCTGGCTGAAGGCCAAAGCGGTTGCCGGCTGAGTTGGCTGCGGCTTTCCTCACGTGCTGTGCTCCCCTGACCTCGTCACCTGCCGTCGCAGGTTGATGAAAATGTCGGGGAAATGTGGAACAGGCTGAGGCAAGCTCATTAAACAAGCTGCGGGGAAATATCGCACCTTGTGTTAGCCTTAAGCTGCGTACGGGAGGTTCCATATGTCGAAGAAAGACATTTTCTCAGAGATCTAATCAGAGGAATGCAAACTTGAACTCCATGACCTTTAAGTGGAAAACATTTGAGAGATATGACAAAGGCTTAAGATGAAACAATATATAGATCTATGTTTTTATGATATCGAAAAAAACTTTCAACACATAAATGATCTGCAATGATGACTTTACTTTTATTTATGTGGTACAAGATTTTTTGTGCTAGAGATAAAAAAATATATGTATGTTTTTAAGGATAGAATATGGAGCCCTGTGTACAACATTTACAAATGTATTTTCTAAAGTTCTTAAATTAATCATTTTTTGTCACAAATTAGTATTTTATGGGCATAATTTGCATTTTGTGGTCGCAAATTAGCAATTTATTAGCATTTTGTGGTGGCTGGCATTTTTTTTTTGGTGCAAATTTATATTTTTTGCTCAAAAATGTGTATTTTGTGCACACAAATGATCATTTTGAGGGTACAGTTTGTCATTATGTGCACAAAGTTAAGCATTCTGTGGGTAGATTTGATTATTATATGCAAAAAAATTAGCATTTCCAAGTACTGTTTAAAATTTTGTGCTCACAGTTTATGATTTTGTGGGCACAACTTAGCCTTTTGTGCACCCAAATAAGCAATTTGTGGGTACAGTTGATGATTTTGTGCACATAGTTCACCATTTTGTAAACACAACTTGGCATTCTGTGGGAACAATTTATCATTTTGGACACAATTTAGCACTTTGTGGGCACTACTTGTATTTTTGCACACAAATTAGCATTATATGCACACAATTTAGCCTTTAGTGTGCACAAATGAGTTCTTTTGTGGGTGTAAACCCGCATTTTGTGAACACAATTTAGCCTTTTATAGGTACGATTTGGATTTGTTGAACACAAATTAGCATTTTGTGGGTACAACTTGCATTTTTTTGCCCACAAATTAGCATTAGGTGTGCAGAAATTAGCATTATAGGCACAGCTGTCATTGTGTGGACTTTAATTAGCATTTCATTGTGCACAAATTAGTACTTTGTTGTGGGCGCAAATACGGATTTTGTGCACACAAATTAGTACTTTTCTGGCAAATATTAGTGTAAAATTACTGTTTTAGAGTTATCAATTTCTACTACTAACTTGTGTCCAGAAAATACTAATTTGTGTGCAAAAAAAATGCTAATTTTTGCCAATAAAATACTAAATTGTGTCCATAAAATGCTCATTTTGCTCTCTTTTGCTTTTTTTTGATGTCATGTGCTGTAAGTTGAAAAATAGAATAAAATAAAATAGAAAATGTATTTCTGTAGCACTTTACAACACCATCAGAATCCCAAAGTGCTTTACAATTAAAAAAAAGTTAATCTGAGCAAATTAAGAACAAAAATTAAAAAAGAAAACAGCATAAAATCACAACAGCCAATAAAATACAAAGGAGACAGATAAAAATTCAATAAATGAGGATAAGAAAATAAGATGCCACCAACTAATGAGTATTAAATTAAAAGATTTCCATGGAGCAAAGCCTCTCCGTCTCTCCGAGTCCGTCCCAGTGATCCGATCTGCACCCAGCAGGAGCTTTAAAGGAGTCTCCTGATGTGGATGCATCTAAAGTCAACTGGGTGGAATGTGTACAAAACAAGAGCTGCTCAGCTTCCGGGCCAGGGAGGACAAAAAGGACGTCTCTGCTCCACTTATTCCATTTTCAGCCGTTACCAAGGAGAGAATTTTTTTCAGAAAAAAAAAAAAAAAAACATCCACAGGTTCTTTCATCTAAGCACTTCTGCAACACGAAATACATGTCAAAAACATGTTCGGACATCATAAATAAGTCACAACGTGCAGAAAAGGGGTATATGTAGGATGAAGTATACAAAAAACTGTTTTTAGATCATTGAAATGACTTGTTCTCTTTGGGGTTGTTGAGTGCAGCTTTTTCTGGCTTTGTTGTTGTGGTACCGGGACCCTGCAGAGTCCTCTGCCCTCTCCCTTTACTTTACTGCTACCAAACTCTGCTACTATGTTTGGATAACTGTTGCTAGGGTATCACCCCCCAACCATTTAGATATGAACACTACATAAATGTCTGAACTAAAACTTTTTCTATTTTGTCTTTATTAGTTTGTGAACACGTTTTAATCTCTTTTCTTTTAGATCCCTGCAAACTGCCTTCACACAGAAAAGACAAAAATCTAAAGCAGGCACAAAACCCAAAAACAAAATAACTCACATCATCATGAGAGCCAAAGCAACAATCCGCTTACAGCCAGAGGCTGGTCAGAAAAAAAAAACAGTGCTTTTGTTTTGAAAGAGGCTCAAATGGAACCTCAGAGTGTCATGTTTTACAAAAAGATACTCAAAATACAAAATCAAGTCGCAAAGGAAAAGGAAATGCTACATTTCAGAACTAAAATTTAAGCAATGAAAGCGGTGTGAAACCACCCAAAACTGGCAAGAATATTCTGGAGGACATAAACACCTTCACCTCCTCCCCGAAGAGGAATGTCTGAAGCTGTCAAAGAAAGAAAGCTTCAAATGCCAGACCAGGCGACAAGAGCAGAAACATGTGCACCTGTGCTCAAACGTCACTGAATCCCGCCACTAATAAAAGAGGGGCTGGAACAGATGAAGGGAAAACCATTATTGTGAAGCATCCACTCACTGCAAATATCTGTCTTATGTCACTTCTAGTACGACTGCTGCAGTAGCTCCAGCATTTAAGCTGGAAGATGGGATCTGATGGATGCAGCCAATTTTGTTTTAATTATTTTATCATACACTTATTAAAAAAAACAACAACAAAAATACTGAGACTTGATGAAAGAAAATAAACTTTAAAGGCATGGAGTAACAGACCTGCAGCAAGAGTCAGCTCATAACATTTAGGGTGCAAACACTTAAACTCTATCCTGCAGCTATGTGAATGTTACTCATGTAAAATGACAAAAATTGATGCTTTAAATTGTCAGTTTTCCACTTCTTAGTATTTAATTGCTTATGCATAATATACAAATCCAAAAATAGCAGCTTTAAAGACTGAAAGTACCATAATTTGCTAGGATGCTATGTGAAAGTTGTAGTCTCTAAATTGTAGAGACTATAACTTAATAGAAATTTGCTCTCTCTCTAATTTTCTCTATTATATATCTAATTGTACTCCCCAAAACAAACTGTTTTTGTATGCTGAAAAGTGTCATTTTTGCAAATGCTACTATGTAAAAACTAAATATAGTTAGTAGAAAGTTGTTTAATTAAAAGAAAGAGTTTTAGGATGTAAATAAAAAGCACCAAAATCCTTTCATACAAGTTTTTACTTTAAGTTTGTGGCATTTAGGAAGCAGTTGTAGATCAATCTGTTGAACGGCCAAGCAATTCAGGACTTAGTCAGTGTAGTGACACCATAGCAGTTGTGTTTTTACAGTATATTGTGTAACTCTTTGTTTTGGCCCGGTTCAGACAGGGCTAAATTTAGAAAAGGGGAGAACACACACAAAAGGTTCCCGGATTGTGATTACTATAACTGAGTTTCAAGGTTTAGACTGTCAAAAATATTAGCATATAAATAGAGAAACTTTAAAATACATCATTTTCTGTTTTTTGCTCTGCTTGACATTTATTTTAAATATAGGTCAACTAGGTATATGGCTGTTTCTATGTAAACCAAGTATGCACTTGTTGTCCAACAATACTCTCACTGTTGGGGAGAGTGGGCCTAGAAAGGGTAGCTGTGAGGTTCAAAAACCATAAAAACACCTTTCACCTGATGTTTTGCTGTTTTGGCGTGACAGAAACACGCAAAAATAATGTAATGTCACACTAAAGTAAATACAACTAATCAATTATATGTTTAATTGTGTTTTTGTCTTATCCAGTAATTTAATTATTCATATACTTGTTTAAATATTCGCTAATTTTCTAGCTACGCAGCTTGAAGTAGGCGGGTTATGGTGCTGAACGGTCGTGGATGAAATATTTTTAAGCTAAGGTGACTTTACATTTCAAAGAAACGTTTAAAAATAACTAGGTGGTTTTTACTTTTAGTCCCTCACTCAACAAAGCCTGACGTTAAACCCGGCATTAAAGCAAACGTGCAGGAGGTAGAGCCTCAGCCTCGCCCCCTCTGGTCACCGCTTTTCCCGGTAAGCTAGCTAGCAGCTAACAGGATGTGAACCGAATGCGCTTTCAAAATAAACGCACTACGTCATAAACTGAGCTTTATCAAAACTGGGATTTATGGCCGTGCGTTTTATTGTGAAAGTTTACCGTTTCCGCTGTTTGACGCTACCCTGACAAGACTCCCCTTTTCACTACGTGCCTCTCAAACTAGCCTAAACTGGATGGCCCAGGGCGCATCAGCAGCAACAGTAGCTACAACACACAACCAGAGCACCGACACACAAACAGATATACACTAAAATAAGAATTAAATTCTACATTAGAATACCAGTTTATATTACCCAGGCGTCTTTTCTGCGTTTTACTTTTGTCATTGACCAAGTTCCCCTGAATGACTGGACAGTTAGGCATCACTAGGCCACGAAAAACGTAAATACAAATCTTCACAGAAATGACACACTGTTTTCTTACCTCCTCTTCGCGTTCATTCTTGAAGCACAAACACGCGGCTCTCTTCTTAAACCCGTCTCCATCGTACGTCCTTGTCTGGTTCGGTTTGAGCTTCATCGTGGGATTCAGTTGTTCTGCCCTCTTGTACGATACAAACGGTCGAAGTGATTTGGGTAATACTAGTTAATGAGTTAACGTGTCAGCCGCCGCATCGTTGCTGCTGGTTTCAGCATCAAGACGATCTGTCATCCGAGGAGTGACCGGGGGGGTGTTGCAGAGAGGGGAAAAAAACCCCAGCAGGCTATCCTTAAAATTATCTTTCCGCGTAAAAAAAAGAAGTCCAGATGCTGATTGTATTCTCCAAGAAAATATATGCGAGTTCCAAGGGGAGACTTCTTATAAGAACAAGACCCCACTCCTCTGAGACCACCTCTGAATCAATTTGCGCATGGCCGCTGACTCAATGGACAGAGTTTTTACATGTACAGATTAGAGCTACGGCAGCGAGCAGCTGATTGGCCGAGCCGACATCCGTGGGCGGAGCCAAGCTTCTGCTCAAAACAGTGATAAAGAAAACATTTCAGAACCAAACTGACCTCTGCTCGTTGTCAACACACAGTCCCCGACAAATAGAGTCTAAGCATGAATTTACTAGCGTTTTAGTAGAAAAATAATGTAATTCTATGAATGAGAGTTCTTGTTGCTAGGTGCTGCATCCCACAATGGCTTCACTTGTATGTGACACACTTTTTTTTTTTTTTTAAAGTACCCTCTTGTTTGCTAATTCGGGCCCAATATTTACCCCAAAATGCATAAAACTGGTCCTTTTTTGCCTTGATGGGGTTTGAAAATAAAATACATCTGCCTGGAGTGACAGCTTTACCAAAAACAAGCACAGTCTGTTATGAGAATAACACAGTATTTTCCATTGTAGACTTCGTGGAACTAAGTGGGATCTCATGAGATGAATACAAACAAGTATCAATGATTAAAAACTTTTACTGGACTCAATTGTTTTGGTAAATTAAAAATTTAGAGACACATGCCAACGAAAGCTGTGTTTTTAACATGTTTTTTCTTAAAATGAAGGACATAAATAAAGAAAATTGTGATTTATTTTGCATTTCGAAGTATTTCTTTATTCAAATCCTTGTGAATCAGAAGCAGACAAAAAAAATGTTGCGGAAAAAGTCTGTAGTAGTGTAGGTTAGTGGTTGTGAGAGACTGTAAGATAGTGGGAAGGAGTATAAACAAAGAGATGATGGGAAATGAGGGCAGGCTTACTCCATGCCAACAGTCCAGCTCACAACTCAGAGGGGAATTTCTGATGAACTCCTGCTGCTTTTCAGAGACCATCTTCTAAAAAAAAAAACTACTTTTTTGCCTAAAAACAGCATAATTATAATTTAAAGACCACTAGGAACACCTTTAAAATAGATCAAAACATCATCAGTGTGGGACTTTAAAGCTAATAATAAATAAATTAATAAATTAGAGTTTCCATGTTTACATATTTTCTTCACAGAACATCCAGAACAGCATAATTGTTGGATTTTCTATAACATCTTTGATTTAATATGAAGCCACTGAAATACAAATGTAATGTTTTCATGTTCTGGGCAAGATGAATTTCATTTAGATGAATTTTAATGAGTGTTATCGATTTTTTTTTTTTTTTGCAAAGAGGACCAGATTTGGTGAGGCGAAAATTTTAGCTAGCCAACCATTCAGACTGACATTCTTTTTAACTTTTTTAATATCATTAATTTCAAATGAACTATTTAATGAACATTTTTTATTGCAATGGCATACGTTTCAGTTCTACACATAGAAAACAAATATATCTAAATATGTTTTTACCAAAATTACTGTCAATTCTTATACCATTCATTCCCAGTTAGCTTGTTGTAGCTAGCATATGTCTGATATTCTCTCTTGATATTGAGCTTCATGAAAACAGCTACAGTTTCTTGGCATATTAGGCAGGCACTGTTGTTTCATATTTCACTGAAGAAATGTACCAATTTCCACTTGTCCTGGAAGCGGTAGCCCTCACTGTCAACTTTTCCATTTTATTTACAGTTGACAGAAATGAGCTGGAAAACGTCACAGAAGGGTCACAGGGCAGTGTTCCCACAGGTTTTCAACGACTTCAAGCTCCACTTCAACTATATATTTTTTTTATTGTAAAATAGTTTCCAATGGTCTTTTAATTATGATTGCCCAGCTTTTAGCCAAAATGTAAAATTCTGTATTGTTTTTAAGACAAATTCACCTCTTCATTGAGAGCGGGACTGTTGGCACGGAAGTTATCTTATTTCCCATCAACCCTTTGTTTATAGTCTCTCCCACTAGCTCAAAAACCCAAGGTAGCATTAGCCTAGCAATTAAAAATATAAAAACACAAAAAACGCTATATTAGAGCTATCTAGTCACACGGTTTTGAGCCAGATGAGAGTTTAGACGAGGAAAACAAAGATGAACACGGATCTATTTAACTGTGCTTAAGAATTGGAGCGGAGATGAGAGACTTCGCCCCACACGTGGCAGTAGCTGTTGCGTCGCAAGCTTTTTCAAAGCGGGAGTTTTCATCTACTCCTGGTCCAACAACAACAAAAAAAAAATAATCAGAAACACAATTCTAATCTTAGATTATAATATGTCCTAAATCATCAGATTAACGCTACACAAACATATTAAAAACACCAAAAACGCTATTTTTATTGGAGTGGGTCTTTAAAATGTAATGTAGTTTATCACAATCAAAAAATCATACAAACAGTTTTTAGTTTTAAGTTTATGAAATTTTAGCACAGGGTGCATTTGGCCTACAGCCAGACTTTGGACATGCCTGCTTTAAACAGAATAAAAAGAAAAAATGGTTGTTTGTAAAATTATTGTAATTATGAGCGTTTATACAGAGCACAGAGGAGAAAAAATGAGTAGAACTGTGAATTTACAAGAACATTTGATGTAATTAGAAACACTTTTTGCTTTGCTACAATAAAAAAATGGAAGATTATTAATCAATTTTAGTTTATTTCATTTGTATTGTCATGCACAATACCTTAATCTAATCTGAAATGAGCAGTGATTTTCCAGATGAAGCCCTCATAATCTCAACACATTTTTTTTTTAAATCACAAGAATAAACAGTAATCCCAGAGCCAAAAGAATTGACTTTGCTTTATTTTAATAAGCTTTAGCTCCACATCAACTCAAGTAAATTCCAACAAATAATTTCCTCCCGTTTATTCATCATTAGTCACTATGATTGTTTTATTGCAGCTTTATGGGAAGTTTTATTTTTTATTTTATTATTTAAGGTTCCACTTTTTAGGTTCCACCTTTTTTTTTACAGCCATTTTATGGGGCACTCTGACTCCTGTCATTTGCTCAGGGTAATTTCCATACCGCATTAGGCTTTAAGGCTAGATTATACTTTGGTCAAATTGGTCAAAATGTGCACGAGTTCATGCTCTGTCAGGCGTGTTGGGAAATATAGTCAGTGACTCCTGGCTTTCATTGGATTTTTTATCACTGCTGACTTTTGTTTTCTGAGCCTCTTTACTGTGAGCTCTCATTTGAGGTATGTAGAGGAGGACAAAAAAGGGAAGATCTGTTTGTATAATGATTGAATCACATGGTAGCGAATGGGTTTTTCCTTTGATCTGAACTCTGAAAACTTGGGGTCAGAGATCCGTGTTGCGACACAATTTCTTTTCGCTTTGGTGAATAAGTACCACTCCCAATGACTCCTTAAGCATTAACAGGGATGTCTGAACCACATCCTATCTTGTTGCACTTTAGTGTTGTGGTAGAATTCAAATCAAACTCATTTCACCTTAAACAAACGGGTAGAGTTTGGGGAATTGTAGATGCTCCTAAAATCTAGTACTACAGACATTTGTAGCCTTACATTTGAATATGGCAGGTAAAAATAAAAAACAGGAGTGCAGGCCATGTTGACACGTTATCTACACACGTTCACCTTTGGCCTGGAGCTTGTCCAGAAGTCAAACACAATCGCATCAGAAGCGAAAAACGTCACAATCAGTGAAGCAAAGTGATTGATCCTAGATGGATCCTTTATTTGTGAAGGTAAGAAACTCCCTCTTTATCTTATCAGGCTGCCTCTCTGAGTGGTGTCCACCACATGCAGGCCAACAAATATCCGTATCTGAGTGTTTATTGCTGTTATGCCGGAATATCTACTATCTAAAGTAGACTATTGCAAAAGTCTCATACGGGTTGCAAAAACTAACTCGGTTCCTTGAGTTTTGCTGCAAATAACACTGACAAATCCACAAATTTTGAACCTGGATCGTATTGTGTCAATGCATCAATAGAGAACTACGTAAATGTAGAGATGTGTGCTCCAACTACCGGGGAATCGCACTCCTCAGCCTCCCTGGGAAAGTCTATGCCAGGATACTACAGAGGATCTAAGATCTAAGAACAATAGTGCGGTTTCTGTCCTGGTCGTGGAGGAGTGGACCAGCTCTACACCCTCTTCAGGGTGTTGGGAGTTCGTGGGAGTTTGCTAATTCAATCCATATGTGTTTTGTGGATTGGGAGAAGGTGTTCAGCTACGTCCCACATGGTGTCCTGTGGAGGGTTTTCTGGAGTGTGGAGTCTGGGGAGCCTTACTGAGGGCTGTCCGTTCTCTTTATGACCGGAGCAGGAGCTTGGTTCGCATAGCCAGCAGTAAGTCGGACCTGTTCCCAGTGCATGATGGACTCCAGCTGGGTTGCCCTTTATCACCGGTTCTGTTCATAGTCTTAGTGGACAGAATTTCTAGGCACAGCCAGGGCCTGGAAGGGGTCTGGTTTGGGGACCACAGGATTTCCTCTGTGGTCTTTGCAGATGATATTGTCCTGTTAGACAGAACCTCCAAGATGCACTGGGGCGGTTTTAGTGTGAAGTGGTTGGTATGAATGTCAACACCGCTAGGTCTGAGACCATGGTTCTTGATTTGAGAAAGGTAGTTTGCTCTCTCTCGGATGGTGGTATGTTTCTGCCTCAAGAGAAGGAGTTTAAGTATCTTGGAGTCTTGTTCCCGAGTGAGGGAAGATCAGAACGTGAGATCGACGAGATCAACAGCTGCTTCAATCGTTTTGTTGGTCTGTTGTGTTGAAGAGAGAGCTGAGCCAAAAAGCAAAGCTCTCATTCCAATACTCACCTATGGTCATGAGCTCTGGGTCATGACCAAGAAAACCAGGTCTTGGATACAAGCAGTCGTAATGAGCTTAATCCGTAGGGTGGTTGGGCGCTCCCTTAGAGATAGGGTGAGAAGCTTGTAGGGAGAGAGCTCAGATTGAGAGGAGCCAGTTGAGGTGGTTAGAGCATCTGGTCTGGATACCTCCTGGACACGTCCCTGGGGAGGTGTTCTGGTTATGTCCCAACAGGCAGAGGACCTGGGGCAGACTCAGGACACGCTTGAGAGACTACATCTCTCGGCTGGCCTGGTAACGTCTTGGGATCCCTCCAGAGGAGCTGGAGGAAGTGACCGGGGACAAGGAAGTCCGGGCATCTTTGCTTAGACTCGTGCCCCCGCAACTCGGTCCCAGATGAGTGGAAGAATTTGGATGGATGAAATATAGAGATGAACATGCTGGAGTTTGTCATGTCCCTAAATATACTAAACGATGTGATTATTTTAAAACAAATTAGCTATCTGAGAGACAAATAGATGCGTCATCCTCAGTGGTTTACTGCCATAGTCCTGGAGTGCAAAGAGATTAAAGAAGGTTCAGGTTTCCTATAGCTTCCATTGAGACAGATGGAGCAGTCCGGGCCGAACGTCTGCTCCTGCTCTCACACATCTGCCTTCTGACGACACGTTGGGCTCAAAATATACCTGCAAGCACACATGGCACACATTTGAGTTAAGGTCGAGGTGTAGCGTAAATACCCAGACACACAGACTCTCACATATGGAGTCTAATCTCCTTGTTCATTTGACTGTGATCCACTCAGAGTTTGCAGCCAAATGCGATTACGTGTAGAAAATCCTGAGCTGATTAGCTCACCCATAAGTCGCTTCTTCAGCGCCGGAGCTAAGGTTTCAGGCGGGAGAGAGGAGAAATCACCTCCATAAAAGCATGAACGCACTCATATCAAAGCAACAATGAGTCACCATTTGTGCCTTCCTAATTTTAGTTAATGAATAATCAAGTGTCGGACATCAGAGGTAATATTAGATCTTTGGATCTGCTTTCCTTAACTGTCTGCACCATTAGACAATTTGGTTTAAAATAAAACCTTATAGTAAAGGGGAGGAAGTGGTTTGGGGTTTCGGGCGTTCCTGTCATGGGATGGAAGCTATCCAGTTTGGAAGTGAGCTTCTGAAAGGGGGTCAAGGCTGCCAGAGATGGATGAGAGCTTCTGTCAGCTGTTCCAATCACTGTTGCCTCTGATCAAAAAGCCTTTACGCTTTGTTAGCGAAGCCTGAACGTCCAGAGAATTATTATTATCAACATTTGTTAAGCTAAAATTTGGACTTTATCCAAATCAAAAGTCCTTGTCCAGAATTAATGAGAAAGCTCTAAACAAATCCAAGGTTTATTTTTCAGCCAACTCAGATTTCCCCGTTAGGGACTGTGTTAATCTGTCAAACAGCTGACACAGTCAGGAAGTGCTTCATGGGTAATTTAAAGACGACCTGGTCAATTGAGCGCACAGATGCACACACAACGGCATTAAACAGAGCTTAGAGTCTCACTCTGATCATTTTTAATCTACTTTAAGTTTTTTAAGTGGTCTTTTAACTATAGATGAGTCTGAATTCTTCCCTTTCTCCCACATTTAGCCCTTCAAAAGGAGAGTTATGGAAAAATAGTGTCTTCAAATTCGGATGACACTCCCAGTCGATGACGTCATCAATAGTTGCCGATTAGCTTTGTTACAGCTAGCACTTGGACACAAGATTTTATAACTTTAAAACAAAAATTAATTAGATTTAAATGTAAATTTCTGTGCTTCAGAGCACTTCTTCTCCGTGGCACAGTGTGACGCCCTTCAAAAAATGATTTTGGACACTTCAAATGCCCCTACAATTGGAAAAGTAGGGGAAGCCAAAGGGGTAAGGGAAGAATTTGGATTCAGCCTTTGATAATGCCGTTTTTAGCCAAAATTTTTAAAATGGTGTTGTTTCCTAGGACATAGTTTCTGTAGAGCGGCATTAGTTTATTAGAAATTCACCTCTGAGTTCTGGGCGGGACTGTTAGCTCGGAGTAAGCCCGTCCCCTCTTCCCGACATCCATCTGTAACACCCTCTCCTGCTAGCTTATAGCCCCTCACATCAAAGTGAGTCTTTACGTTTGGATGTTTTAAGTCACTTTTATGAATTTTCTGATGCAAAATTGCCAGACTTTAATCCAGGTGCGGCTGAATGGACAAAAAGCAACTGACCCAGTTCACACCAGGCTTTACAGAACTCAAAGTCAACAATAGCAGACTGATGATAATCTGTTTGTGAGAACCAGAGGGGACAATGAGTTCTTGTTGATGCATATTGGAGCCTGTCATTATATTGTCACGTGAAGAGAAACCGCCTCTGGAGGGAATAAGAAAAAGTTATGTGGTTAGCTGTAAACAACTTGGAATATTTAAAAAAAACTTGCAGTGTCAGTATTTAAGCAGCAACACTACAGTGTAAAATCTCAACTCAATTGAAGCAGTTTGCTCGGTATCAAGTCAAAAGAACTGCAAATTTGGATTTTATCCCATATTTTGGGGTTTGAGGACACCGTCTTCCTGTCTGCTCCATGTTTATCCAACATTCTATTCAGAGAGGTTTGTGGTCGACCTGGTGGCCGCGAGGAGCCCAGGTCCTGTGCAATACCACTTTTCCAAACTGTTACCGTGGCAGCCGTTTCAGACAAACAGCACCTTTAATCTGACGCTCTATACTAGCTATCCAACCACAACAAATTTACACTTTTCTGATTCCATGATTTTATTTGAAGAATTTTTTAAATTATGTATTAATAAAGGCGAAAATATTCAAAATTTTAGATTGGTAGTTAGGCTATATAAGACCTGATCTTTCTTTTTTATGTATTGTAACATGAATTCTAAATAATAAAAATGGGTACTTTCATAGTTTAATATATTATTTTAGCTTCATTACTGAAAAAAAAAGAAATAAATACTTAGTTTTTCAGTTTTGTTTCTAAAACAATAACATACATGTGCTTTGTTTATGATTTTCCACAATTAACTAATTATAACTCATTATAATTGACTTTTACATAGACCAAAAACATTAATTTACTATTTTTTACAATGTGTCACTACATTGAACATATACTGATGTGTCTCTGCTTTAGTCGGATCAAAAACACTGACACTCTATAATCATGGGAATGGAGCTTAAACAAAGCCAGAAGATGTTTGTGTGATCCAGCGTGGGAAAATCATCGGTTTCTAACTCTGGAAGCTTTTGCTTTAGTCTAAGGAATAACACCGGAGGAGGTTGGGCCCAGACTCTCGCCAGACTCTCCTCCTGACACGCCGTCGGTGGTTACAGTGGATTGAGCAAAGCCAGTTTTTAGGACGTTTGGTGGACGTTCAGTTTCCTCTTGCTGCATGTGATTAGTCAGCTCTTCTGATATGTGCCGAAAACCCCAGAAAAGGAGAATGGAAACAACTGAGCCACAACTAAACTACTTTCACAATAGATTTCTAGAATAGCAACAGTTAGACAATAAGGTTCAATTAAAAAAAAAGTTTAAACCAGCACTAAACATCTTAATAATCTCCATTCTAATCTGATTCTAAACTTTTTTTTGACACAAAGAGCTTTAAATAATTAAGGATGGACACTATTGAGGGATGTGACGGACCTAGTTCTGCTTTCAGTCTGAGTAAAATAGTCAACACTGAATTAAATTTGTTTTCTTCAACCTTTCTACCTACTAATTACAGTCAAAAACTGGAGTTTCTTTTAGCTTGGACTCCCAACATTAGATAAAAACAACCAAGTTTATCACAGTGTGAACAGCCTCACACAAATCCAAACATGCTAGCATGAAGCTAAGAGCTTTGTGCTAATCTGATGAAGATTATCTAATCTTATCTACTTTTAAGTCAATCTGAGGACAGATTCTCTGATGACAATAATTCATTCAGAATTCACTGTTCAGTCAAAGAAAACATCTAAAAGAAAGTTTTACTATCATCAAGTAGCAAAAATGCAACTAATTATGACCCTACCACCACCATGCCACAAACAGGAAAATGTTAATGAGCTCAAGGTGTCATGTGTTTTTTTTAATTTAATTAATTTATCTTGAAATAGTTTGATGCACACATAATAGTAGAAAGATTTTTTTAAATAAACACAAGTTCTCCATGAACTAGCTCAACAAATATGAACAGAGACGGTAAACATGTTCTCAAAATTCACTTCACTTTAAAGCAGCACAGACTAGACAAAACATATGGTGTTTTTAGCTAAACCAGTTTATTTTTTAATCAGAATTCGCTGTTTCATCCTTAAAAAAACGTACAGGAAAATTTTAACTATCATAAAACAAAACAGCAGCTAATTACAATTCTACCACCACCGTGTCACAAATATGCTGGTAGTCTCACACAATATTTTATGATATTCACTTTTTTTTTTTTTTTTTTAGAAATAGAGTATTCATACACACTAGAAGAAAGAAAAATCATTTTTTGAATTTATATTAGGACTGGGAATCACTCACGATACGATACACGACTCATGATATCGATGATATCGCGATACTGCGATAATTGGAAAAAAATCATCTCTATTAAAATATACCGAGGAACACAGATTTTTTTTCAGGAAAATATTTCCCCACAACTTGTGTCTCATTTTGAGCAACAAATATTAGACATTTTTGTGCAACATTAATATATTTTTGACAAGCATTGACACCAATTGATTTAGAATTATCTGTAAAATTCCGTGTTAACAATAGTAAACATGAACAGGAGAGCCACTACTTAGTGCAAAATTGTTGTAAACAACAAAAAATAAATAAATAATTAAAGTATCTTCCAGGCACATTGGTGCTAGCGACAGCTAGTTTTCTATCTATCTAAAAAAAAAAACGTCTCACCAAAAGATGACGAATTTAACATTTTACAGCCTCTTAAAACGAAAATAAAAGATTGATCCTTTGTGAGAACCCAGTAAGAATATTATGACAAACCCCTAATTTATATATTGTTTAGAATTATCCCCAAACACTAGTTCTCCATGGACGGGTACAGCAAATAAGAACAGAAAGACAGTAAACATGTCCTCTGCTGTTGAGTAAATTCAAGATTCACTTCCTTTTAAAGAGGCACAAATCAAAAAAACATCTCCGCTGTAGTCAGAAGGCTCCTATCTCAGAAATGGTGAGGGTGTGTTCTGTCCATGACCTGGGGAACTTGAAGCTTTTCTCAGAAACTACTGGAGTATTCCAGCATGTTGACGGTTGAGCGCTTTCTGGAAAAATGGTAACATCTTGGGCTTCACGGAAACTGCAAGTGTACGCTTGACGGATAAGAAAAAAACGCTACAATGTTAAGAGTAATGCATCCATATAGGCATAAAATGCTTAATTCAGTCATAAAGAAGTACAGGGGGCTGGAATGTTCTTATAGTCATTCATTGTTTGAGCATTGATGTGAACACGGTAACCTTTGACTAATATTCTACACTGAAATCAATTGATTCCATCAATACATTCTTATACTATTCCCCTCATAAGTGATCCCAAAGAAAATGTGAAGTCATCACATTGTAATCTTCAGGCCTGAACGTTTACTTAATTCAACAAAACTCACCAAACTCCTCACTTGCTTAAAGGTTTTTGCATTAGCTGCACAGAATCAATGCATCATCAAGCAAAAAAAGCCTCTTCATCCATAAGTTTTATATAAGTTTACAGGTTCCTCCACATCCCTCCCCGAGGTGTGGTGCTGTTTTATGAATGAGCTGTTATGCAAGAAAAAGTGACCTGAATACAGAGCAGGCAGAAGGATGAAGGGAGGAAGTAAGTGCTGTATTCCTGCAAGCAACATCATTCTGCTGTGCAATAAAAAAAAAAAAGGTATTTTCTGAGATTATTTGCAACGACAATACAGCCATCAGATCTATTTAGATCTTACGATAAGTACATGTTAGAAACGACGGTGTGTAATCATGCTAAGGCGAGGGATTTGATGGTGTTTCTCAAGGTGTAATCATCGCTACAAGTAAACCAACACAGTTGGAGGTTATCTCTGCCTTATATAGTAAAGGAAAGCATGCATGATGCAAATAAACATCTGTTTACCTGTAAACCTGTAAAGGTTTATTAAATGACACTCAAAGTTTCACCGAACAAAAACATTTTTGTAGAAAACACAGAACTTTTATTTTGGTAATTTAATAAAACATTGTGTGACAGTTTAAATATATATTATTTAAGGATGTAAAAAAGCAGATCTGCATGTGTCTAGTTTAGTCCTGATCAAACTTGCTTATCTTTGCCCTTCCCATTGAAGTGGCGTTTGTGGGTTGGGTGTTTTCCTCATGACTTGTCCGCAACATGACTCTTGAGACATCGAGTGTCATAACTGGTTAAAAAAAAGAACCTACGATAACCTTTATTGAAATTGACTTTTTTTTAGGTAATTTAACTTAAAAAAAATTGATTTTGCTCCTTGTTTTACATCCTTGGTAGCTCAGGTGAAAAGATAAGTCGCGTTTAAGGACTTTAAAATACCACACGTGATAAAACTGGTTGCATTGGTCGGTTACATTTTAACTTAAATCAGCTTTACTATTTTTAGGTTAAGAAAGATTTAGAACTTCCTGTTTTTTCTAACAACGAAATTAGGAATAAACTAGTGAATTTACAAAAGCAAAAATAAAAAAAATCTCTCCATATGTGCTTTTAAAAGAGAAATGCAGAACTTAAATTCTGGACCGTTCACATTTCTAACAATGTCTTCACATTTTTAGCACCTTGCTGGTGTAATTTCATCCAGCGAAAGGTGGTTGTTTAAATAAAGAGACACTATAAATATAATTTGGTATGTTGATAAACCCTAGTCGGCTTGGAAGGATTGGATTTCACGTGAAATTTTTCCGCTAAGTTTGTCACTGTGTCATTAGAAAATAGCTCACTGTACTGTTTCATCTTGACATAAAAGCATGAAAGAAGGTTTTATGGTTTTACAGCTTTTAATGTTTTTTTAAATGAAATTGTTGGTGGAATTTTTTGTTTTAGTTTTCTTATCTTTTTTTGAACAAAACAACACATTATCAGTTTTATAACTCAACAAGGATTGATCATTGATCACTGAAATCACCTGATTCATCTCAGTATGGGGAAGTTTCCACCAAAACAAACAAAAGTCGGAATAAACAGACGTTGATCAGATCATTCGAACTGAACCTTTCCTATCCTGAGCACAGCAGCTTTACGTCTACCTTTTGACGCGTTATTGATCTGTCAACCCACCACTATCCAGGTGACATGATATCTGTGTTATTACTGCACATATGTGCTTTGTTTACATGTCAGGTGGTGGTTACTGTGTCCAAGGAGAGGCGGTGAATGAAGCTGTTAATAATTGACGTTCGGCGCTGCTGGGTGAGACAACCAGCAGGCTTTAATGGCTGTTTGAGACAATGCTCGTCTCTTTGGGCGTGATGACCAGATGAACAGTGACGGGATTATTTAAAGTATGCAATCAATGACACAAGCAGGAGTTGGTGGCATTGTTTTAAGCCCCATTAGCTGTAGCAGCAACTACGGCAAAGGCGTGAATGTCATGAAGATCTCCACCTGTATTGACAGTCATCAGCCTAAGAAACAAGTATTTCTTTAAGTATTTCTTTAATTTAGAATTCATAGTCTATAGTCCTGAATTGATTTTAAGAATTTGTTTATGACATTTCACAGTGAAAATATTGAAAAGAAAAAACTTGCAAATGGCATACACAGTACCTTCCCCCGCCCTCACTGGCTGAGCAGCTGCTCCATCCCCCCCTGCTACCCTGGTCAGAGCAAAAAAAACCCACTTTTTTCTAAAATGGTGGATTTTCTGTTGGTTTTACCTCCATAGCAACCATATTCTTTTTTGGTCATCTGGGGATGGCGAACAGGTCGATGTCATTTTTTGAAGAATCGGTAAAAGTAAATTTTTGGATTTCCTCGGCAACTGAGGTTTTTTGTTATCCACGCCCACATTTTTAGTATGTTCATATAGTATGTTATGTTGCTTCGTTCAGCTTGAGCCAGGGATTTATGTATTGATTTTTCACAATATTCTGGTAAATACTGAGCTAGAACAGGGAATTTTTTGTGAACTGTAGCTAGTCATGCTAATGCCGTTCAAAACTTTATTTACAACATTTTTTCTCAAGTAGCTTTCCAGTGAGGAGATACGAGACAATCGATTTAAATCCTTAGGATGTGTTTAAATTTCTAGAAGGTACAAAAGGTTATTTATTTACTAATTTATTTATATGAAAATTCAAGATGGTGGCCTCTCTCTCAGGTCAAAGGTCAAAACTTCGGTTGTGGTTGCAGACTTAACCTGATAGTGGGTGTGTAAAATTTTGTGATTTTTGCCTTAAAAGAAGTACCTAACACATAACCCAGTTAAAGACTGTTTTGACAACAGTGATGTGCTTAGAGTACATGAATTGAAGGGAGCTACAACAGAAATGTGGGGCTCTGCGGGTAAACTGCTTTTGTAAACTTTTGAAATTATGAATATTAAATGACATGAAAAGATTGTTTGAGCTATTTAAATTTGAAGAGTATGTCACAGCACAATATTTACATTTAAAGGATGGGGATAAAAACCGTTGCACATTAAAAGTGGGACTTTTTTCAAATTGCTATTTCTTAATATTTGGCATTTCAGAAAATTAAAATTTAACCCAGGTTTAAAACATTGCTGGTGAAGCTGATATAACCTACATTGAAATTATGGGACACATGAATATATTACTCAACATTACAACTAACAGAAATCCTCTTTAATGTAAAAGGCAGGAGTCTGAGGATAGAACCCTGTGGTACTCCACATACAAAAGCATGTCATTTTTTTTTTTTTTTTTTATTAAATTATATGTTTTTTTAGGTTAATTAGAGCTGTACAGTGGTTAGAGCTCTTGCCTCACAGCTAGAAGACCCTGGTTTGAATCCCAGCTTTGACCCTTTTTGTGGAATTTGCATGTTCTCCCTGTGCACTCCGGCTTCCTCCCACAGTGCAAACACATGCTTCATTGGTGAATTGATTACTCTAAATTGCCCCTAGGTGTGCATGTGAACGAGTGTGCAACAGACCTGATCAGACCCAACAGTAGCTGGGATAGGCTCCAGCAACCCCCAAAATAATTCAGCAGGTTATGAAAAATGTATATTTGCCTCAGAAAGAAATGCTTGAAAAAAAAACTGGCTACGATTATAAACTTTGCAATTTCAAATACATTTTTTTATTAGACCTCAAACCCTTGAGGGCAAAGACGCACTCGACGTATCAGCAAATGTGCCCTTGTCTCCTCCTCCTCCTCCCTCCTCCTCATGGTTTATATATGGAGAAGTAAAAAAGATGGCCCTGGACAGTCTGTTCTCACCATGGAGGAAAAACTCACAGGACCGCAAGAGGAATTCCTGACGTTATATCACACTCGCAGACACAAACGCATGAAAACAGAGTGCTGCGGACATGACGGTGCAGCTCCTCCTCACAAGGTCACAGCTAAGCCTGTTTTATACGCCATGTCGTTCTGAATCACTGCATGGGCCAAGATGCTTTTCTAGAAAAAAAATATTAAAACAATAACTTACGAACTGACCTAAAATAAAACTGACCTTCTGTAATTTCACTTAGTCGCTTTAGATGGTAAGGTTTCACTAAATGAACGGTTTTAAACTTTTTTGCCTCTCAGAACCTTATTAAGAGCGAAATCCTTCAGGAAATCAAAGTGTGCGTTTGAGAGGCATGTAACTTTGTCATAACCATAGGAATGAAAGGCAGGACAACAGTTGCCCCGGGCTCATCTGGATGAACAGGAAAGGTTAGGATCAGCCCAAGAAGTCGCAGCCCTCAGGAATATTCCACTGCAGCTGCCTTGTGTAACTAAAAAAAAAACAAAAAAAAACTCCTGAAATATTGAGGCGGTAGCCGGACGGCGTTTCAGGGCACCTGCTGCGTAAGGAGGGCTTTCCTCTTCGGTTGCTGACTTTTGTTTTTAACGCATGGAGGAATAATGAGGGTGGTTACATAACATGGAGGGTGAGAAGGCTCTGACTGCAGTCCCCTTGAATTTTATCTGCAATGGGGAAAGAGAGGACGGGGAGGAGGAGGGCAAGAGTGAGTTTTGTGGGGTTTGAGGAGAGGGGATGAATAAGTATGGAGGCTAGAGACAGGATATTAACAGCTGGGGTAAGGGAGGTTGGGTAAAAAGAGTAGGAGAAGTCCCACTCTGATCATATTTTCTAAAAGCTTTCTGGATGTTTTTTTTAAACTGATTATGCTGTTTTTAGCTAAAATCTAAAAAACCTGTGTTGTTAGTTCATAGTGGAGAGTAAGCCTGCACTCACTTCCCATGATACCTTTGCCCACCTCCTCCTGATTCACTACAATTTAAAAAAAATCTTTAAATATATCACAAGAACATATCAAAAGCACGTGGATCTCTAAACTATTGAGAGCTTGCACTTCTGTGTATCAGTTAAAACAGCATCTCTGTCCTCACCTGTCAGTCACCACATGCGACGGGTGAGTCTTCACCTACATTCAGCAGACACAGCGAGAGATGATCCGGTGTGTCAGCAGGGCATGTTTAGAAAACCTGACCTCGCGAGGTAGCGGATCCCGCCGCTTGTTGCTGTTCCTATGCGGATGACTTACATGTTTTAAAGCAGCAAACAGGAAGGGCTTCCTTGTTTATTGTTGTTTATTCATTGTGGCCTTCCTCACATGTTTGGTTGAAGCCAGTATTTAACAAAGATATCGGACAGTCATAAACGCAAGTTGTTTGGTTGTAATTGTGAAACATCCCATATTTATCCCTCTACATCAAGTTTCTTTTACCTTTTTGATAAAAAAAAAAACTATCAAAAATATTTTGTCAAATCATTTTGTGCTATAAATTTGTAACTAATTTTGCATTATTTCATTACAATAAGAAGTCATTTAAAATGTATGAATAAAAAGGGACGAGTTTCTCACCATAAAGCTTTAAAAGCTAGCAAAACTTTTCCCTCCAAAAGATCTCACGGAGGAAGCCATTTTGAAATGAGCAGCAAAGTCGTTCTACTGCCCCTAGAGGAATGATGGTGTACTACAGGACAGAAAACAGCCAAATGGCTTTTTTTTTATGAAAGTTTAAATAATGCACAAGAGATAGGGGTCTCAGAAATGTGTTAATAAAATATGATTGGAATGGTTTGATAGGGTTAAATAACAAATATTTTAAAGAAAATACATTAAACAACTCAATTTTAGGGAACAGAAAGAGCTTAATTTGGGGCTCAAACATGTTAAAATGTACAAGTCCTCTTCAGAAGTCAAACATTTACATCACAATTGCTAAATTGTGTTAGTAGTGCCGATAGTCACTGGCTGACAGCTTCAAAATATTGCTTTCTCTGAGGGCGACCTGTTCAATAACAGTCTTTTTCCATCGACATAACGCCCCACAGAGCGGTTAATGTTTAGTCAAAGGTTGTAGATAGTGAGGAGCAATCGTTTCCTGCGTTTCCTTTTCCAAAGAGCGGCTGCATACCAGCCTGAATGACTCACTCTTGCCATGAAAACCCCAAAACATGACCATAAAGCGTTGTGTGAAAAACAGATATGTAAAAGAAAGAAACAAGGAGCACCAGCTCAGGCGCCGAGAGATGTGTTGTAACATTTTATGGGTGAAACATGTTCTTTTAAATATCATACATGAACTCTTCTGACTGTAAAACAGATGACATAATCATGTTTTATGAGGTTTGCTTGTTTGTGGCGCCACCTTATGAATTCAAAAGTGCATTTCTGCATTTTCTTGTAACACAGACCTTTAATAATTACAGGAGTGCTAGTATTTGATGCTGGATAAACTAATCAAGTTTTCTTGGTTTATAATGTACAATAAAAGGTGTTTATGCACTCGGAAAGAGCTTTTTTACAACTTTTTGTCAAGAAATTCAACAGTTCTCAAAGCCTTTTAAAGGTTATTTGTATGCGGGAAAAAAACATGAATTCGTCTTCATCTTAAGTCAAATTCTGCCGTTGTCTTCATTGCTTTTTTGCAGTTCTCAGCATTCCGTTTCTTCAGGTCATCAATAAATCTTCAATTTTTCCATTCCCATAAATTGGCTTTTGATGTTTCATAACAGATTATGATTTCTTGACATGTCGTGCGACAAGTAATTCCAGTTAGATGCAAATTTTCTCACCTTTTTTCACAGGCTCATCTCAGGCAGTGCGAGAATTATGTTTGTTTTTTTTTTTAACATGTCCTCTGTTACAAGAAGATTACACAATTTGCTTAATTTATTAACATTTCACTAAACATTCTCCCATTTTGTGGGATTTAAAAAATTTCCCAGGATATCTTTCCTATTCTTGTCTTTCACAGTTAAGTCGTTGTCTCCCTCTGCTGGACATTTTGAGGTACTACAGAACCACGAGTGAATAAATAAAAAGACAAAACTATAACACATTTTGACTCAAATTTATAATTTTTTAAGAATAAACAGACTCCTTTTACTTACGCAACTTATTTTATTTACAGTTTCTGAAGAGTTATGTATGCAAATGCACTGAAATCACTGACAGAACTCCTCTTTCTTCCACAATAAAAGCAGTTTGATTTGGTTAAGGTTTTAAGATGTTCAAACCAACGACAATTGCTTCTTAATTTGAGGACAACAATTTACTTTGCTGTTAGAAATAATTATTTTTTTGGATAAATTTTACCCACAGAACTGGCGATTACACACAATCTTGCGTTTCAGTCTTCTCCTGTATAGATTCCATCAGCGAGTCTGAATCTTTCAAAATAAAAGTTTGAGGATTTGTAAGTCTTAGGATGAACACATCAAAAGTGAAACACAAAATTAACTAAACCCCAAAAGTAATATTACACTTCTTTCGCTACAATTTATTTTTTAACGTCACACTTCTGCTACCACAATGACTTGGATTTTACTCTTAAGGAATCAATTTAATGCACTTGTAGAATCATTACATCCATAAGCACAGAGATCAGAAATAATTCTCATCAATTTGGAATAAAAATGAGAAAAAAAATATTTATGAAAATGATCAGAAAAATATCTTTCCCTTTAAAAAGAAACCAGAAAAAAGTCAAAAACATTCCACCTTAAACCAACAGAAAAAGAGCGATGAGACCTGCAGTTTGGTTCTGGTGTGCCGTATTTTTTTTTTTGATGAACACTGAAGTAAGAATACAGGCAAACACATAGTATGAATAAATATAAAACAAAAAAAATTCTGGAGTTTAAAAAAAAAAATAATTTTCTTTGTTCTTCCTCTGGTGAGCTGAAAACTTGATGGAATTTTTTATTTTTTTTAAGGAGGAAGCAGCACTTCTCCCATACAGAATCCTTTTCCACAATCCTAAATGCAAAACTGATACATCATATCATTTTTTTTTAATAATCTTCAACCATAAAAGTGCATCTGGACGAGTCGCAAACTAACTTTTAATACGGTTAATTTAGAAATGCCTTCAATTAGATCAAAAAGTCTGACCCTACAAAATAAAAGACTTAAAAAGTTTTCTCTTTTCTTTAGGATGTGCAACCTTTCCTCTTGTTTCCCATCAGAAGAAAAACAAACCCCAACGCTTCCAGACTCACAATGTGCTGACAAACGACGCGTTGTGTAAAACGAGGGCAGCTTTAATACATTTATTCTTTGATGACGTACCAGTATTTGCCACGCTCAGGACAACATATTGCATGTGATTCTTAAGACTGTGGTGGATGGAGGGGGGAGGGGGGGCACTCTGTCCATGCGTTTAAATAGAAACACAGGAAGAAAATTAAAATAAGATAAAAAAAAAAAAAAGGTATCACACATTGAACGCGTCTTAAGGAGGAAATAAGTCACCCAGAGGTCTGCAGCAGTAAATATCTCTTTCAAATAAATCTGGACTCTTCTTCTGGTTTTTTTGTTTTTTTTTTGTGTGTGTGTCCGTTAAACTCAAACGTTGACAGAATAGGAGTACATTTTGTAGATCACATTCAGAAGCCTCTTCTCTCTTCCTCTATACTTCAGTGTTGCTGGCAAAGAGTCGAGTCCATGTTTGGGCTGCAGAGGAAACAAACAATTAAATATACAAAACAATATACGAGCAAAACTGATTCATCTCTAAAACAATACAATTAATGCGATTTTTAAGTGTGTTTTCATCTGTAATATTTGAGCTACAACTGTTAGTTTCTTCATAAAGACTCCGTTAATTTAAGCTCTAAAAAGGAAAATAAATACAATTCTATTAGGCAGCCACACTAATGAAAACTGTGTTTTTAACATGTTTTTGTGGCATTTTCTCATGTTTAAAGACACATATTCAAAAACATTTCTGAATATTTCTTTATTCAAATCGTTCAATTGCTTTAAAACCCTTTTAAATACCCACTCACACTATATTTGTAAAATCGTTCCCAGTGGTCTTTTAATTCGGATTAAGCAGTTTTATCAAACATCAAGAAGATTGTGACATTTTCTGAGACATATTTTCCGCAAAGTAGTAGGAGTACGTTAGAAATCTGCCTCAGGGCTGTTGGCATGAGAGTTGGTATCCCAGCATGCTTTAGTTAACACTCTCTCCCGCTAGCTTACTACAGTGCCTCACAACCCTAAGCTAACATTAGCTAAGATAAGTGATAATATTTTGGCTTTTTTCTTTCTTAATACATTTTTCATCGTTAAGTGGAAATGCATAAACAAAAACAAGTCTCTTATTTTATATTTTCACTAGTTTGGAAACATGTTGGTCACAAGAATACAGTTCAGCTTCCTTAAGTGATTCTTCTGCTTTGAGCCAACGTGAAAAATAGTTTGTTTGTTTCGTAGAAAGCTGCAGGCCTAGAGCTCCCAGATCTGAGCTGTCAGCAACAGGGAAAGGGGGCGGGGTTGCTTTGCAGCAATGGTTCCACCCATAACTTAGAGGTGAATTTCGAATTAAATTCCTAGAAAACAACAGTTTTTAAAGAAAATTTTGGCTAAAAACTGCATCTTCATAATTAAAAGACTAGTGGAAATGCTTTAACAATAAATCAAAAGATGATCAGAGTGGGTCTTCCAGCAAATAACTTTCTATTCTATAACATATTTACCATTAAATCACTGCAGTAAAATCGTTCAAAAACACATCGATCAATCATCAAATCCCTCACTCTCTTTATGTGTGATTTGATTTTAAATTCTCTGTATTTTTAAATGAATTTGGCATCAGAGTTAGTTCTGAAATTCCTCCTCCAAACTGTTGTTTTGGACGACATCAGGGATGACATCATTTTGTCAGCTTGTATTCTTCTCCTGCCAGAAACATGACAGCAGAAACCGCGACGCTGCGGATCATTTGAGATGTGGGCGGAATTTTTCTCAATTCTGGAACTAATTAAACCATCTTTTTCTCAGCCCGTGTGTTAGAACAAAGTCCTTAAATCTAGACAGAGAGACGCTTGCTTACCTGTCTCAATGGCATGCATTTCATGTTTCTTCCACTGCTCTGCGACATCGTTGGCCAGCGGGTCATCTGGGTTGGGAGCACTTAATAACGCCTGGATAGATAGCAACACTGTGCGGATCTGCAGGGCTGGGGACCACTTGTCTGGGAGAGTCGGGAGACAAACGTAAAATTAATAAAAACAATTAAGTGTGTGACAGAGAAACAGCAAGACTTCAAAACTCATAATTTGAAAAAAGAAAAGCAAAAATGTAACCACTCCGTGACTACCGTAATTAAATTAACTAAATGTATTAAATGAATGTGTGTGTTAAATGACCTTTAATTGATAGACTTGACTAAAAGAAAAGAAGAAAAATAAAAGTTAGAGACTTCAAATTGTCAAAGTTGCTGTCCACATGCTAGAAAACTGATGATGGATTTTCCTTCACTTTCTTTTCCTTCATAAATCAGACTCTGTGACTATTTATTGTGACCAAAGTCGACAGTGCCCATTACACTGGAATGTAATAAACAGGCTTAATAGGGAGGACTTAACCCCACTGTGGAGTATTTGTCAACAGGGATAAGCCGGCTCTGCCTTCATCATGCAAATGCAGCCATTTAAATGTCAGGAGTTGAGCTGCCACTTTGCCTTACAGAAAAATGATTGAAGTTTGGCTATGGTTTCCAAAAGTCCAGATTAAGTTTGTAGACAAAAGTTTGAAAGCTTTGTTAGAAAACCGGAATATTCAGATGCCACTAGTGATTAAAGCAAACAAAGCTGAAGACAATTCATTGAACTTTAGACATCTGATCACTGCTTAGATTCTCTATTTCAAAATGACTATTTTGGGGATGTAAAAAAGCCAGAATGCAAACTTATTTTTCATTTAACACAAGTTATGGATTTAAACTGTCATCTGTGTAGATTCTTAGTCAACTTATCACAGGATCGTGTTCTTTTAGGACATAAAAAACTGGGAAGAACATCAAAACCAATCCAGTTCCCTTATAGAACACAATCTTGGGATTTAAAATTCCTTTGCTTATTTTAAATGAGTATTTAAGTTCAATTAGAATGTACCCCTCCTAAGTTACAGTCAATTTTCACAAATCTATTCATAAATGTTTACTTGTTTTGAATGGTGCTGCCACAAACGATTATTTTAATAGTCGACTAATTGGGTCATGTGCAAACTAGATGTAAAGCACTCATCTTAACCATCATTAGCTTTAAACTAACTAAGAATTAGATTAAATTAGATTAGAAGCTAATAGCTGAAATTGCTAAAGCTAATAGCTGAAAATGGTGAGGCTGATAGCCAGGTAAAATATTAGCTAAATGTGAAATTAGCCTAAAAATCTGAAAAAATCCTAAATTAGCCAAAATAGCTAGCATGGCGCTAAAATATTAGCCAAACTCCAAATTAGCCTAAAAAAACCTTAAATATTCTAAAAAGCTAGTAGAATGCCATTATAACTTTCAACTTTACTACACTCTGGCTCCATATAATATAAATTAACGACTAATTGACTATTAAATTAGTTTTCGACTATTTTAATAGCAGATTAGTCGTTGATTAGTCGACTAATCGTGGCAGCCCTAGTTTTAAATGCAAATGGGTGGAGCTTATTTTACTAAACTGATGCTGCTTTGTTGCTCCAACACAACTGTGAATCAGGGAACATAAAAAATATACAAAAAGGTTCAAAACACTAAAATAAAATCTACCAGTGTAATGAATGATGCTTCTTCCTACCTTTCAATATGTCTAAACATATTCTTCCCAGTTTGTCGACGTTGGGGTGATAGATTTTGGTCATGAATCGCACTTTGGGAGCTGCCATGGGGTACTCTTCTGGAAGAAATAGTTCTAGTTTAAACGTGCCTCCCTCGTAGGGGGAGTCTTGAGGTCCTGCGATGACCACGTGGAAGTAGCGAGCGTTTCCTTCATCGGGCGTGGCCGTGATCCCCGGAACCGGCTCTGCCATCAACCGTTGCGTCTCCTAAGAATGCAAAATAAAAACAACACTGTTAAAAATAACTTCAACCAATGAGTCACCTACAAACTGAAACCTGTGAAAATGTTTGAGATTCAAACTAAAAATTAATTCAAACATGCAGGATTTGGGGGCACCGTCAAGTCAAACACATTTAGGCTTTTTTTACAACCAAAAGTTGTTTGACCAAAGTTAAAAAAATGCGTATTTGTAAAAAGGTGTAGAGATTCAACATACTTGACATTTAGTTTTCCTTTAACTATCTAACATTTGTGCTGTCGAAACACTTCACAATTTTCTGACTGGCTCATAATAAAGTAAAACTTTGTATAAAAGACAACAAACACAACATGGTTTAGTATGTTTTATTGTTGAATTTTTTGGCATCAGGAATGCTTCAAGAAGATAAAAATCTCAAATCAAATGTGTATTAAACATGTTGAGGTTTAACATTCTACTTAAATACAAACATTAATATCAAAATCTATATTTTTTTCCCACCAGAAGATGTATAATGATTCACCTAAATGTTATTGTATTACACAGAAAATACATTTAAATATTTTTGTAAATGCCAGAATTAGCCAATATTTATTAATTTGTAATTTTAAGAATAATTATGACTATTAAAAAAGACTAAAAAAGTAAATAAAAAATATTTCAGGGGAGGCTGTGTGATAAAAAGTTTTTTTTTTAGATTGATATAAAATATTTAACAGAATTGGGTCAAATTTGGATCAGCTTAAAGTTAATGAAAATGCAGAGTGTAAATATGAAAACATTTAAGAAATTTGAAAATAATACATGTTAAACATTTAAAATATTTGTAAAACGTACAATTTCATTTTTCTAGTTTTCATTAATTCCTTTAAGTTTAGAATGTGAACTTTTGAATTTAACAGTGTTCCTTTTCATTTTTTTAAACAAAATTAATCTGATTTTTTCATTTGACCCTATACAATAGTTTTATTTAAGTTATGCTGTCTAAATGAGTGATAAACATGGTACTATCTGTTATATTTATCAGCAGAATTTGTACTAAAAAGATTTTACTATTACTTTATCACTTTTCAATTAAAGAAAACCACAAGGATTGCAAATACTATAGTGGAAATCAAATTAAATCCCCACTTTTATCATCTTTTGATCAATTTTAATAGCTCCCCCAATAGTGTTGTGATTAAGATTATGTTGTCTTTTCTGTTTATTTCTTGCCAAAAAAAATGTTTTCAACAAGAGTTTCTGCAGGAGTTCATCTGAAATTTGTCTCAGTTGGCACAGAGTAAGCCTACCCTTATTTCCCATCATCCCTATCCTGCTAGCTTACAGTCCCCCGCAACCCCAACCTAACATTACCAATGAGAAAAAAAGGTGAGCAATATTGGAGCTATCCAGCCGTACAGTTTTGAGCCAGATGATAGCTCGGAGGGAGAAAAATGAAGACGTACGTGGATGTATTTGACTGAAAGTGGATGAATCAGAGCACACAGGCTTTTTCAAACAGCATGTTTAGTCTGGTCCTGACTCACAAATACTTGAATGAATGAATAAATAAATACTCACAAATGCAATTTAAGCTTAACAGTCTTTATATACGTCACCCATCATGAGAAAAAAAGCTACAAAAACATGTTAAAACACTAGAAAGTTGATTTTCATTTGTCTTTAAATTGCAGCATTCACAAAAACTAAGCACCTTTATAAAATCTGGGTAACTTTTAATGGTTAAAGCTTTGATTAATACCGTTTCCTGAGTGTAATAGGGTGAGTACAATGTGAGTTTCGATTCACAAGCTGTTAAAACCGGCTAAACCTGAAGCCCAATGTGACGGAAGAGAGGTTGATCGCGCCCACTACCGGGCCTGGTCTGCGGCGGTGCGGTTTAAAGAGGAGGCCATTCAACAGGAGGCCCATCAATGCAATATATTAAAATATGAGATATAAAACATCAACTAGTGTTTTATTTTAAAGATATACTAAGATGATTAAATTAAAAAACAGAAAAATGACAATACATGGCGTGGAAACCGCTAATGCTACAGATGCTAACCTAGCATAAACAGTGAATCCATTCATAAGACGAGGAGAAACTGCTGTAATTAACAGATACGCGGACAGGAAACATTGAGGGATATGCCGCTCTTCTTGTCAAAAAAGTATAACCAACATAACAACTTGTTAAGAGCTCGAACCACGAACTCAATAAACGGAAATAGCAAACAAAACAGTGGCAGAAATACGAGTTTGTTCACCGTCTCCAGCTAGCTAGATGCTAACTGTGAGAGCGCGCTACCGTCAGGAAACATGCCAGACGGTGGCAGTTAGACGTCCGTACTCACAGCAAACAGTCATTACAACAAACACACCTGGGCTCAATTAGACGGACACATACTGTCTTATATTAGCTGTACCTTTATAATCCTACGAGGCAACCCGGCCATCTTGTGTTGGGAATTATATTTTTAGCCGTAGACTCGCCTTCTCTTCGGGTTGGGTTGAGTGAGCGGGCGGGGCGGGAACAGACAACTCGCACTTCCGGTAGCTTCAGATGACGTAGGAAGCTTCATTAAATGCTCCTTTTAATTTGAAAATCCAGTTTTTTTATTCTAAAATGTTGCACATTAAAAAGGCTAGACTTGAGTATTTAACCAAGATTAATGTTCGTTTTTTAAATTTACACCAGACACCGGCTAGTTACATGTTTAAATGAATTATAATTTTTTTTATTAAAAAAAATTAAATGACAGCTCATTTGTTTATTAAATGAAAACGTAATTATTGAAGTAAAAGGAATTAAAATAACTTTAGAATGAATTATAAACATGGACGTCAAAATCTTTTTACAAATGTGCCAATTAAAAAAAGAATAAAAGCCACACATCTTTCGCAAACTGAATTTTATTTTAGGTTTTTTATTTTATTAAGCACTTATTTTGATCCAACTTTCAAGCAGTGTGTAAATAAAGAATTTAAACCTTTAAAAATTGGAGCATATATGAACTGTTCTAATTTAAAATACAATTTAAAGTCAATGCCAGAAATCTCCTACAAATTTGACAAAATTTAAATAAATAAAAAAGAAACCTTCTTACTTTAAAGGACATACTTTATTGACAAACTGATAAAAAAACAAAACCACACATGGACAAGAAAAACTTTATCAGGTGGTGGAAACAGGTGTGACAAATTTTAAGTTAAAAGGCTTAAATATGTTTCTATCTGTCCTTGGGGGGGTTCTTGTTGATGCGCCTCCTGTGATATCTGAAAAAAGAAAGAAAAACTAGAAATCAGTGAACGAACGCACATAAGAAATTGGTCTGTTTATAGTGTCACGTAAAAGCAAAAACGATTCTTTTGAGAAAGAAAATGAGTTCATTAGTTTCAATATTTGTCCGTTTTAAATAAAATAAATGAGTTTGTTAAAAATCAGAATGAACCTTTAAACTTTACAGTGCAATGCCTAATGGGAATTTTACCAAGTTGAGAGGAGAAACTCAGATCTTGGAGATCATCAATGAATATTTGGCCACTTTTTCCCAGTTTAAATCTTATTGTGGAGTGGTGAACATTGAGCTTAAGTGAGGAAAAATGAGGCCTGCAGTATCTGAATGTTACTTTGGAGTCTTTTGTGACTTCTTAAATGAGCTTCAACATGTGTTGGGTTGGCAAGCTACCCCTGGGAAATTTCATCAAAACTCAGCAGCTTTGGCATTTGAAGATAATGGCTTACTTGAGATTCGAAATTACAACATTTTTGGATGAATAATGATCTTATATTTAGCTTGAGAGCAGGAGTGTCACATTCAATTGTAGATTGCGGGCCGAACAGGATAAACATTTATTGAACTCTAAGACTACATTTCTAGAACTTTTAAACTGTAACTTTTAACATAATTGTGTACTAGATATATAGCATTACCTGCAATGTTAGTGTGAATGCTGTAAGCTGAATTTGGCAGCTGAAAATGCTAGTGATGATAGCTGAAGATGCTGAAATTGAAAGCTGAAATCACTAAAACTAATAGCTAAAAACGTTGAAGCTGATAGCCTACTAAAATATTAGCTAAATTCCAAATTAGCCTAAAAAAAAAAATAAAATAAAAAACTTAGGTTAGCCAAAACAGCTAGCATGTAGCTGAAAAAAATAGCTAAACTCCAAAATAGTCAAAAAAAGCTTAAATTAGCCAAAACAGCTTGCATGTAGATATAATATTAACTAAACTCCAAAATAGCCTAAAAAACTTGTTAAAAAGCTTAAATTAGCCAAAACAGCTAGCATGTAACCGAAATATTAGCTAAACTCTAAAAAAGCCTAAAATACTTTTAAAAAGCCTAAATTAGCCCAAACAGCTAATGTGTAAATATTAGCCTAACTCCAAAATACCTTAAACATTTGAAAAAAGCCTAAATTGGCCAAAACAGCTACTATGTGTTTTGGCTAATGGAGCAAAAAATATTGGCTAAACTCCAAAATACATTAAAAAATCTTAGTAAATGCCAAAATAGTCCAAAAGCTAACAGACTGCCCATTAAAAAAACTTTAAAACCATAGCTTTTTTAACATAATTATGAATAATAAAAAGGCAGGAATATTATTCCAGGTTTGCATCATGTGTTTAGTGTGGACTTACTGTCCTACTGGATAAAAGCGGTGTTTAGTGGTGAAGAACATCTTGCTAAGCTCCTCTATAGTTGGTCCCTTTTTGTCCTTCAGCACCTCCGTGCTGAGGTGAGCCTTTAAAACCTGATCATGAGTCTCTATGGAGTTGGTCAAAGGGTCTGGACGTTCCACAGGCTGGAAGAATTAGCAATGATTCAGCTTCATGCAACACATTGTTGGAGGCTAAAGATGGTTGACATTTTTACATCATGTCTAAATAATGTCAGAACTGTAAATAATGTCTGTTCTTACCTGGGTGAATTCATAGGGAATATCCACAGCAGGATGGTAGCACACTATGGTTTTCCCGTCTGATGTCACTCCAATGTCTACATCACTGAATGCAAAATTTCTGATGTAAATGTCAAACAATATTTCATCACAAACTACTGGGTATTTTAAAACCAAAATAAACTTGGGAAAATCAAAGGATATTTGTGTTTTCTTGGTTATTTTTTTTTTTACACACAACACACCTTAAAAATGAATAGTTTACTGTAAGAAATACTGTGTTCTGTTATGTTGTGCTACATTTACTGTGAGCTCTGGGTTGTATCAAGGTTAAAAAAAAAAAATCAGACAAATGAGTTGATTTTGCAAAGGAAGGATAAAGGATCAATCAATAATTTTAGTGCTATAATTATTTAACTATAAGCCAACAATTAAAATAATTAATTTACAAAATAAAAGCATAATTATATTAAACACATAAACGACAAATACATCAAACTTACCTTTTAGGAGGCTCAGCTATTGGAGAATTAACGCTTGACTTGTATCGAATCGGTACCCAACAGCCTGTAACAGAATGTTTCTATTAAAATATAACTAAATTATTCACTGTATCAATTCTAGCTAATAGAGTTTAACCTGCAAAACGTGTCAAGGTTAGTAGCCGTAGATTATGACGCAAAAGGTCAGTTATGATAAGAATATTTAACCAATATTTCGATCATAAAATATAAATGAAAACTGAATACTTACGACGACCAGATCGAGCAGCAAAAGCGCTAGAAAACCGCGTCAACAAGCCGTGAAGTTTGCACAGCTGACCGCTCGCCATGATCAGCAGCTATTTTGGATGGTGCAGCGGAGTAAAAGGTCCGTGTGGAACAAACTATCGAAGAATAGTTCCTCTTCGTTATTATTGGAAAGAAAGGTTACAAGATGAAGGAATAGTGATCTACAAAATTATTAAATGCTACAAAAATGTTCATGTATATTTATTTATAACATATATATAATTATTTTCTTTTACATTTTTATATGATACTTGGGGCAGATTTTAATTAAGTGGTCCATTCAAGACTAAAAGGCAA
>NC_050534.1:11634863-11659832 GCF_002922805.2 Oryzias melastigma | reverse complement strand
TGACAGGAAAAAGAAAACAAAAACAAATGGACTCTCATATCAGTCAACTCTATACTTTTTCTAAATAGTGCACTTGTTTTTTAGTGAATTATTGTGGGAATATGCAGGTTAAACAAAACGGGTTTGACAAAACTCATGAAAAACAACATATTTTTAATAATCTGGATTAACCATGAAATATACACATTAACACAAAGACTTGTTTTTACATATTTTTAATATTCCATTACCTTTTTAAAATACAATATAGTTGTAAATGTTTTGAATCCATGTGAGTGTGCTTCAAAATTAGCCTAAGAGTATCTGACATTGTCAACATATAGGTCAAATAATTAAATTCAAAAAAGAAAGGAATAATATGATCACTATATTACACCAAAGAGTCACTAATTCGCAAATATTTGACAATAGAGATACAATTTCTTTGCTTTTCTAAGTACGGTTTCCATCCTCAAAGGGTTTTGAAAAGTATAATGTTGGTCAACCAGAGCACAGTTTGTTCAAGGGATTCTTCTTCCATGGAAAGGATGCAAAGTGAATTTTCTCTGTAACTCAATCTGCTCATATGTGGATGCTGAAGGCGGCTGCCCCTCCGGAGCGTTGCTAGGATACCTCCATGTCTGTAGTGGCTGCAGAGCTGGAGGCCTGTGGTCCTGTGTTCACCACTAATCGCTCCCGACTGTTAAACACTTCGGCCACTGGAAGGAAAAAGTCAGAGACGAGGACAAGATAAGTTTAAAATGGAATTTTGTTTTTTAAAATTACTTATTTTATATGCTCCTAAAAAGTAAAACATTTAACTATACCAGTTGCAACATCACTAATATCCCAAACTCGTAAGCCGTCCCTCTGCCCCCCAAAGGCGTAGACGAAGGGCAGGTCAGGGCAACACGAAGAACAGAACAGCACTCCCTGTCAACAAGCAAATAATTAAAGTCAAGCTTTTGTCTCAACGAAAACAGCCTTTCAAAGACTTTTATTACCATTTTCATATCCCTCGAGTGCACCAAGTTGGGTTTGTTGCCTAAAATATCCCAAACTTTAACATGTTTATCAGCTGAGGCCGTGACGAGACATCCTTTAATCTGGCTGCTGAGGTCCAGGCCTGCGGGAATTGGAATGAACAGATGTTATTATCTCATCAATGTAGAATGCACAAAACAATCACACCCAGGCAACATTGAGCAAGCATTTCTGGGTGAATCTTTTGATCAAAAGGAATAAAAATACATTTATTTTTGTTGAATAAACTACTTTAGAAAAGAAAAATATGCAAATAACCTGAAACTTCTTCATCGTGGGCCTTGAGTGAGAACACTGGTTTGTCGGAACGTGCGTCCAAACAGTAGACAAAACCATCATCTGTGCTCGCCTAAAAAACAAGATTTATTACAGTTGTATGAGATTTGAGATTTGATTAAAATAATAATAGTTTGATTTTTTAAGTGCAATGTCTGAGACCCACCACAAGGGGGCAACCATTCTTCTTTGACATGACTATGCTCATGTATTTTACAATTTATAGTTCCTAAACAGACACCAGAAACTAGATTGATCCCATAGATAGCTAAAAGATTTCAGAGATGTAACGACCTTAACAAATCTGACCAAGAAGCACCAAAACCTTAAAAAAAAAAAGTAAAAAGTTCATACCAGGAAGTTGCAGGGTGAGAAGTGGTTCCAGACAAGACGCTCCACTTGACCGCTGAACCTCCAGGTCCGATGGCTACTGTCTGGACTCCGACAGTCGTAAAGGACTGCTGTTCTGTAAAAAATAGTAAAAACAATAAAAAAGGGTTAAACTTTGCCTTTACAAAGTAAAGGATTAAATAGGAGATAACACGTACTTGTCGTAAGACCCTGATATTAAACTCTGAGCCTCAAATGGGTGGAAAGCCAATGTTTGAACCTGAAAAGCAAGCAAATTCTTAAATCCAAACCCTGTTTATCCTACTGATATAATTTAATATCATTTATAAAATTGCTCCACCTTATCAGTGTGTCGACGGAGAGTTGTGGCTGGTTTGCAGTGAGTCAAATCCCACAAAACAACGGTGTCGTCTGCAGATCCGCTCGCGATCACGTTCCTTTGAAAAAAACAAAGCTTTACAGAAAAAGAATTCTGAGCTACATCAACACAACAATGTGAATTCCACGCCAAATACTGACTTGACCAACTTGTTCCAAGATAAATCAAGCACTGCATCCGTGTGGCCCTCGACGGGCTCTGCAGCTGCAGCCTGCAGAAACAGGAAAATCCATTAGGAAACAATTTAGCGGAAAAAAAAATAAATCACTTGGAGTAAATGAATTTAAACAGATGTTAAACAGCTTTGTACTTTCTTGCTCTTCTTCTTCTTCTTGGAGGCTTTTTTGCTCCCCAGAGAGAAAACAGGCTCTAAACAGTCCACGACATCCAGATCCCACACATCAATTTGAGGGGTCATGTTGCCC
This sequence comes from Oryzias melastigma, assembly GCF_002922805.2. Lineage (NCBI taxonomy): Eukaryota > Metazoa > Chordata > Actinopteri > Beloniformes > Adrianichthyidae > Oryzias > Oryzias melastigma. The sequence continues at coordinate 11,657,378 of NC_050534.1, read as the reverse complement.
ACGGCAACGTAGTTAGCTGCAGTTAAAGCACACACAAATATTTCTCAGTAAATATAAAGTGCGTAAAAAATGTTTCAATCAGTCGAACCTCGTCTTTCTTCAGGGTTTGGATCAAAGTTCAGCCACTCCACACACAGAGGATACGCTGGCAGCAGGATGTCATGGTGGACGTAAAGAGAGTCCTCCTCAGAGTTGTAAACTGTAGAAAGACATCAAAAATGTACAATGTAAAGGGATTGCTTTACATTTTATTATTTACATTTTGTGATGTAAGTAAACCAGAGACACTATTTTTGCAGAGCTGTTTACCATAAATATCTAAATTGCAGCAGTCTTTCTCTGCTTTTCCTGCCAGGATCAGGTTGTCAGAGGGTTTAATTTGGAAGTCTTCTCGCTCATATTGGTCCTATAGAGAAAAAAGAGAAGTTGGCATATTTGTGTTATATGTCTCTGAGTTGTTTTCTTATCAAAATTATTTACTTATTTGGGTTCCTTTGCTTTCAGACAAAAACATGTAATTTTTCTATACTTACTGTATCTTTGATGGTAATGTAAGGATCTTCCTGATTTGAGCAGAACACTGTGAGGCCGGCCAGACTGTCACCAAGATTAGCGGTAGCTGCATTGAGGCACACACACCCCCCAAAAAGAACACATTATTAGTTCCTCCGAACAGAAGACGAGTAAATCTACAAATGCTCCAACTCTCACCTGCATCCTCTTCATCGTATTTGTCAAGGCCGTACTCGGCTAGCTCATCGTCTTCCTCAACTCCTTCGTCATGGTCATCATTTGGACTTTCAGCTGCAACAGGGGTTTCATTGACGGGGTTTGGATCAGGAGGCATTCCTTCATCATCGTCGTCTTCTCCATCTTCAGCTGCAAGATCCCTGACGATTTTTATTAAGCGAAAGAATAAATACTAAGGCAGATTATTTGATGATTATTTTTTAGTTTTTTTTTATTATTATTTTTATAACATACCCCAGTTCTTCTTTTGCCTCGGTGATGATTCGCTGAAGCTCATCTTGGCTTAACTCAACCTTAAAAATGAGAAAAAAATAAAATAAAAAATAAGATAAAATAGAAGGGCGTCTAATGGGATAAAAATGTACATTTTTAAATATATCACAGTAACATTTTTACGGTAAACAAAAATGTCATGTTTATGTCTTTAGATGTTTCTGTTGAGCTTTAAAAAACACATTTATTCAATTCAGCAACCAAAACTTTACAATAGATACTAATTTACTTAATACCGTCACAAGTAACGCAAATAGGTCAACAGACTAAGTTCCTATTATTCTAATTAGACATAAAAAGCATAATTTCCTTTATATTCCAAACATGTACAGAATCATAAATAGAAAGAAAGCAGGAAACAAATTTACAAATCTAAATATATAAATAATTAATAAGTGTAAGTGGTTTCACGAATCATAGTTTTGTAAAATCAAGTTCAGGCTTTACGCTAAGATGTGTTTTTAGAGCCAGAGTTGTCTTGTTGACAGATTAGCCACCGGGAGGCTAACTACAGCTAGCTGTTTATGCTAACTTACTTTGTCAGGAGTTTCCTTGGCAACGCCACGCCTCACCCAGCCCACGCACGTGATCTGAGAACTCATTCTGAAGAAACTATCGATTGAAAACAAAAGTACAAATCTCAAGGATTATTCTACTTTATAAAATTTAAGGCACACGGAGAAGAAACACGTGAATCTTCTTCTGCAGAGAGAAAAACTCTGTCGCACATACATGTCGTCACAAGGGAGGTGTTCGTAGCGCTGCCTGATCATAAAAAATAAAAAAAACAGTTCTTGCTTTCCATAAATAATCAAGTATTTAGTCCTCAAATATATGTATATTTTAAAGTGTTCTATAATGCAAGACCAAGTTTTATGTTTTTTTCTTAACTTAAAGTTTGATATTTTTAAAGTTTTAAAACTTAATGAAAACACCTTAAAACAGATTGCGTGTACATAAATTACGATAAATCTTTCTTGTGTTCGTATGACATAAATTTATGCTTATTAAAAAATACTTTCGTTTCATAGAATTTTAAATATCGATGAATTAGATTATTTCATGTGACAAATCTTTGAAGACCATTTCTAAGATATTCAATATATAAAAATGTTTTGATTTAAAGTGTTTTTTTATTTCATTTTTGATAACAGAGTGACCCTTAAGGATTGTTTTGCTTAAAAAAAAAGACATTCTTGCATGATATTTCAGTGATGTGGAGATACTAATTCTAAAGCATTCCAGAAATGTTAGTCCTCAAACTCTTGGATCAAAAAGTAGATATGAGGGTCATTGTAATGCTCAGAAAACTGTTAGTTTGATGGGAAGAGAAGATATGTTTACATATCTGTCATAACATTGTGATAACTCAACAAGAGATAATTCTGGGGGAAAAAAAAGATTAAAAAACATGTGTTTACAGGCTCAAATAATCAGAGTAAAAAAACAAATTAAAGTAAAAATGTTTAATCTTAGATAGTTCACTTTGACAAAACAAAAAAATTACAAACATTTAAAAAAGTACTAAAATGTATCAAATGTTGCTTGAATAACAGTAATACGGTTGACAAAGACTGATAGGCTATAATACAGCTTTGGTTATTATACTGTCGCACAACAAACATAGTTTAGTTACAATAAGTACATTAGTGGTCATGATGCTTTTACAAATATTAAACACAAGTGCTGATTAAAAAACGTGGACACATATAATGTTAGAACCAGCAAAATGCAATCTCTACACAGGCTCTGCAACTATGCAACACAAACTTTACATCAGTTTATAAAAATAAATGTTGACATATAGGCGTTAGTTATGAAAAAAAAACTGAGTGGGCTACTTAAACGAATTGTAACAGTAAAATCTTTTGAGAATGTTTCTTTAAATATAAACATAATAAAACATGAATCAAAAGCATTAAGCAACACTGATGTTTGATGAAAAGAAGATAATTGCGTCTATGTAGGTCACACATTCTGAAATGTGGCTTTATCGACAAAATTATTTTTTTTTGTCTCTCAGCCTAAATGTCACTTCTGCTTTTATTAAAGCAAATGTATCTACCTCTGTAAGTGCAATAGGACATACATATAAAAGTAAAAGCTTTCTTATACACTCCTTTCTTTAAAACATAAAGTAGCAATGTTAATTAGCAATCGTAATTTTGTTCTTTTAAAATATTACTAAACAAACATTTTTACAAATAACAAATCCACAAGTAATGTGTTAATGTAAAAAATAAGTGTTGTCAGTTGTTTTCCTCTATGGGGGTCAGCGTAGCCTTCATCTCCATCTCCTCCTCCTTGTTTAAATTTTTGACATCTTTGCCGATTGTGTTATCTACGAGTGGCTTCAAACGTCTGGTTACCACCTTCAGACTGGTCTCATGGAGGATAACTTGGGTCAAGTATTTCTCCCGTTTAATTCGTTCTTTGACTGCGTACGGGACGTCTGGGATCACGTAGGAAAGGACGAACTTGGTGAAGTAAACGATGTGCTGTGAAGAAGAAATTGTGTTATTGAAGGCCAAATAACTCTATTTCATTTCAGAAGAATTGACGGTTAGTGTGCTTTGTTTATATCTACCTCTACTACAATAATGAAAGCCAGTTTGGCCCCGATAACGTGCCAGTATTGGATGTTGTGTTCATACTGCCACAGGTGTCCAGGCGGGTAGCGAAAATCCCGATATCTGAAGAGAGAAAAGTTGTTTTTTTGTTTGTTTTAAAGAAAACACATCCCCTCTTGAAAGTGATTTTATTTATTTCACATCTGTGTGTAATGGGCCCCTTAAAGGAACACAGAAGTAAAAAAAAAAACAAAAAACAAAAAAAAAAAACGTATTTATTTCTGGTGTACAGCAGGTAGTTTCTATTGCACACCAGATAGTTTCCAGCGCACACCAGAAAGTTTCCAGTACAAACAAGACAATTTCCAGTGCACACCAGATAGTTTCAGGCATGCACCAGATAGTTTCCAATGCACACTTGATAGTTTCAGGTGCACACCAGATAGTTTCCAGTACAAACAAGACAATTTCCAGTGCACACCAGATAGTTTCAGGCACGCACCAGATAGTTTCCAATGCACACTTGATAGTTTCAGGTGCACACCAGGTAGTTTCCAGTGCACGCCAGATAGTTTCCAGTACACACCAGATGGTTTCCAATGCACACCTGATAGTTTCAGGTGCACACCAGATAGTTTCCAGTACAAACAAGACAATTTCCAGTGCACACCAGATAGTTTCAGGCATGCACCAGATAGTTTCCAATGCACACTTGATAGTTTCAGGTGCACACCAGGTAGTTTCCAGTGCACACCTGATAGTTTCCAATGCACACTTGATAGTTTCAGGTGCACACCAGGTAGTTTCCAGTGCACACCAGATAGTTTCCAATGCACACTTGATAGTTTCAGGTGCACACCAGGTAGTTTCCAGTGCACACCTGATAGTTTCCAGCGCACATCAGATGGTATCCAGTGCACACAAGACAGTTTCCAGGGCACACCAAATCATTTCAGGCGCACACCAGGTAGTTTCTATTGCACACCAGATAGTTCCAGTGCAAACAAGACAGTTTCCAGTGCACAGCAGATAGTTTTCAGTGCACACCAGATAGTTTCCAGCACACACAAGATATTTTCTAGTGCACACTAAATCCTTTCAGGCGCACAACAGATAGTTTCAGGCGCACACCAGTTTGTTTCCAGTGCTCACCAGATATTTTCTAGTGCACACCAACTGTTTCATGTGCACACTAGATGGTTTCCAATGCACACCAGATAGTTTCCACTGGAAACTTTCCAGTGATACAAGATAGTTTCTATTGCACACCAAATAGTTTCATACGCACACCAGATAGTTTAATGCGCGCAGTAGATAGTTTTAGGTGTGCACGAGAAACCAGCACAACTGTTTTATCTTCTAGTTTCTTGTACACATCAGATGGCTTCCAGTGCACAGGCTCTATAGTCTGCTAACCTTTGCAGATTTTGCTTCTACAACATCAGTAACATAGATAGTAAAGTATTTATTAACGGTGACAGTAACACGTATTTTGAGGCTACCTGCAGGTGGTGAGGTTGGAGGGCGTAGATATAGCGATGTCTGTCAAATTAAATGGGGAATCGCTGATGTTAAACACAGACAGGGAGCTGTTGATGTAACCCTGCATGGTGTGCTCAGTGTTATCGCTATACGGATACACGGAGAAGGACCAGTAGTAGACCAGCCGAGGAATCATGTCTGATGTAAAGGCGATGATCATGGCCTGCAGAGACATCAGGAGAGGCAGATTTAAGGCATGCTATCTAAGAAAATGCTTTGATTTTTTTTTATCTGATATTGCTTGCCATTTTTGCTGAACCAGTAATGTTAGATTGGGGTGTGAGGAGTGGAAACAGGTTTTTGATTTAGCCAAAAGTAATGCTTTCCAATTTCTGAAATTATTAAAAAGGTATATGTGCTTACGTTAGTTGCAACAGCCAAAATGGCGATGCCTTGGAGAATAGGCTGCCAGGCTCCAATATCCTGGGCTTTCTCTGGAACGATGCGGCGAGACTGAGTGGTGAGTTTCCAGGCATCCACTCGAATCTCAAACAAGTTGTTGATCAGAGCCAGAACTGGAGCCAGCGGGAAGGAAGCTACAAAGAGGGTCACGAATCCAAACTGGATCACTGCAAAGGACAAGAGTGATACCTGATTATGAGGATGACTGGTGACGGAGAATAGCTGGCAAATGCCTTCAGAACCTCACCCATCTCAAGATATTCATAGAATAGTCCCAGCTGCGATATGGACTGGAGCTGGTAGTCCTGCTCCCAGCGAGGAGTCACTTTCTCCGTGACGGAGGCGCTGCAGCGCCGGAAAATCCAGTTTTTTACCCACCTGCAGTGAGATAAAAGAGACCTCAGACTGAAGCAGGGTAACGCCTCTGCACGTCAACAGAAACTTCACTTCACTTTGTTCTTTAGGCCCAGCAGAGGAAAGAGTTTGTGGATTCTGCTTCTTACGGGAGCAAAACCTCCTGGATGTTGTTCCAGATGGCTTTCCCGCCCATGATGATGGCGAGCTGCGTGGTCAACTCAATGAGGCAACCACCAGGATCACACTGCAGAGGCAGCACACGCCAGTCAGACCGAACAAACACGTGTAAAATCACTCCATGAACAAAAGCTACCTCCTCATTTCGGTATTCTCCAAGGAGTCTGACAGGTTTTCCGGGGTAGCCGACTATTTTCCCTTTCACAAAGGCAATGTAGAAGCAGGAGGAGTAGTAATTGACAAACTGAAAGAGGAACATCTTCATCGTCAAGCTGTTTTCATAGTCTGTCCTGGTGCGTGGAAGCTCTGTGAAAGATGAAAGATTTAGGAACAACGTCATCCCAAAATGAGTAAAAACGAAAGCCCAGACTCACCGAAGTTTGTAATCCAGATGGCGACTCGCTCGTAGAGAATATTGAGGATCATGATCACCACGAAACTGATGATGGAGGCAGTGACCGACGTGGCCATCTGCGGAGTCACGTACTCCTTTATGGGCTCCAAGTTCTTCAGGTTGTTGTTTCTGAGTTTGTAGGAGAAGGTGATGAAGACCGCCAGGCGGTACACGATGATGGCCACGATGGAGGCCAGAATTAGCAAAATCTGAAGGAAGACAATGTGGTTCAAAACTTTATCGACAACAGCAGGGACATTTTTAAAATGGGAGGAAAGCGTTCATCAATTACCCAAAAAAAGACGGTCCCAATTCCTATGGACACTCGAACACACCGCCCGCAGGATGTGAATGGAACTTTTTCTGTGACCTGAAATAAAGAGAAAAGGACAGACTCTGATTAAAATTATGTTTTTGGTGTTTTTAACGTGTTCTTGTGACATTTTTCTGATGATTAAGGTGATATTTAAAGAAAATTGCTTTTCTGAGTATTTCTTTATGGAAATCATTGTGATTTAGGAGAATTATTGTAAAAAAAGAGCTTTTTGTGACATAGAAATTACACTGCTCAACTCTATTCTGATGCATCCACTTGTAGACGATTAGATCCTAAGTCGCGTTTGTTTTTTTTGCCTAGTTTGGCCGTGGGGTGTGACTTATACTAAGATACAACAACCACTAGAGGGCACTGTAGGTGTGTGTATCAGTATTTGTTACAGACAGCAACGCAGAAGAAGAAGAAGTGTTGCTCAGCCTTATGCACAATTGTCTCCCAGCGGCACAGCCGATGCAAAATTCAATGGATTTAGTGATTTGAATTAATAAAGCGCAGGGGTCTCAAACTGGCGGCCCACGGGCCATTTGTGGCCCCCAACTCGATATGTTGTGTCCCCCACCTTAATATGAAAGTTCAATGCCTACTAAGGAATATCTTCTGCATGGCCATGCTTCTTTGATGATTGTTTTGTAAATTTTCAACTTTTTTTATGCTTAAATCTATTGTCGTTAGATCTGGTCGTCAGTAAAGTCCTTAGCAACTGTTGCTAGCGTTGTTAGCTCCTGTTGTTTCCCAGGACACACAGAAGATTTTGCTTAGCAGTACATAGACATGAACAAATGTTTAATAAACTTGTTTAGTAGACATAGACAATGGACCAAAGACATATATATATATATATATATAGATATAAACATATTTTTGGCACAAATCTAACCTCATACAGCTAACGTTATCAGAATAACCACTCATATTTAACGCTAGTATGCAAGACTCCTCTTATGTTTCTCTTTCCAGAGTCAGCGCTGAAGTATTAATAAACACTTTCATAACATCTAGAATATATCATTGCAATGCTTTTCTTTCTGGCGTTAAGAAAAACACTATCAATCAGCTGCAGCTAGTCCAAAACTTGGCTGCACCCCTTTTAACCAGGACCAGAAAGAAGGAGCACATTGCTGCGATTTTGAAATCTTTGCTCCCAGTCAGCTTTACGATCGACTTTAATGTACTTTTATTAGTTTATAAAAATGGAATTGGACCTTCATTTTGATCAGATTTACTTATAGCTCATGGCTCTCCCGGAGCCCTCAGATCCTCAGGTGCAGGTCTGGTGCTGATCTCAAAAGTCAGAACTAAAATAAACAGTGAAGCCACATTCCAGCCCTGCTGAGCTCGCCTGTGGAACAGCCTGCCTGAGGACGTGAGGGTGTGTTTTATGCTTTCTCTTATATTTCTTTTATACATTTTTTAAATAATTAATTGGATTTCTGTTGATTGTACTTGTGGGATGTGTATGTGTGTTGGTTTTTTATGTGTTATTTATTTACTTTTTGCTATTTTGTGTATTTTATTGTGGAAAGAGCTTTGAGATGCTTTGTAGCAGGAAGTCCTATATATAAAGTTATAGAATTTGAATTTTATTTTAATGTGTTACAGTAGTGAAGTGTGCATACAGTCCGACTAATGTTGTTTTCTATTTTGTTTTCAAGATGAAATATCTGTTCTTGCGATGTGACTGTATGATTTTTTTCTTCTTTATGATGCATTTTTTGACATAAAGTACATCTTTATTTTACTTGTCCGATATGGCATCTAATTCCAAACTGTACGGTTGGACAGCTCAGATATTGCTCACCATTTTTTTTTTTTTTGCACAGCTAATGTTAGGATGGGGGTGTGAGGAGCTGTAAGCTAGTGGGAGAGCATGTAAACAGAGAGATGATGGGATGTGAGGGTAGGCTTACTCCATATGGATTCAAGGGATGAATTGCTAATGTATTTCTGCTGCTCTGCAGAAACAATGTCCTCGAAAATGACAGGTTTTTAAATTTTTACTAAAAGCTGCCTAATCATAATTAAAAGACCACTGGGAACATTTTAAAAATAGATTAACTAACACATTATTAAAAATTCCTTGGAATAATTCTTTTAAGACATATATTTTCTAAGTCTTAATATTCACAATTACTTTGACCGTTGTACTAAAAATGAATAAAACATTTATATCATATGCAGGTTTAACTGTAAAAAAGAAAACAAGACTGCTTACCCCGGTAATTGGGTTTTTCCTATCATAAAGACATTTGGCTTCATATTCAGGGCGAGGTGGCTCTTCCTGCTCCAGAAATTCCACAGTATCCCATTCGTACTCCAGCTCAGCCTGATACCGCTTCCAAAACTCCAGGAACAAAGTGACTACGCATAAAGTAAAAGGAAAGAAAAAGGCAAGCAGTTCAGTCAGAGAAGGAAACAATCCTGTGAATGTTCACGGTCATGTCATTGCTGGATTCTGTTCTTCAGGTCGACCGCATTTCCAATGTTCAGAATGAGGCAGAGGTTCACAACCTGAGGCTCCAGAGCCACATGTGGCTCATTTACCCCTCCATTTTGGCTTTCTGATTTAAAAAAATAAGTTTTTAATTTTAAGTAGTAACTAAAGTAAAAAATAAGCAATAAAGTGAATAAAATTAACTCAAAATGTATTCTATCCATTCACAAACAGTTGAAGAACATCACGTATCACTCTGCGATGTTCCAACCGTCCATAAGGCAGTTCATAGTTAAACAATTTGACAGATTTGTGATCGCTGTGTACCACAAAAAAAAATCAACAAAAGTACAACAAAAATTTATATTCAAGGGTTATGAGGCAGATTTTCTATTTTTGAACAAATTGAAGTATTGTTTGAGGTGCATCCTTATGCTTCAAATACAAAATAAAAACTAACTTTGATTTAATTTTGGTCTCTTAGATTTATGCATTTATGGCAGTATAATATGTACCACAAACTAAAAAATAAACTGTTTTCTACTCATTATTTTATTTTTTTGATGCATGGAGATGATCCTATATGACACAGGTCTTTTATTTTGAAAGGATGTCATAGAAACCTCTGTCAAAAGTTGTTTTTTAAAATGTATCTTTTTAATTTATGTTTTTTCATGCTAAAAAAAAGTTCATTTATATTTTTCATAATAGGAACAATGACATAAATACAAATCAGTGTCTTCATTCTCTAAAGGATGAGCTAAGACTTTATAGCTTCTGCTGGGTTGTGGTCAGCAAAAAATCAACCCAAATGCCTCTTTAAGTGCTGAAGGTTGCACCCTGTGAACGTGTTTAATGCCATAATTACAATGACTTAAAAAAGAAAGTGATGGTGTTAATGCAGTAAAAGGTGTGATTGGCAGACTTACCCCAGATGGACATGAAAACTGCAAACACCAAAGTCCCAAAGTTGTCAAATACAGACAGTGTCTAAAAGACAAAAAAAAACAACAATTTAAAGGCAAAAGATGAAAATTTCAGGACTATACATGCTCTTTTATTGTCATAGAAATGAAAAAAAGAAAAAAAATACTCAAAGTCTGCAAATTCAGAGGACAACTAAAGATCCAACAGGCTTTATACTAGTGGTTCCTAACCTTTTTTAGGACACGGACCGGTTTAAATTAGACAACATTTTCACGGATCGGTCCAAACGGGCCGAAGTTGGCTTTTTATTTCCTGAAAAAATAAATTCAAAATAAATTGCTAGTACAAGAAATTTTGTTGACAAAAGTCTAAAAATATCAGTAGATATTTTGAATGCAGATGATGAAGATTTAATGAAACAACGTTGTTGATTAGTGGAAGTTGTTTCTGATTTGAAAAAGTTCCATAAAGGAAATAATACAGGCTTTTTCTTCCTCATAGAATGCTATTTGAACACTCAGTTCAGACTCCGATTAGGCAAAAAGATTGATCTTATTTAGTCTTTACATATTTCCTTATTCGTTGGGTATTTTTTTCAACACAAACGAAAAGTTTCTGAACAGATACCAACCTAATTCAGCCTTTCTGTAGGAAAATTCTCAAATATCCATTTTACAAGTTTTCACAAATCAGCAACTTTATTTGATTGAATCTTCATTCTTTGTAAAATGTTTGAACTTTGTGAAAAATAATGTCTCTTTAAATTCAAGGTGGAGGCTAACAACTGAACGCTAGCTTCTGACACAACTGTCTTAAAACTGGTATTTTCTAAATAAAATATAAACGTAAATCCCCCGTGTCTCCAATTTCTCTCCAAATCTGCCGCAGTGTATTAGACACAACTACATGCTACAAGAAAACAACTAATCCGTAAAGGAAAACTCCCGGTTTTGTCTGTAAACAGCAGCTTTATTATTCTTTTAAGTCTTAGGTTCTTCTTTAGCTTCCTCACTGACTCTTTTCTCCCAAAATAGGTTTTATTGTTTAGGTTTTGTGTTTAACTTTTGTGCTACTAGCTTAGCAATCCAGTTAGCCATGTAGGCAGCCGTTTTAAGTCATGTGACCAAGATGGAATTTATGATGAGAATCCAGAAGTTTTTCAAAATAAAACTTTGTTCAGGACCAGAAAATAAACTCATCAGAAATAATCTGTCATCACATTTAGCAGGGTTAGCAGGGGTCCCCAACCCCCAGTACCAGGCTTGGGGGTTGGGTGTTTATAGTATAGGGATGCTTGCTTATCGACATGAAGCGAATCTTACTTGGGAAGTTTCACAGGTGCTGTTCAGTATCCAATATTTGCACAGGTCACACTGCGGACACATGACGATTTTCCCCCCAATGTTCGGGTCACACACTTCTTTGCTGCAGAAATTCCAAAACAAAATAGAAATCGCAAAAAAAATCCAACTTAAATCACACTGAGCCTCAAATATAAAGTTTGCAGTACCTCCAGGTGCTTGTTTCTTGGGTTTTGTATCCATAAATAAAACAGCCCAGTCCCATCACAGCAGCCACAGCCAACATCATTGTGTAGAAACCCAGCCAAGCGAAGTATATCCCAACCTTCTCTCCATAGTACTTCCTTTGAAAGAAAGAAAAATTCCATTTAATAAAAGGGAAAATTCTTTAAAGATCGCGTTGTTTGTAAGGAGGACATCTTTAGCTCACCTTATGAGGTCGAGCGGCTGCATCTTGTAGAAGTTTATGGGGTTAGCCCATTCTTTATAAAGCAGGTACCTCTCACTGGGGCAGCCTTCTTCTTTAGACTTAACGTTGAACTGGCACTTCAATTAAAAAAACACACACTCCATCAATTTAAGTTGAGCGACTGATTTTATTTTGAAACAACGTGGAAAGCCTACATCGTGGAGGGGGTAGGCGGCTTTGTACACCCCAGAACTCAGCAGCTTAGTGATGCCGAACTTCTTGATGGTCCCTCGAAGTTCATATTGGGCCCTGCTCAAGATGTAACATGCCTGAGAAGAAAGAGAAAGACAGAATCTGATAACATCAAGAAAACTATCAGGCTGTGATCTTTGTCTGAGCACGTGCGGAAACTTACCATCCTGCTCCTCATGGACGGCGTGAAGAAGAGATCTTTGTCCTTGATGTGAAAGCAGTCCTGGCGGTTCTTCTCGAAGGGGGCGGTGAAAAACTCCGTCTCTCCCTGGATCAGCTTTTCGTCGGGGTAGAAGTGCTTTGTTATGCAGGTGAAGAAGCGCCACATGGAGGGGCGAGGGGTCATGTCATTGGGCCGGATGGGAAGCTTGATGTGCAGAACCTCGGCGTAGGTGCACAACACGTCCCATGGCAGGTGAACTTTGACGAACATGAGTTTGTCGTTGACTACCTGCGGCACACAGGAGAGTTAGTTTGAAAAGAGACACAAGAAAAAATGAAGCTCAAAGACCCACTTAGATTAAAACTGTGTTTTTAACATGGTCTTAATGCATTGTAGTAAATCAAAGAGCATAAACACTAGAGCGCCGGCGTTAGAGGGTTAATGTTTGAGAAAAGATTGTGGGCGGTAAAGACTAAAGGTTCGTGCGACAGAGGCGGCCATCTCCAACGTTAATCAATGGTTCAGGCGGGCTCTGAGGCGAATTGAAGACCTACGGTGCGAAGTGAGCAACGGGCATGAGCATGGCCAAAACGTAAATACCTGAAGTTTGACAGGTCACTGTGTCCCATCTGCCAATCAGGAACTCAGCTTTGGGCGCGGGATGTTTTTAGTGACCCGATCAGCGGGTAAAATATTAATCCAATATGAACGTTTTAGTCCTGTTGTAGCGCGCGGTTCTCTGGCTGTGGAGCGCGGGGCGGAAACCGGGACCGTAGGGCGGAAACCGTGGACCGAGGACCGCGGGGCAAGAACCAGGGACCGCGGACCTGGGAGGGCGGGAACCACAGAGCGCATGCGGGAACCGGGACACACATTATTTGACAAGTGGCGAGCAGGAAATTCAACGCGTGGTGTAAAAGAAGCGGAGCAAGCGAATTTGTCGCACGGTGTGTATGTACCAAAAATATAGCTGCTTTCTTTTGTCGTAATAACCTTCTGCTATCCCATCAGCTGCACTGTTCAAACACATAGTTAGAGTTAGATAAGCTATTTTTTTTACAGTCATGGTAAATTGCCTGTCCATCCTTTATGTGGACATTTCTGAACTTTCTTCCCCAGAATCCATTTTTTTAGGGAGTTTTTCTTTGCCGAGAAGGAGTTTTGGTAGGGATGTCCAGTTTATCTTCGTCTGTTTAGTTTAGTTATCAGCTTGAGACAATAGTATTGTGATATTGGTATATATATATATATATATACAGTATGTATATGTATATATACAGCATATATGCAGTATATATATATATATATATATATATATATATAAAGCTGGATTGAATTGAATAACCTTCCACCAATCAACGGGTTTCAACAGTAGCTCCTCACAGTTCCAGTATTTTTATGTCACTACAACTAACGGGGGTCCAAAGAGTTTGACCTGGCTTAATGATCCATTTTATACTGAAAACGCTCAAAGTACTGGACCGGACTGCTCACTTCCACTTACAGATGGAGTGGCTTCAAGCTCCAAGCCCATCTTCACCAGGCTGGCCTCAAAGTACTCCCGCCGTCTCTATAGGGAACACAAAGGAAAATGCACACATTAGATTTCTTAAAAATTACACACGTCAAGAATGTTATTATTGTTTCTTGCAATAAGGAAATCCTGGGAAACCGTCACACTTTTGTTATGATTTGAATACCGTTTCCTGTCCCTGCCAGCTCGGGCTTCGCTCATTTCCTTTCGTGACCAGTAAAACAGTAGTGAATAACAGAAGTCATGCAAACTCAAAAATACAAATGGAGTCAAATAGAGTCATAAAAGCAAACTGAGAATTGATTAAAGTATGTTCGTATCTTTTAACTCCCTCAGTGGAGGTCTGTTGAACTCATTTGTATAAGGGCGGCCTGTTTACACTGCATTCACACCTACTCGTTCCAAGAACCGATTGTGGGTGAATGCCCCTAGGAGTGAACGTACTTTAAGAAGAAGTGAGTTATTGTATATTTGAGCACATAAGTGGACTAAAACAGAAGGAGTAGAAGGATTTACAGCGCAGGAAGCTCAAATTTTCAGGGCATTGAGATGTTGAGTGACATCATATAACAGGAATTTAAAAAACGTTTGATAATGTGTTCATGTTGGCTCCTCGAGGCACATTTCAGATTGATTGATTCCTTCAAACTTGATGTTTCTTAGAGGAACTTAAGCTTCCTGCTCAACTCCAGTCAGGATATGATCCTCTTTATTGTAATGATCACACGCGATCGTTTGTCCATCTGTGACTTCCTGATCAACTGGTGACGAGAAATATTATAATATAGTCACTCAAAATGATTAGTAACAGGTTAAAAATGACAGTTCAATCCAAGCTCACTTGGAACATAGCTAAATTCAAACTAAATGTAAACAAAAAAAATGTTTCATTTAGTGTTTAAAACATTTGTTTGAAATTTTCTTCAGGACAAAGTTAACAAATTTCACACCATTCGAAGAATGTAATGTCTGCAAAAAGCAAATTGTGATCATTTTTTAATTCATTTTAAAAGTGTTCCCAGTGGTTTTTTTTATTACATTTCTGTTTTTTACTAACAAATAAGTTCTTTTTTGAACTGTATTTTTGTCTGCTTCTGATTCACAACAATTTGAATAAAGAAATACCACAGAAAAGCCATTTTAAGCTTAACTTTCTTTATATTTGTCCATGATCAAAAAAAAAAAATCTGCTTCTACTTAGCTGTGGTTATTTAGAGCTTTTTTTTAAATCATCAGACACCCCAACCCCCGCTAAATAGTAGTCCCACATACGTTCATCCGTATTTGTCTGTTTGTTTTGTGTATTTATTTTTAATAATTTAGATACAAAAATATAATTGCATTTATCAATGGCGGTATTTTATTGTGAAAAATTAATTCTTTTGACAGATTTTCTCGTGTGCCTTAGCATAACTTCCTGCCAGAATTAACGTGAATCGTTCGCGGCAAAAAATAGATAAGACGTTGAAACAGAAACTACCCCACAAGTTAATAAGGACGCCAAACGGAAAAGGCGATTTCGACAGGAGTTATGACCTCTGCCTGCCCGACCCTGCTTTAGCTTGTGTTTGACTCCTGTCGACTCGTCTGTGCATATAAACCTGCTAGCTACAGGGACAATCCTTATTAGTAAAAAAAGTTTATTTATAAGTAGTGCTGCCACAAACGATTACTTTAACAGTCAACTAATCACCGATTATTTTTTCGATTAGTCTACTAATCGGATCAAGCGCAAACTGGATGTAAAACACAAATCTTAACCATTATTAACTTTAACTAAAAACTACATATATGCATTACCTGTGATTATGCTAGTGTGAATGCTGTAAGCTAAATTTGGCTGCTGAAGATGCTGAAATTGATAACTAAATATGCTGAAGTTGATAGCTGAAAACGCTGAAGCTAATGTCTAAAATCGCTAAAGCTAATAGCTTTTGATCGCCAACTAAAATATTAGTTAAATGCCAAATTAGACTAAAAACTGAAAAAAAGCCTAAATTAGCCAAAATAACTAGCATGCAGTTGAAATATTAGCTAAACTCCAATATAGCCTAAAAAACCTTAATAAATGCAAAAATAGTCCAAAAAGCTAGCATAATGCCATTACAATATTTAACTTTACTACACTCTGACTCCATATAATATAAAGTAACGACTAAGTAAGGGATAATACCCGACGAAGTGTGCGTTATGAGAAATTAACGCACGACGCGGAGGCCTAAACCGTCCGACGCGAAGCGGAGGACGGTTGCCTCCGTGAAGGGCGTTAATTTCTCATAATGCACTCTTCGGAGGGTATTATCCCGCTTATACCATGGTCTTTACAAAATAAATAAACATTTAATCAATATTTAGTACTTTATTCTTGTTATTTCTTTGGTTTAGCTCATTTTTTCACACAAAGCGGACTATTTGATCATCCGTGATGCGGTTTGTTGTCACGGTGACATGAAACACGGCATGAAGCCTGAAGCCGTTACAGACCTCAGCTGCAGCGGTAAAGTGTCGCTGTTTTGAAAGAAAGACCCGGACAAATTAGGATATTTTTCTTCTTTTTCTGTCGTTAATCCTTCAGTGAGCAGCTAGAACATATTCAGCTTCTGTCTGTGTTTCATTTCACGGCAGGTTCGTTCTTCTGAGCTGCTCTAAAATGAGAAACTCCCTCTTGTGGTGAAACAGAAGACTACACCTTTCATGTCGAGTGGTGTTTTATTAGAAGGAGAATAACCAATTTGTCAATATTAATTTACCTTACTAAAGGAGAGGAATATAAATGTTGGTCGCTACAATAAGTTAAATAAAGCATCAGTTCAGAGAGAAAGTTCATCCATTACTGCTTGTTTTGTCCAGACAATGAAGGAAAATGTGTTTTAAAGAAGCCTGCGCAGTGATATCGAACGTTTGGTCTGTGTGACCGGAACTTCTTTTTTAGGTGTGCGTTATTACTGTGCATTATCAGTTTTTAATGCACACCCAGCAGCCAATCAGAATCGAGTATTCACCCAGACCATGGTATAATCGACTAATAAATTAGTCGTCGACTAATTTAATAGTCGATTAGTCGTCAATTAGTCGACTAATCGTGAAAGTTCTATTTATTACTAATTATCTAAATTGCTATTTTTTTAAACATACTAAAATTTTGCAGGTAATTAAAAAAAACTTGAATTTGGGAATTTTAAAGCTTAAAACATTAGCAAACTTTTCTTTTCTTGTTACATTTTTACATTAGGTTTTAAAAATGAAGAAAACAAAACACGTCATTAGGATTCTTTTAACAATTTATCATGACTGTATTGTTTATGAGAGTGGTTAGACGCTCGGATTGGAATAAATAAAGAAGAAGAGGAAAACCAGATGTTTCCAACACATTGAAGATTTTCACTGAAGAGGGGGAGATTTTTACTGTAAGACATCATAACAACAAAGATGAATGAAAAAAACATGTTTGGTTCAACCACTCCTCCTCAGAAAACAACAGCAGAAAAAAAAATCATTGTGAAACATCTGTCTGAGGGTAAAACCACATAGGATGAAGTCCCTGGAGGAGTCAGCAGCCCAAACTTCCTCTGAACCAGATCTAACTCGATCTGCTATGACTAAGACTGGGGAATCACAGCAGTTGTAGAGAGGAATTTTCTGCTAAGTTTCCAAAGGAGCCTTATAAAGGATGGTCCGCTTTCACTGATTTAAGTTTAAATGCTAGGAATGCAAGTCAAACCCTGGCACATGATAAAAAAAAATCTATGATAAGGATTGTTTTCTTCAAGAAAAAACATATTTTTTTGGGCAGTTGTTCCTTATCCTTTCAGATTCCAGCCTCAAAAAACGACTCCCTGTCTTTCTTAACTCCCTGAGGATTGCATTGTTGACTTTAAACTGTTTTCCAACCAAGACATTGTACAAAGACTCCTGTAAGCCTCTTGTGAAAGACACAGGTGGAAATTATCCCGCCTCGGAATTCCAGATTACGTCTGTGTTTTCCGTTCCATCTTAAACGGAATTTCTCCTTTTCAGAAGTATTTTCACATCGGACTGCTTGGCAGAGATTAGGTGAGCAAATTCATTTGCTCCTCCTCCCTTTGCAAATGAATCTTGGAGAGCTAAATGTCAAAGGTTAGAGCAATGTTTACCCTCACTAAAGATAAAGATTCCAATCAAAAGGCAAATAAAGCGGCTTAATCCTATTTGCAAAAGTCAATTTAGCTACTATACAATTTGAAACATCTTCTTTTAGCTTCATATTTGCAAAAATTAAGTTTTATCAAGTCAGAATATACTTTTAAAATGATTAAAAAAACTCATCCATTGGCAAAATATGAATATTTTAGCTGTAAAATAGTCAAATTTTTTTTCTTAAATTTCCTTTAAACTTTTGTTGACATCAACTTCTAAAATTATTTTTCTAATTCAAGATTAGATTTTATACCTTCATTTTAAGCCTCTGAAAAAGTGAAACCCTTTACCTTGCGCCTCATGTACATGCTCCTCTTCTCAAACTCCTTCTTGTCCTCATCTTCATACACCAGGATGAAATCGATCCTTCGAACGCCGTCGTTGAAGAACAGCGACTCTGGCTTTTCATTAAATTCCACCTGAGGATAAAAATGAGGCCTGTCAGGTAAATCTGTCGACTGATACTCAGACTCCTCGTCGTCCTCTTCCATAATGTTATAAATGCTGAACATGTCAGTGTGCAAAACGCCCGGTTAGGTGGTCCTAAGCCGTCCTTCACAGGAAGTTTCCATCCGTGAACTGGGCCAAGACAGGATGATGGAAAGAGTCTACAAACAATCCAACACCCGCCCTTCATCTCTGACCCTCCCACTCTCCACACACCATGACCAAAGGAAGTACGCGTTAACAAATACCCAAATTATGCTTTGAAAACTGCACTTCATGAAGGAAAAATATGTAATGTATAAAACATAACACAAAAACAGGCAAAAACAATAACATTTTTCTGCTTAATATGAAAAAAAACACATCAGTTTAGCTATTAATCTATATACAGACACACAAGAAAACATGAAAATAAATAAATGGAATAGATTTTAGTGTAAACAGATTACACAATAATACCAACATACATTTGTTAAAACTGTCCCATGAATATAAGAGTCTGTTTTTATCCAAAACTATCCCCAAAATAGTGTACCTTACATGCAAAAGTACAAAAACTTTGCTTATTTTAGTATTCAGTAGTGATTAAATTAAAATATTTGTTTTATTATATTATTTTTATTTTACCTATATTTAATTTATTATCTGCTCTGTTTCCAAAATACATGATATGGTCTTACATATGTGTATATCATTAGTTTTAAAAACTTTTTTACTTT
This sequence comes from Oryzias melastigma, assembly GCF_002922805.2. Classification (NCBI taxonomy): domain Eukaryota; kingdom Metazoa; phylum Chordata; class Actinopteri; order Beloniformes; family Adrianichthyidae; genus Oryzias; species Oryzias melastigma. Next base: position 11,638,217 of record NC_050534.1, on the reverse strand, counting down.
TTTAAATCTTTATTGTTAATCAGTAAACAATTGTGGGGCAACTATTAGTTCTGATTAAACCCTCAGCTAATATAAGACTGGAGGGGTTTACAAAATGTATCTTATTATATAGATTTTTTACGTGTCATTTACAGCTTTTTTATTTATTTATTGAATGTACATCAATCAACAGTCTAAATGCAAATTATTTCAATTTGCTTTATTTCTTATTTACAAACGACATCACTTTTGTTTTATTCCAATTGACTGATATTTATTTAACATTTAATTAAAACAAAATTAAAAAAATATTTTTATATTAAAAATTAAATAATATTATACTAAAAATAACAATAAGTATTTGCTGTATTTCTAGATTAAATTTGCAGTATTGCATGTGCTAACTACATAAAAAGTAAAATGTTTGAAGCTCCATGATTGAGCCCTGTGGAACACCATAAACAACGGCTAAGAGTGTGGAGCCCCTATACTCTAACTTCTTACACAAATTAAACTTTGTTGCCATGACACTTAATGAATCATTATGTTTTAGACTCAATGAAGCTTTTTGGTTGGAAAACTTTAAAATTTTACTGTATCATGTTAAATTGACAATGAAAGTCTTATCGTTGATTGCGGTACTTTTAGAGTGATTGTCGTAAAGAATTGTGGGTGTTGTGTATTGATGTGGTGTCTATAAATAAATGTCATCATGTTGTACAGGAAGTCATCACTCACCACTTGTGTTTTGGTTACTGTGTCTCCCTCTCTGATGGAGTGATATGTTGGTAAAAATTCCTGAGTGTAAACTGAAAAAAAAGAAAAAATCAGAAACAAAAAAAAAAAACACAAGCATGATGATGAGCAAAACTGTAAGTAATAGCGTGATGTAACAAACAATCAAACTCCAGTATACCTTAATTGACGCTCTGATTCTTTCAAGACTTCAAATTTGTAAAGTTTATGAAAATAAATGCTTTACCCTCTTAAAAAAACAATTAAATTAAGTTAATTTTAGAGCAGAAGTGGTTTGATGCAAATTTGTATCTATAAGTAAAATGAATAAGTTGTCAGTTTCACCCAAAATCTTATTCTTAATATTCTATTTCTATTCTAATAAGAAATACTTTACGGCTTTTGACAGTGTGACAGTTGACTAGATAGTTCTAAAATACTATGGCTCGTTGACTGATGCAAAAAGTAAATAAAGGCGATAACGAGATTTAAAACAAATCAAATGGATCCAATGTTTTTTATTTGGCCTGTCTTGCCCAGTCCCAAAACATCACTGCTCTAGAGGAGATCTGCATGGAGGAATGGACCAAAATACCAGCAACAGTTTGTAAAACCTCGTGAAGATAATATAATATATAATAAATAATTTAATAATCAATATGATTTTCTGGATTTTTTTCTCTAATTTTGTCTCTCATAGTTGAAATACGATCAAAATTACAGACTCTAATCTTTTTAAGTGGGGGAACTACTACCGGTAAATACTTTTTGTTCCACTGTATATCTCAGGTTCCTTGGTTTTGGCTAAAAACAGCAAATTAAATAAAAAAATCACTGGAAACAATTTAACGATAGATCAAAAGATGATCGGACTTGGACTTTAATTATTGGTCAAAACCAAGAATAATTAGTTTATAACAAAAGGAGTTTGCAAAAGCTAACAGCACATTAAAAAATGTATGAATATATATAATTAATAATAGATGAAGAAATTCCACATTTCTACGTCTTTAACCCATTTAAAGTTTGCATGTATATTTTTATAAAAGAACGATAAAAGTGACTTTGCTTTAAAAATCTAAAAACTATATTAGACTTTACAGATTTAATGGCATATTACAGAGGTATATAAATTAATTTCTATTGGTTAGAGTTTGACAAACTAAATTTAAGTAAATTAATGAATCACTACCCTATAAGAAGAATTAGATCACTTTTTTATTTTATTTACTGATATAAAACAAACACAACTTGCATTTATCTTGATATGTAAAACCTTTTTGTTATTTTTGTAGAAACCCTGGGATTACTCTTGTGTGTTTCTTCATCTCTATGTTGGTGACAGAGTAAAACCAACGACACACCTTTACAAACGCCATGTTGTAGAACCGCCTTGTGGTTTGAAAGACGTCTGCTTTGTTGAAATTCTGCTTGGATGTGAGATTCTACAAACTCCCACAGCCTGTTCTTGAAAATGCAACAGCTTCTGGTTTAACCAGACTTGTAGTGCTTCTCTTTTCTCTGCAGCTCGTTCGTTTTCCGTGCTTGCTCATACTGATTTCTAAACTCCTGCACGTGCGTTCCATTGTTGAGACATTTTTGAGGTTTTTAAAAAAAAAGAAAAAACTAAAAATCACATATTTAAGTATATATTTTGTATTTATGCTGTATTTTTAAAGCAGATGAAACACCATTCCAATAAAGTCAGCTTCACATCCTGTCATATAACCTAAAACAGATGTTGTTTATGAAACAGGGACTATAGTAACCCACTTTCACAAAACACTGAACCACATTTTCTTTCTTTCTTTCTTTTCTCTCCAAATCATCATCATCTAAAAGATGATTTCCTCAAACAATCAGTCAGCTTAAGCACTTTAGAGTTCTCTGTACTAAAAGACCACAAGTTCTCCATTTGCCCCATATAGAGCTTTTAACCACACACAAATGAAACTGTTGATAGAAATGGCCGTGACCATGCTGTGACGTTTCAAATCTGATTTTGGCTGGAAGCAGCAAACAAAATGAGAGGTTGAAGTCTTTATGTGCGATCTTCATGGCATCATGGCCTTAGGTTGCATTATTTCAGACAGATAAGTCAGAGTTTTTTGCATTCTGATGTTATCTGACTACATAAAAAAACCCTAATCTGTTTGACATTTGAATGCATTTTGAATATTTGGTATAAAAATAGAAACTTGTTGTTGTCAGATCTAACTGATGAAAGTAGAATTGTGAGAGAACATGTGGGGGGCAGATAAACAAAGTGTGGCTCTCACCAACTTCCTCTTCTATCATGCACAGCTCTGCATCCCCCAGGTCGTCAGTCTCACACAGAGAGTCCGTTTCTTCAATGCCGTTTGTGCTCATGATCGTCGTTGTTGTTGGAGGAGAAGAAGAAGAAAGAAAAAAAGAAAAGAGTAGCGATCAGAAGGTTTGTAGGGCGGCGGTCAGACACGGGACTCGAACCCCCAACATCCAATCATCCCCGCTTCATTTCGCAAGGTTGATCGCAAAAAGAAAGTTTGCTCAAGTTGAGGCTTGAAAATAATATAAAAAATAGGCGGGTGGGGACTGGTGTCAAGCCAGCACGCTCTCGCTAAACTGCTGTCAAGTGAGCCCTCTCTGGAATACGGCGTG
>NC_050534.1:11628231-11634829 GCF_002922805.2 Oryzias melastigma | reverse complement strand
CTAGAGCTTGTTTATTGCGTGTATTATGTTTTATTGCGCTCATATTTATGCGGCTATTATTAGTTCGTTGGTTTTATCTTGTTTGTGAAGCACTTACTTTACTTACATCTGTTTAGTTTGTGTGTTTTCGATAAGAAAGCTAAATGTAGTAATAAAACTTCAATTTTCTTTAAGCTATTTGTCCAAATTAGACATTATTTTCACTCATCCAGCACAAATACATGCAAAAGAATCAAACATAAATACACCCAGCCAGTACATAGCTTAATTTTGTTTTTGTTGCTTTCCCGTTCCAACCCTCTTGGCTTTTATTTTGAAAAAATATTGTACTGTACTGAACTGTTTATTTTTTTTTCCAAACTCAAAACTTTATTGACAAATATTGCACATACAGAAACACCGACAGTCCACAATACGTGTCAGTAACACGTTTTCATTCCTTTCTGTGTGCCACCTCCATGTTTGAAATAAAGACGTTTATTTAAAAAAAAATATATATATATATATATAAGGTAGGGCATTTTTACTATAACACTTTTTAAAACGTTTTTTTTAATATAGTTATATATTTTCTAAAAATATTATTTTTCTATAATTTTTTAAAAAAAGAAAACACAATTAACTTTTTTTTTATTATTATTATTATTTTTTTTAAATCAAAATTCAATTTGGTCGATATATTACTATGAATGTGACATTTATTTCTTTCCAGTTCGTTTTTCTTACCGGAGAGAGTTTACAGATCATAAAGAAAAGTTGCTGGTTGTTTCATTAATTAAAGTAAACGATATAATTGGACTAAACCACACAACGTCTGTCCAAAATATATTTAAAACTTTCGACTATTTAAGAGAAGCTCTTTTCTAGTCGGAGAAAAACAGACTTTATTTTTTTCTTGACGGATTGTGACTGTTTGTGTAATAATTTTCAAAAATTATTATTATTATTGGACTAAATTAATAAAATTAATGAATACATTAATGAATAAAGCACAAATTGGGTTTAAAAATAAACACGGGAACTATTCGGGAGCACGGTGGGGCGGAATGAAAAAGATGACGGACCACACTTCCTCTCATAACAAACCTGTTAGCTTTCCTGAAATGAAGTGCATTCTTTGTGTTAATCTTTTCCAGCCATGTAAACATCATTAGAAAGTATTTGTTAGATATTAAGGCACCTCAATAGCTGTTACAATTCCTTAATAATAGCATTAACCAGATATTTTAGTCGGCAGTTGTCCCTCTCGCGGAAAAATATGCGATAATCGGCAGATATGAAAAACGCTCCATGTTGTAAGCTAGCTAGCTAGCAGGCTACCGCCTTGGTCTGAGCAATGCTATTTTAGCTGATTCTTTGACGTTAGCTTAGAAGAGACTTGCAAATTGAACATGTCTTTCATTTTTATTTTCAGCCAAACAGTAATAACTGATACCACTTAACAGTTTTTATAAGGGACTTGCCTATATATACATTTTTATTTTTTATTTTCTGGCTGGATAAGTCGTCTGCTAACCGTTTGTTCCTCCTACTAAGTGAGTACTTGTAGTTCCTACATACCTAATATGTGACATGTGGTTTCAAATTGCATTTTGTTACAAAGAATTTGTGTTTATTTAGCAAAAATATGTACTGTCAATTTATACTAGATATGAAAAGGGTTTTTTTTCTTTTAATTTTTTATTTATTTATTTAGTTATTACAGTGGCACCCCACTGAAATATAAACTGTAAAATAAATAAATGACCATCTGTCCTCAAATTTTCAATAATTTGGATCACACCTCTCTTTCTTTCAGGGCTAACTTCAGATTTCCAAACATGAAGATGTTCTCGGTGGCTCACAAGACAGTCTTCGTAGTGGACCACTGTCCCTACATGGCCGAGTCCAGCCGGCAGCAGGTGGAGTGTGACGTCCTCACTAAAAGCCGAGCTCAGGGGGTCATTCCTCTGGCTCCCGTCTCCAAATCGTTGTGGACCTGTGCTGTGGAATGCTCCATGGAATACTGCCGGATCCTCTACGACGTTTACCCGAAAGACAAACTGGTTTGTTTTTGTTTTATCTATGCATTTAATTGCTAATTTAAGACAGACACACTAGTATTATCATGTGTATAAATGAAAACATTTGTTTTACAACAGGTTAACTATCTAGTAAGTGATTCAGAGTTCCACATCTTGAATAGTTGGAGAAGAGAAGATCAGAGCACTCATGAGGTAAAAAGTCACACTCGGAAAATTGTATTTTTGGTGTTTCTAACATGCATAAATATAATAAAAAAAAGCACTGGAAACTCCTTGAAAATAGCTCAAAAGCTGATTAGGTCTTTTACACAGATGGCACGTTTCACAAATCCCTTGTATTAGATTTGCCAATACAGAGTTTCTCCCTGATTGCAGCTAATGTCAGCTTTAGCCGCTGTTGGACCACCGAATCCCCGTGAGGATCCGGAGTGCTGCAGCATTTTGCACGGGCTGGTCGCCGCAGTGGAGTCTTTGTGCAAAATCACCGAGCTGCAGCATGAGAAGCGCACGGCTTTGATGGACACAGCAGAGAGAGTCGCTAATAGAGGCCGGATCATTTGTCTGACTAACGCAAAAAGGTAGAATTAATTTTTGAAAATCAGTCGTAGGTTGTAGAAAATTAATTTTTTTTTTAATATGTTAAACGTTGAGTTGCATATCATCTTAGCTTCTTTTTTTTTATGACAGCGATACCCACGTCCGCATGTTGGAAGATTGCATACAGGAGACTATTTTAGACCAAAACAAGCTGGCTGCTGGTTCAGACAGGTCAGTGACAATTTTTTTTTTAAACCGTCACTAATTCAAATGACAGAAATCATTAAAAAAAAATTATACTGAATTGTTTTTTTTATGCTGTTATTGATGATTTATACTTCAGGCTGATGGGCATCCAGCAGTGCGAGTTAGTTCTTGTCCACATCTACCCACAGGGGGAGGACACGCTGGTGTCCGACAGGCCAAAGAAAGAAGTGGGTGTTAAACTCAATCCCCAGGCTCGGGTCGGAGCTGCATTTGTATCATCGCTTGTTGTCGATTTCAGATCTCCCCTCTGCTCACCAGTGAGGTCCACAGCGTCCGGGCCGGGCGGCATCTGGCCTCTAAACTTAACATTTTGGTCCAGCAGCACTTTGACTTGGCCTCCACCACCATCACAAACATCCCCATGAAGGTACGGGGCGTCGTCTCCTCGCCGTCCGTACGGTCTCATCCATCCCACATCGACCTAATCTGTGACAAATTTCTGCTTTCTACTAATGAGTCTCACTTTGAACCTCACTGCTTACTTTTGTTGAATTCTTCCCTCTTTTATTCGACTATTGAGTTGCTTGCTTAACCTTCTGAGTGTGGTTTTCTTCAGCCATGAGAACACATGAAACTCTGCAGTCTCTCCATTGCGTTCATCATCTCATCTGCATGTGGATATGACTGTGAACCTGCTGCTGGTTTCATGCTGTATTTTCTGTTTTGCTAGCCCACATTAAATGTTTGCGAACAGGTTAGTACTCTGATCACACACATATGAAACTGAAGGCGGGCTTGTCTTTGCTCACTTAGTGTGTCCATTTTGAGCTCTACTGTTGCAAACAGTCTTGCTTTAGGTGGTTCTGATGTGACAGATTTGATGGAGCTCAGACACAGGGGAGCCAAAGCCAGTTTTTATTTTTTTTTTTTTGTAGAATGGTGGGAATTCAACTTTTTTGAGTTTGGATGGTAACAGAAAAGATTCAAAATGTTTTTTTTTTTTTTAAATTGGCCTTGGCTCCTCTTGACTCATTAAATCCTGTCGGCCTCCCCCTACTCTGTTTCCCTTTTTCTCCTTGAATCTTTCTCCTCCTTTGACTAAAACTTTCCATTAAATGTGGTCCATTGTGTTGTCTAGATAACAGTTGTTTATATCCCTTAAACCGCGAACTGTATCCATGCATCTGACTCAAACTGGAATTTTTCTGAATTTTTTTTCAGTTTTGCAAAACTTTTATAGCTGTTTATCAAATATAAGAAGGGGAATAACAGCTTAAAAGTCTATCATGGGGTAATTCTTGACATAATAATGTCATAAAATAAAAGTTAGTAATGATTTCTCTGAAGATGATTGAGTGTAGAACCAAAACTGAACACAAGAGCCCCAAAATATTTTGATATTTATCTACCAAAGGACTTTGATTAATTAATTTAATATAAAACCTCTTTAATTTTTTAATATATTAAGAATATACCAATGCATACTTACTAAAAAAATAGCATACAAGTCAGACTTTAGTCCAAAATGTTGCTTTTGTTTGAAAAATCTATATATTATTTAGTCTTATTGTATTTTTCTTTGATTTGTTTCTTGCAATAAAACAATCAATCAAATATAAACCTATCTTATTTCAGACGGCCATAAAGTTTTTAAATTTCAGCATTTAATTTGACCTCATCCGCCATCGTTATCTTTTTCAGTCTTTTTGCGGTTTTTAGTTTGTTGTGTTTGAGATTGCATGTTTGAGGAAACGGCTGCACGTGAGGCAGATGCTGATGTGTTTGCGGTTGTGCAGGAGGAGCAGCACGCCAACACGTCCGCCAACTATGACGTCGAGCTGCTGCACCACAGGGACGCCCACCTGGAGTTCTTTAAAAGTGGTTGGTTCCCACCTTTCAGTGTTTGAATGCGGCTGTCTTTGATTTGTTTTAACAACCATTATTTTTTATTACTGCTTTGCGTTTTTGTTAAGTTATTTTCTCCTCTCTCAGGTGACTTGCACATGGCAGGAACGAGCACTCGAGAGAACGGCTTCAAGGAGACGGTGACGCTGAAATGGTGCACCCCCAGAACCAACAACATCGGTGAGGTTTGACTGTTGACTCAGATTTTTAACTCTTTAACACTGGAAATGTCGCCAGTGATCAACGAAAATCGGGTGATTCTAACGCGGAGAAAAGCTGCTTTTCATATTGTCTTTGCCCCAATGTGCAATACATAACTTAAAGTTGTTGCTTATAGTGCAAAGCTGCTTTTCTCCACTCCAGAATCCACTGGAAAGATTTTAATTGTATAAACAGTCAAAGATTACAGTATTCAAAATAATTTAAGGGTCAAGGATCAGCTGTTAATTACATTTCCATTCGTTCCATTTTCTAAATTCGTTCGGGGTTGCTGGAGCCTATCCAGATTACTGTTGGGTGAAGGCAGGGTACACCCTGGACAGGTCGCCAGTCTGTTGTAGGGCTTTAATTAAACATTTATTGAACTTTTTTTTTTCTTTAAAAAAAAAAATAAAAGCATACATACTTTCAGCTTTTGCCATTTTAAAAAATATTTTTTTCTCTTTGGATTAAAAAATATGAAAGCGATAAGGATTTAGTGTGTAGTAATATTCAGTTGTCTGTTTATCCTCCCACTGCAGAGCTGCATTATTGCACCGGAGCTTACCGCATCTCACCCACAGACGTGAACAGTCGGCCTTCGTCGTGCCTAACTAACTTTCTTCTGAACGGTGAGCCCAACATTTTTCTATGTCAAAAAAAAAAGTTTAGTCTTTAAGAAAAAAAATTTTTTTTTTTTTTTGTGAAAGTTATTTGGCCATCTGCTCTATATATTGTCACAGGTAGATCGGTGCTGCTGGAGCAGCCTAGGAAGTCGGGGTCAAAGGTCATCAGTCACATGCTCAGCAGCCACGGAGGCGAGATCTTCCTCCACGTGCTCAACAGCAACCGCTCCACCTTAGAAGACCCGCCGTCCATCAGCGAGGGCTGTGGGGGCAGAGTGACCGATTACAGAATCACTGTAGGTGTACCTGCTGATTTCTGACATCTCTGATAAAAAAAAAAAAGAAAACATTTTTACTGAAAACTACTGTCTTCACTATAGGAATTCCCTCGTTTTTCACTAGTAGATGATTTATCATTTTAAAGCTGTGAAAAATTATTATTATTATTTTTCACGGCAAGATTTGTGAAGGGTCATTAGCACGCTTTTATTTTGGAAAATTTCAGATATCTGTAGGTGATGGATGGTTCACGCTTGTTTTATTAGCAAAAGTTTTATTTTTCTAAAAGTCATTTTTTAAGGGCGAAATAGTCTTTAAAAGCATAAAAAGCTATGCTTTTATTTTAAAATTTTAGATATGTTTTGGTGGTGGATGGTTTGTTATGCTTATTTTATTTGCAAAAGTTTTAATTTTCTAAAAGTCATTATGTAAGGGGTAAATAGGCTTTAAAAGCATGCTTTTATTTTGAAATATTTCAGATATGTGTTGGCAATGAATGGTTTGTTATAACTATTTTATTCACAAAAGTTTTCTTTTTTAAAAGTCATTTTTTGAGGTGTAAATAGTCTTTACAAGTGTAAAAAGCTATACTTTTATATTGAAATATTTCATAAACGGGTTGGTGATAGATGGTTTATTATCTTTATTTTATTTACAAAAGTTTTCCTTTTTTAAAAGTCATTTTTTGAGGGGTAAATAGTCTTCAATAACGTAAAAAGGTACGCTTTTATTTTGAAATATTTCAGCTATGTGTTGGTGATGAAATTGTGTTATACTTCTTTTATTATTAAAAGTCATTTTTAAGCAGGGAATGGTCCTCAA
>NC_050534.1:11590218-11628134 GCF_002922805.2 Oryzias melastigma | reverse complement strand
TTTTTAAGGTGGAAATGATCTCTGAAAGCGTAGAAAGCTATGCTTTTATTTTGAAATATTTCAGATATGTGAAGGTGATGGATGGTTTCTTTTCCTTATTTTTTTTAAACAAAAGTTTTCCTTTTTTAAAAGTCAATTTTTAAAGGGTGAGATAGTTTTTAAAAGTGTAAAAAAACACTTGTGTGTGTTTCACATTTTACTTTTATTGAATATGAAAAAGTGTCTTAAATTTCTAAAGATGTCCACTCACTAGTTATTCTTCTTTCCAGGATTTTGGTGAATTTATGAGGGAGAACCGCCTGACTCCCGTTGCAGAATCTTCCCATGATCCCTTGCGGAAGCTCCCCGTGGAGCGCGCCAAAGCTCAGCTGGAGCGCTACACCAGATACTGGCCCATGATCATCTCCCAGACCACCATCTTCAACATGCAGGCTGTGAGGACAGATGCTCTCTCTGCACTTCCTTCCTCTAGAATGTTTTCAGGAGATCAGTATGTGGACGTTTTGTCTCCGTAGGTGGTTCCTCTGGCTAATCTGATCGTGAAGGAGACTCTCACGGAAGAGGACGTCCTCACCTGCCAGAAAACCGTCTACAACCTGGTGGACATGGAGAGGAAGAATGACCCCCTCCCCATTTCTACAGTGGGATCCCGGGGCAAAGGCCCCAAGAGGTGATCAGATTTGAGGTGTTTTCCTTCAGAGCTGGAGCCGTGTCAGCAGGTTGGTGTTCTCCCCCCTCAGGGACGAACAGTACCGCATCATGTGGAACGAGCTGGAAACGCTGGTGAAAACTCACGCCGGGGCCACCGACCGACACCAGCGGGTCCTGGACTGCATCGTCGCCTGCAGAAGCAAACCCCCCGAGGAGGAGGAGAGGAAGAAGAGAGGGAGGAAGAGGGAGGACAGGGAGGACCGGGCCGAGAAAAACGGCAGCAAAGAACCGGAAGATAAAAGCTGGCAGGACTCTGAGAGGTCAGTGAGGCTGATTGATCAGTCTTAGGTTCCCTGATACAAAACCGGTTCATTTTGGGTTTCTCTTCCTCACCTCCAGACTAAAGGGTTTATTGGAGAAGGGGGAGCAGGACGCAGAGGTGATCAAGGACTCTCCAGACTCTCCTGAGCCGCTCAACAAGAAGCCCCGCCTCCTGGTAGATGAGGTCCAGCCTCCAGAAAGAGCAAAAGGTTCGAGCACTTGAAATATCTTTCAGAGGATTTTGAACGAACCCGCAGCATTCGGTTCTAAAGTGTGAGCTGTCCCGACAGGTCCGGTGTCGCTCCTGTCCCTGTGGACCAATCGCATCACTGCAGCCAACTCCAGGAAGCACCAGGAGTTCATGGGGAGAGTCAGCTCCGTGAACAACAAGTTTGAGCTGTACCAGCACCTCAAAGAGGAAAACGGGTCTGTTTTTGTCTCCTAATCCAAGCTTCTCATCAAATTCAGATTTAATTTAGTTACTTGAATATTTAAAAAAACATCTTTTTGTGTGTGTGGACAGGATGGATACTCATGAAAACGGAAAAGCCTCCAGATGATCTTTCCAGCGATCGTCTGCCTTCGCTCTCCTGGAGATCAGATTGTTTCTAGACCTAAAAAATGAACTCCTCACGTGGGATTTCTAATTTTCTAATTCAAGATTTTGTAGATGTTCTTGTTCAGATATTATATGACTCAATAAAAGCTGTCTGTAGAGAACAAAGCTGTTTGCTTTTGCACAAATCCTAAACAATGCAAACAAATGGACATAAATAACATTTTTGAAGCAGATTTTGTGTTTTATTTGATCAAAAAGGTGCGATGGAGGGTTAGGGTCACCAGAAAAGAAAATGAATAAATATATGAGAATGAAGAAGTCAAATAATAAAGGAACAATTCAACATTTTATGAGAATAAAGTTGTCAAATTATAAGAAAAAGCAGTCTTTCTTTTAATAAAAAAGTTGTGTTTTTTTACCAATAGAGCTTTTAAAATCAATCAATTTCACTGAATCTGCTTTACCTTTTTTTTAAACTATTTTGATTAAATTACAATTTTATTTTGGAATAAGCATCACCTTTTCTTGTAAAAATACAACTAGGATTTTCTTAATAATTTCTCATAATTTTACGACTCTTTTTTAAAAATGTTTTTCCTTTTTTATGGCTTTTCTCATCCTACTTTATTTTTGTAAAATGTTTGCTTTTTTTGCTTATAACAGCTGTAAAATGTTCACTTTAAAATGACTTTTTTATCATAATTTTATGACTTTTCTCATAAAATGACTTTTTTGTCATGAAATGCAGACTTTCTTCTCATAATTTTGAATTTTTATCATAATTTTTCCACTTTATTTTATTTTCTCAGAATATTATGGCTACATTCCTGTAAAATCTTTAATTTCTTTCTGATAATTTTACATTCTCATAAAATATTGGTTATTCCTATTATTTTTAGACCTTTTTTGCTTCATATTTTTTCAGACTATTTTCATAAAATAATTGTGCAAACTTTTTCTCATAATTTTACAAACTTTTTCCTCACATATATATTCTTTTATGGTGCTTCTAATCATCATCGTTTTATATATATATATATATATATATATATATATATATATATATATATATATATATATTTCTGCATTAGGAAAAAAAGTCTTGAGTAAAAAATATTTCAGAAGTTCACAAAAAATCTCCACCAGAAAGTTCCTGGAGATGCAGTAACAGTTCCTGACCACTAGAGGGAGCAGATGACTGTTCGAAAAGATATTCTTTTGAGTAAAAAAAATGCATTTGTTTCAAAAAAACATTTTTGATGACAAGACATTTCATCACTCCCACACAACATAAACGATTTCCTTTGTTTTGCATATTTTAGAAATCCTCCTGAGCTGGTTTATTCACCACACACGTGCAACTGATTATTATTCATCCAAAGATACTTTATGGCTCATTTTCACGTGATCTGTTTTTTTGATTTATCGGCTCATACTTCTATTCCCCCACAGTCCTGCGGCTTTGCATGACTGTACGGGTCAGAACAAACCCGGATAGTCATTAGAGAGTCCACAGCCGCTTCTATGAGCCGACTGTGAGTCAGAGGCTGCTGGGGGTTTTCCCCGGTGAGGTCAAACCAAAGGTCAGACGAGAGGCCTTTTGTTTTTGTCTTTGCGTGTCAGAGGGTGAGCTGGGTGAGGGTCACCGCTGTGTGATCTACAGCGAGTTTACAGAGGATGGAGTCCAGTGTGTCACGAACCATGGACTTGTTGATGGACGTGTCCTGGTGTCTTCAGACTGCTGGATAGTTTGATTGACTTGGAGAAACATTTAGCTGTTTTTGGTGTACTTATAATCAAGTATACTTATACTACTTTTTGCAATTTTGACTCCACGTCATTAATTAGCAGTAACTTCATCAAGAAGAATAAAAAATATCCTTTAGTTTTTCTTGTAATAGAAGTAACCAATCAGTACATCCGGACATTAAATAAATCATCAAATCGAGTCAGAATCGAATCCTTTCAGGGTTTGTGATAAAAGCAGGAAATCACATATTTATGGAAACTGCGGCTGTCTGACGCGCAGAAAGAAAAGCATCCTGCAAAGTACCTTCAGTATTTCCTGAATTTGATCAATCACTGGAAGTTTTACATCACCTAATGGATGTATTATTCTCTGCTAAAACACTGGAGAGAAACACATTAATGTAGAGTTTAAAAAAAGACTACAGAAATTTGGCTGATAATAAGGGCGTTATTTAAAATATATAAAAAAAAAAAAAAGAAAATTTCTTTAAATATTTACAATTTTAAAAACAAATGGTACTCTATGACAAGTACAACACAATCTGAGTACTTAGTAGTGCTGCCACTAACGATTCTTTTGAGCATGATTTTTAGTAAAATGGGGGTTTCTGGGAAATGTAGTCTTTAGTAAAAATCTAAAAAAACTGTCTCAAAAAAAAAGATTTTAAATCAGATGCAGCAAAATATAATAAAAACTTACAAATAAATCAATAATTTAATAAACTAAAATAAAAAAATGCAATAATCACAATTTACTCTTTACTTATGTTCAAATTTAATCAAATTTGGTCTGAAATTCATTATAGAATTAAAGTCCTTTTTACATAAATAATAAAACATCACTTCAAAATTTTTTTGCTAAAACTTTTTTATTTTTCTGTAAAAGCTTCAAACACTTTGAAGAGTAAATGAATGGTTACATCCATACATACATAGTGAGGCTTTACTTCATATTTCTGGACTATAATATCGCCAGTTTGTTATAATTCACTTCAACATGAAGATAAAGTGAAGCTAAAACAAAAAAAAGTGAAATATATACAGTAAATAGCAAAAACAGTTGAAAATTACAAAAAAAGTAAAAAAAAAAAAGGAAAATGTGTCTAGGTGCTACAGTATTTTATCACACATCAGAAGAGTTCCCTACAGTCACATGCTTTGAAATACATTTTACCATATAAAAAGTGTCTTTTTACATAAACATGATGTTTTTGAACTAGTAAAAATAACTAAACAGTCAAATATAGGTAAAGTTCAGGGGTGGCTTTATGTAACCCAACATCACAGTTTAACACATACAGTGAAGTTTTAGTCACTGATTGAACAAGTTAAAAAGATGATCTGTAAAGTTTAATGTCTTCAACTGGGAGACAGAATATTTAACATTTTTGGTTTTTTTTTTAAATAATTTAAGTGTATGATGTGGAAAAAAATAACAGCAAATAAGGAAAAATTCACTTCCTGTTTCTTGGATAAACGTTAGGGATCTCCATATTTTTAATTTGCAGAATCAGTGACTGACTTTTCATTTTTATTTTTTCCCCTACTTTAAAGTAAAAGAAAATTCCTCGTTTGTTTGACATTAAAATGTATGATTTTTTGTAACTAAAAAAACAATACTTTGGTCAATCCTGATCACACTGAACAAGAGGCTGTGAATCATCCAAACACTTTAATATTCACATGATCTTCTGCATTTATGAGTATTTGTTTTAGTTCAATAGTCATCGCTGCCCTCCTCCTCCTCGTCGTACTTCCTCTTGAGGCCGTGCTTCTTGTGTTTGCCCCGGTGCCGCCGCTTCCCGGCGAAGTCCGGGTTGGCCTCGTCGATGTGCATCTGCTCGTGCTTCTTCAGGAGGCCGGGGACGGAGAAGCCTTTCCCGCACGTCTCGCAGGTCCAGGGCTTCTTGCAGGTGTGAGTCCGTTTGTGGACGTTCAGGTGAGACGCCAGCTTGTAGGTCTTGCCGCAGACGTCGCAGCTGAAGGGTCGCTCGTTGGTGTGCAGCCTGATGTGGACTTTCAGGTTCCCGACTTGAGTGAAGGTCTTGTCGCAGATGGTGCAGCGGTAGGGCCGCTCCCTGGTGTGGATCCTCAGGTGAACCCTCAGGCAGTACTTGCTGGAGAACTTCTTCTGGCAAACCGGACAGGGGATCTTGGCTTTGGGGATGTGGTCTTGCTGGTGCCTCTTCAGGTCGGACAGGTACACGAAGGTTTTGCCGCACTGGGAGCAGAGGTACTGGCGATCGCCTATGTGGTAGCCCATGTGTCTCTTCAGCAGGCTGGGGACGAGGAAGCGCTTCCCACAGCGCTCGCACATGTGGGGGCGGTCTCTGGTGTGCCAGCGCTCGTGGTTGGACAGCTTGAAGGCGGTGGGGAAGACTTTGTTGCAGTGCTTGCAGGGGAACGTCATCTGGCTGGTGTGGCACTCCATGTGCCTCTTGAAGTAGGTGGACTGCGTGAAGCCCTTGTTGCAGATGTTGCAGTAGAAGGGCTTCTGCCCGCTGTGCGCCAGAATGTGTTTGGTCAGGCTCTGCAGTTTGGTGAAACACTTGCCGCACTGGCCGCAGGCGAAGGGCCGCTCCGTGCTGTGGGTCTTCAGGTGGTTGTTCAGGAAGCCCTGCGTTCGGAAGCTTTTGTTGCACGCCGTGCACAGGTAGGGCTTCTCGCCGGTGTGAATGCGCTCGTGGTCCAGCAGCTTGGACTGGTAGGGGAAGCTCTTGTCGCACACGCTGCAGCTGTAGCGGTCGCTCAGATGGCGGAATTGCTTTTTCCGCCGTATGCTGGGCCGCATGTCGTCGCAGTCGCTCAGCCTGCCGGGGGGCAGGGGGGGTAAAGCAGGAAGTGACATGGTGTTGGAGGCGATCTGCGACACCCACTGATGGAGCGTCACCCTCTGAGTCTGGGGCTTCGATCCCTCTTTCGCTCCAGGTTTGACGGGCACCTGAACCACCCTGAATGGGATGGATTTCAGCGGCAGCCGCTGCGGCTCCGGTTTATCCGGAGGGGGTGGTGCTCCGTCGTTCCCGCTGCTTTGAGGGGGAGACTCCTGCGGGGCAGTAGCGGCGGGATCGTCTTCCTTCGTCTGCTTGTCGTTAGCCGGCTCTCTCTGCAGAGGCGACTCGGGGAAAACTTCCTGACTGTCAGAGTTATCGGAGACACAACCCACGTCGTCGTGGTCGCTCAGGGAAACATTGCTCCTCTCATCTTGGGCGGCCTCTGGCTGCTTTGGTGGGGGCGGGGGTGGGGGTGTTGGTGGCGGTTCCACTGGTTTAGGAAGGAAGGCGAGGGAAGAAAGTACACAGTCGCCCACCGAGGTTGAGACGGTCGCTGCACACAGATAAGAGATTCCTCATATTCTTCAGCACGCAACAATTTAAAGCCCCTATGACACATTTTTTTATTTTATTTTAAAAAAACGTTTACAGTAGTGTTTTAATTATGAAGTTTTTAACCAAAATCTCATAACCTAAATGTCTTAAAAAGCCATTTATCATGTTGATCTGAAGCCTCTGTTTCTAAAATCTCCTCTGAGGGGGCGTGGCTTCTTCTCATGATGGAGGAAAATTAAAGAAAAAAAAAGAAAATTTGTTTTTCTTCATTCAAAATGTTGTGAATCAGACAGAGAAGTTGAAAAAGAACTAGAGAATAAACTGGGCGGGCCGCAAGCCCCATGCTCCGCCCCCTTCTGATGCATCCACTTGCAGATAAATAGATCCACGTACGTTTTAGTTTAACTCATCCAACCTGACTAAAAGTGTTTGTCAGGAAAGCTCTGATAATGTTAGGTTGAGGTTGTGAGGGACTGTAAGCTAGCGGGAGAACACAAACAGATATGATGGGAAGGGGGGACGGGCTTACTTTGCGCCTACAACTCAAAGGTGAATTTCTAGTGAACTCCTGCTGCTCTGCAGAAACTGTCATCGAAATAAATGTATATTTTCTGATTCTTCCATAAAATTTCATAGCCATAATTTAAAAAAAAAAACACTGGGAATGCTTTTAAATGAGATGATTTGAGTCACATTTCCATAACAAAAGCTCCTTCAAACAAACCTTTAACGCCCAGGAGGCCTTTGGCCTGCTGGTGCAGCAGAAGCGTCTTCACATCTGCTTGGTCAGGGATGAGGGCCCCGCATGCATCCAAGACGCTGGGCTCCGTGGAGATCAGAGAACCGAGCTGAAGCACAAACGGGGTTTATTTTAATTCACAATTGAAGACTTTAGTCTCTGCTAATGTGAATCCCAAACCAACACGTTTTGATTTTGAGAAATGTTTTTCAGATCATATTGAAGAGTCTACATCACTCAAAATCATCTTTTAAGTGTATTATAATGTTAATTTCTCACGAAAAACAACCTGTTTTCACGGGCTCACAACAAAAATATCAAAAAAACCTGGCATCTGCACGGATAGGCGAAAGGCGGAGCCTCAGAATCAATATCTGTCACATTCATTCATACATATTTAAAGCGTTTAAGATTTTCACTGCAGATTTTTAGACTAGAGAGTAATTAGTTCTTGTGAGAACTGTGCTGATAGTCATGCAAAATCATCAAAGAAAGAAGTTCGAAAAGTACTTTAGAAGAATTGCTAGAGTTCAATGATCCTTGAATCAACATTCCAGAGGAAACATCGGCTGAACGTGGAGCTGCAGGACGTACCTGGGACAGATTGGGAACAGGAAGAAGTTGCTCCAACTTGCAAACCAGACCAGCGATCAAAGCCTGCAGTGCTGTGTCAAACTTTGTGCCGTAATGAAGAGGGAAGACTTCCTGTGTGCAGAGATGGAGCTTTCATTATTGTTTGGACTAAAGATCCATTTAGTTCTTGTCAATAAAGTCTGATTTACTCATTTTTGGTCCCAATTGTGACTCATGAATTCATGCATGTGGAAATTCATATGAGCAGAATAGTCTAGAATTTGTGTTCATAACTTCTTTTTCAATTTTTCAAAAATTAGACAACTTTTTTAACGTCAACCAAAAAGTTTTGTTATAATCCATTAATACCGATGCAATAACAATACAGGTTAGCTACAAATACAGGAAAACTTTTATTAGTGTGTTTTCAGACACATTTAATTTGCTTAAAAAGAATCAGTTAGTTTCCCACAATAACCCAGAACTGTCTTAATACACCCGAGTGGATCCCAGGAACCACTCTCTGACCCATCTTTTAAGGTGGTTTGAATAAGAAAGCGTTGTGACTAACTTGGTAACAACATTCAACTTTGAGCCGACGATGAGTGAAGTCGGAACCACCAAAACAAATGTAAAGTTCTTATGAAAAAATTCACTCCAAAACAGTTCTATATTAAGTTTGTGTGATGATATACAATGCTTGAATAAAAACTGGGTGTACCTTAAAGAAGCGCTTCTTCTCATTGGGATTTTTGAGCAGATTCTGCACCAGAACCATGAAGTTTGTTTGTGATTTCTCCACCTCATTATCCTTCTGTAATAAAGGAAACGTTTAGTTTACAGAGATGGGAAAAGATCTACGATTAACGGATCAGAACGAAAGAAAGCACAAATAAAGAAAAATCATAAATGCAACCTGAAATAAGCAATCTTAAATTCAGTACATGTACATACCCCAGAAGATGTGGTGACCTTCAGCTTGTTGATGAGAGTCTGAATGGCCTTCAGATCTGGAGGGCCTTCCCTGTTAAGCAGCTCCAGAATAATCTGGAACACAAAATTGTTCACAGAAACATCTAAACTTTGCAAAATGCTTAGAGTGCGAGAAAATTAATAGATCAAATGCTAAAAAAATGACATCTAGTGTTTAAACAATAAATATGAAGTAATTTAAACTGTAATTGTGTTTTAATTCAACCTAATGGTAATTTTTCAAAACAAAAAAACTTTGTGAAAACGACTCACCCTGGCTCTTAACCCCAGAATTAGCTGGGCGGTCTGCTTGAAACTCAGCAGCTCAGGAACAGTCTGAGTCACCATGGTTACAAACTCTTCCACTTTCCCATAATGCTTCACATCTTTCTGCCGTATGACCTGCCATATGTAGGAATATGTAAGTTGAAGAGGAGAAGCCATCAGACGGAGGGAGGCCAGGGGAAGGGAGCTTCCAGGACCTGGAAAGGAGTTGGAAAATATTAACGTTTGCTGTCTTTTTACATCCAGACTGTTAGATTGGAGCTTTAATTCACCTGGAAGATACATATGAGAAACTTAATGAAAAAAAAAGCTTTTTTTTTTTGTTTTTAAAACATTAAAAAGAGAGCATAAATTGTCACATTGGTGAAACAGCTTACATGAACGCAAAAATCTCATGACCAGATCACACTTTTAAAAAACTTAAAGACCCAATACAATGAAAATCTCATAGCAATTAAAAGTTAAGATTAAAATTTCATTTCCGAGTATTTCTTTATTGAAATTGTGGTGAATAAGGAGCAAATTAATGAAACGTGGTTTGAAAAAGCTCTCAGTTGTGATGCAGCAACTGAAATGGGCGGGGCCAAAGTCTTCCTGCTCCACTTTAAGACAAATAGATCAATTAACGTCTTTATTTTTCTCATCTGAGCTGATCAAAACTGTACGTCTGGACAGCTGAAATATTGTTTGCCAAATTTGTTGCACCGCTGATGTTAGCTTGGGGTGAGCTAGCAGGAGAGCATAACCAAAGAGATGATGGGATATCAACTGAGGCTTACTAACTGTCCCGCCCACATTTTAAAGGCAAATTTCTGATATCTGACACAATTTTTATCATAAAATATTTTTGCATAGTTCCTCTATTATGAGAAAAAAATCTAAAAACACACAAAAATATTATTTTCATTGAAGTGGGTCTATAAAATATGCTTGACTTTCAAACAGCCTGTTGTCTTTCACTCATGCAGTGATTAAAATTACTCTAATCATTTATTTGTACAGTCTCCAATGTAAAAAAAAAACATTTAGATGTACATATAGTAACAGAAAATATATAATTTTAGGGAAAAACCTACATTTAAATCAGAAAAATTACATTCTGGGATCTAATTTATATTAGATAGTCCACTAACAGTGTTTTAATGTGCACATAAATGGGCTGTATGAGTTAAAATATTGTATCATTTGTAGTTAAATGTGGAAGTAATACAAATATTAAAATGGATATTACCCACAAACAAGTCAATTTTAAGAACGAGATTAAAATAAATATTTTTTTTTCGTGATCTAAGATTTTGTCAACAGACTCGAGTCCTGGTAGGGGGCGCTGTGGAGTCGTCCGCGTGCTTCCATTGCAGGATGCAGATGTGCTGCAGAAGGTTTGCGAAAGCGCACGTTAGCGCGTGCCACGATGGAGGGATTGGGCGCCAATCTTCTTTGAGGGATGCCTTTAAAACTTCAGCCAATGCCATGACAAATGGACTGATAGTGGAGGCTATATTTAGGGGAGAATATGCTACACAAATACAACCGCGGCACCCTCAAGAAAACCGGATGATTTAGTTTTTAATTAACAATCTAATAATTATTACCAAAATTGACTATTAAGAATTATAATATACACTTATTTAAGTTTATTTCGGAGAGTAATTGGGAGGAAAGGGTGCATTTTCTGCAGCAGATGGGCAGAACTGCGTTTTATTTTCTTACTACCGTTGTAGGCTGCAGCCACTGTTAGCTTTCCGATGTTAGCTTAGCAACTTACCTTTTCTACTGGACCGTCTGTCCATGCTCTGCTTAATATGCGCGGCTAATGCGGGTGGAAAACGGAACGGCGGACACAAACACACAATAAATACAACAGTTTAACCCAAATAACAACGTTGAAAAGTAATTAAACCGTCTTATTTCGGACGTCAAGCCAGGAATAATAATGGCGACCGCTGATGAGCGGCTTTCCAAAACAAAAGTCTGGTCGCTTCCGGCGGATGTTCATATAGAAAATAAAAGCATAGTTTTCTAAACTTTTTTTGACGTAAAAAATACAGATAATGTTAATGGAATTTTACAATTATTTCACTTTAACTGCCATTGTGTGGCGTTTTTTTAAAGTTAATTTTTTTCAAGCAAGTTATTGTATTTTTTCTATTAAATGTAGTTAAAAATAAGAAATAAAAAAAACGAGACACTTTTAAACAGTTCAGTTATTTATTGACAGGATGTTGGGGATTCATAGTGTGTTAAATAATGTTTTTCATAAGAAAGAGACCAGTGTTTTCAAAAAGTTAAACTGCCCAAAGCAATTTACACTTTTGTAAAAAATAAAAGAAAAAATAAAGCAAATGTTAGTTAAGATATGAACTCATTTTGTGTTTTTTAATTGGCTCTGTACATTCATGTTGTAAATATATCAACACAACTTCAGGACATTAGCTGTAAAAGTTTCCTTGTGGGACAAATAACTTATAAGTTTTGATAACAGAGTCATTCAAACTTTACATTCACAGGACAGCAACTTGTAATAGAGTTTCAGCACATGTATTTTGGAAATAAATAATGAGAATATAAAAGCTTGTAAGTGAAATCCTGGACTGCAGAGAAGGCTCATAGCCTGCGGTCTGTAGAGATTCTTAACCCGCTGATTCATTGGCATCCATTGAGATCGGTCGTGTTTGTAACTGGCATTTCCTCCTGCCTACGGCCTCGTCCTTTGTGACGAGAACAAGCCCCCCCTTATTCTTCTCCCCGAGTTCATCCGTCCGTCCACGTCTCTGTCCCAGTCTCCCTTTACTTTCCCTTCGTTGTGTCAACCCCGTCTGTTGCTCCATTGCCTCTGACACATACAGTACAAGGGCGCACACACTCAGGGAGTCATGTTCTCATGACTGAACGTGATTGACTCTGTGAATGAGGCATTGCAAACCCTAACACACTCACACGGGGCTGTGGAGCACCGATAGATCACAACTTTGAACTACAATGACTGGATTCAAAAAGCCTCTGGCGATGGCAATCTGCCATCTGGTCAAATCTTTGATTCTCAAAGTGGGGCGCTTGTTGTTTGTGACTTTGTGACAGATCACAGATCAAAACCACGTCCAAAAAGAAAGCCTAAGATAAGCGGCATCAGTCCTTTTGATGGTGTAAGGGCAGATGCTTGTATAATGTTGGTTTTTCCCACAAACTAGTGATGGCAGGATGTAATTCAGTGTGTTGACTCCTTGCATTATCAGCATTTCCAGTCAAATAAATACACTTTCCAGTAATATTTCCAAACTATAAATCAAAAGTTCTTCTTATATATTTGCTTCACAGAGTATTTTTGGCGGATGGCCATCTATTAAGCCCTCGCTTCCTCTGAAGAGTCAGGGGAATTTGTTTTTGACCACCGGTCCTGGCAGCAGCTCAGTTTTCTCACATCCATTATCTCTGGCGCATGGATGAGTGAAAGCAGGGTAAGCGCCCATCCATCCATCCATCCAGCCATCCGTCCGAGCTCTAACGGCAGAACATCCTGGAATGTGAGTCCTTCTCCTGCTGTCCATTTTTATTATATTTTTTGTTCCCCCCTGCTTTAATCACGCTCCATCCTCTTTCGTGTTCAGCGATCGCCTCCCCCGTTTGGCTGAGTGTCAGCGGCGTGGGAGAGCGTTTCAAGTGGAATAGAGACAGACAGAGTTGGGATCATGTCTGGAGATGCGATTTGGCCATTTGCAGTGTTGCCAGCTGGTAATCTCCTCCTGGATTTGACCTGTGACATAAAAAAAGGGAAAAATCAGCAAAAAAATATAACATATTCAAATGGTAGATCTTTCATTTGACTTCTAAATTATTCATGTGCTGCAATTAACTTGACTTCCCGGAAGTCCTCAATAAATTATTTCCCATGGAGGGTTTTATTAGAGACACAACAAAGCGAGCAAATCACAGGAACTGATGGAAAGTTAACCCGAGCAGGGTTTCTTTTTTTTTTTTAAGTGCATTCATGGTGTCTGATTACAGGAAAACAAGAAAACCACAGAAGCATAATTTGGAGATGAAAGGTTTTCAACAGAATCATAAAAATTAATTAAATCATTTTAAAAAGCCCTATTCGAGGGGCAAAAAAAGAAAAAGAAACAGCCGTGCTTTTTAAATTTTTAATTTTCTTCTCGTTAGAGGTTTAAATGGTTACATGGAATCATAAGTCTAAGATAATAATAATAATAATAATGATAATAGCCTGCCCCATAAAAATCCTATTATTTTACTTTAAAGAATTGTCAAGGGGTTCATCTTCACCAATATAGAATAATATGAATAAAAATGACAATTAATTTATGACTACTCATGTTTACTTTTATACTTTTTGTGTTGATATTCAGAATGTCTACATGAAGTTTTATTTTACAAGCTAGTATTTATCATTTATTCATGCGTTGGGCCATAACATATTACTTTTTTTTTTTTTTTAGAAATAATTTCAACAAAATAGCATAAATCTTTTCAAGTTACACTCAGAACTCAGCAGTAAACAAGAATTCAAGTATTCAATGAGAATTTAAATAAATAAATAAATAACCATAAATAAAAAATAACAGGAATATATACAAAAAATAATGCATTCTGTTTAGAACCCCTTCCAAAAGTGTCAAATACACTGTAAAAATGAGTTAAAACTTAAACAAAATCATACATTTAAATATAAATTTAGTAAAAATGAAGAGGCAGATTATATAATTTCACGTAGAAAATATATGTTCCAAATAAGATCCATTATTTTGTTACAAAATTTGTTTTAAGAATTGTTTATAACTCTTCTGAACTCCAAATTTGCACAAACTTCCCAACAGTTGAATTTTACCATTAGTAATCAATATTTTCTTTCTCCTTTTCTCCTACTATAAAGAATTTCTGGATGTTATTTGGCAGCAAGTAGATTTATGCTTTGTATGATATTAGTAGGCTATAGTTTTAATCATTTTGACTGCATTAAAAACTAATTAATTTGCTCCAAATATCCTATGGATGATCTATGACTTTTATAATGGATGTAATGAAGATTATAATTATTCCCCCATTCCTTATAGCAAAAATAGTGTTAGCTACTTGCTACATTTAGTGAAAAAACCTTTAAAAAAATCATAATTTGATATATTTTAATAGTGTTCTTATTTAGGAACCTTGTGGCTTGCCGTAGTAACTTGTATGTCACAATTACAAGCTTTTTCCAATGATGTTTTGGTCTGCTCCTGATTCACAGTAATTTGAATGAAAAAAAATACTCAGAAATGCAGTATTAATCTGAATTTTCTTAATATATGCCATATACGAAACAAGAACATGTTAAAAAACACAATTTTCATTGAAATATTTCTATATATAAATCTACAAAAATGGTAACACTTTAGATGAGGTGCTGCAAAACACTCAACATAATGTTGACGAAGATTGTTAATACATTTATTAAGCTTGTAAGCACTTCATTAATATGGAGGCAATAATGGCCTCACTTTAGATGTTAATAAATGTAACTAAATATGTTAATAAACCCTTTTTTGGCTCGTTATGCTAATAAATGTCTTACTAACACCCTATAAACACATTAATTATGTTTGTTAATGTGTTAATAAAGCTTATTAAGGAATCTTAATCTTAATCTTAATTACCAGCAAAAAAAATTGGCAACAAAAAATTTAGAACTCATTTTATTTTGAAATTACTTAGTATGTAAGCATGCTAATTTCCCAGCATTTGTTGGTGATGACTTTAGCGAATATCACCAATTATCTGATTTATTTTTTATTTGTTTGACTCATGCATATAATGATGCTAAAATGCTATTGCCACATTTTGAAGTGTTTGACATAAAGTTTTATTTTTTTATATTTTTTCCTGGTATGTAAAGCTATATTAGTTCTGCAGCCTCTGTAAACCTACAGTATCATAAATGTTTAATAAATGCTGTGTCTTTTTCTTAATTTATCTGGAACAATCTTCACCATTGCAGTGCTAAATAATCAGGTTTTCACTCTTTAAATAAAATCATATATTTATATACTTTTGTAGGAGAAAAAAGGTTCTAAACCATAAGAGAATGCGCATTGGTTGAATTGATTTGCCTTTACACTGTAAAAAATGAAAAATTGGGTCAATTAACAAAAGTTCTGTAATTTTTTACATTTAAAATTATTAGTCTTTATCAAAGTAACATTTTGAGTTGATGGTTTACTCAACTTAAAAAAATGAATTTGATTTAAAAAATAATATTTTTTCACTTATAACAGTGCACTATCAACAGATCTGTGGTATATTTTTGTTTTTCGCATTAATTCTGGTAGTCCAATATATTGTTAGATCATTTTTCCGAGGTCAGGGTCAAAGGTTACCATTAACCCTTCTCTCACCTGCCACACTATGAGGACCAGGCAGGCTGTGAAGGGGATGAGCACCAAAAGCAGGGGACTCCTCATGAGCCAGCTGTGTCCACGACTCTTTTCCTGACCTGCAAAAAAAAAACAAAAAAAAAAAAAAACTAAAATGTGGAACTGATCGTTACACATTAGAAATATGATAGTGGTCAGGGGAGCTCGCTCCATCTTTATGTAACATCCATAATTGGGGCCCTGGACCATAAATCAATGGCTGTTCTATCATTCACTCCACCAGAAAAATATATATAACAAAAAATTACCATGTTGATGGTTACGGCATGGTGGCGGTTTGCACGAGAAGCTTGAAGATCCTTGCGCTGCAGCATGTAAAACATCTGAGATGTAGTCGAAGTAAAGACTGGTCTGTAAACTCTGTTCCTGATAGTGACACTGGAAGACCTGCATCACAGTTTCCTAGGGATTCAACCAATAAGCCATTTAGAAATAACTCACTTATGCAATTAGCATGGAAAAAAAAAAAAAAAAACAGCCCGTGATTGTCTAAATGTTGCATGCCTTCGCCTAAAACTGATCTGCAGGGTTTTGAACTTCAAATGTTAGCATGGAAACCCAACTTTGCAAAATATGAGAGAGGATTTTATGCTTACCAGCTCCTCGTGATCAAAGGTGAAACGTAAACTCCTGAGCATTGCAATAAAAACTGCTAGGGTGTCCTTGTTGGAGGAGATGGCACCAAACATGGTGCTTAACTTTCGAAGACTTTGCTCCAAAGGGTAGATATTTAACACCACCCAGCACGTGCCAGCCTAAAACGCAAAAAACAGAGACCCTTTTATTCAAAATCCACTCTCCCTCATTTGCAATTTGACTGTATGGCTGCATACATACCACTTCTTTGGGAATGTAACTAACCGGAATCTCATAATCAGAGGGGATATTCTGCTTCTAAGATATATAAAAAAAAAAAAACAAGAAATGATTTTAGTTATTTCCCTTCAACAGAATCGGATGAGCAATGTCGTTGAAGAAACTGAGCGGTCTCACCAAAACTGACAGCTTGCTCACATCATCCGTAATTGGTGCTCCAAATTTTCCACAGCAGAGTTTCAAACTCAATAACAGACTCAAGAGGAACCAAGTAGCTTTCAAGATCTGAAGAGAAAACAACATCAAATGTGATTATCATTCATCAGACACATTACTTTAGAAAAGCAACAGTTAGGAGGCAGCAGATAGATGTAGCTACGGTCAAAGCTAACCAGGAAAACCACACGGATGCCCACAACTAAACCTTCAAATGAATCCAGATTTTATTTTCATATAACCAAACCAGCTTTTCTAAAAAAAAAAATCAAAACATCCTGCATTCAACATCCCTTTCAAAAATCCCCCTCATCCATTTTTATTGTTGCTTTCCGTCTGAAAGTGCACCAGCAGCTCCATATGGAGCAATTACCTCTTAATGCATCTAAATGCAGCTCTGAAAAGGAAACAGTCTCCACAATAGGTGCGCTTCTGTTTTGTCTCACACTTTACTGCAACTAAAATCATATTTTTTCTGTATTTGTTTGCATTTAAAAAAGATTGCAACTTGCAAAACAAACATAATTTGCAGGAAACAGCATTTTTTCAAATTACGATTAAAATAAATGTGGACAAACTGCAAAAAGAAAAAGCATGAAAGCAATACTTACTTTCTTCCTCATATGGAGAAAGAGCCTCTCAGGTCTCTCAAATCCTCTTCATGAAAATCAATGCTTCCACTTCAAAGACGGAGCTCATCTCTCTGCTTGTGAGTGTACGGTCCAAACGTGTAGTGAAACTTGAGGACCGGCCAGCAGTCTGTTTTCACTTCAGACAAACTGGTGGGGTCTTTTGACGTGGTGGAGAGGCCGCCTACAAGCTGACTCATTATGTCACACGCTGACGCTGTCTGAGACTTTTCCATGAACTCCCACATATCAATTTGGTCATCGGGAGAAGTGGGTGCTTGTTCTCCGCAGAGAATCTTTCCCAAGATATTGTCTGTAAAAATAACAAAATAAAACAATGACACAGAATCAGACGTTCAGTGATGGTGCTTTCAGCTCTGGTTTGAATATTTCGATCATTTATTGGGTTTGACGTGAAGTCATGATTGAGTTAACCCACGCAAAAATCCTTTTTTCTAATTAATGCTACTTGAATGTGGATGGCAGTCACATAAGTGAGGAAATGCATCTTTTTCCACCCATGATCCGGCAGCGTCTGCCAGGTAAATTGGTTAATTCAGAGTGTGTACTCATAACTGGCTCTCTTTTTGACATGCCAGGAACCCTTAATGTATAAATGGATTGAAGAGAGGAGAGTGGGAAATGTTGTGGAGCAAAGACTTGCATGTTTCAAGAACTAATGAATTATAAAATATGCAGGCAAGCAACTCATGAGTCAACTTCAGCCAGCTTGCATGATATTTCAAAAATGAAGCCAATTATCCCTTTAAAAACATTTTTTTCAGTTTTTAGTGGCATAACCTCTATAAGGTTAAAAGAAAGAAGTGGGTACTTTTATAGTTGAGCAGTAAACTTTTAACCGGAATGAGGCACATTATAAGCTAAAAATAAAGTCATGCAGTTCATTAAGTAACCACTAGGGGGCTCATTGTACAAGAGACTTAGGTTGTGTCTGAATTCCCCCCTTATCACTTTATAGTGCGTTCGGCATTTTCTAGTGCTGTCCAAATCTACAAATTCCAAAATCGAGTACACTATATATTTCAAAGAACCCTTTGTGAAAAACTAGCATGCATCGATATTCACTAGATTAGCGAATATAGACCACAATGCATTGCAGTCGAACAATTTCGAACAAAAAAAACGTGCTTAAATGTAAAATTTGAATAAACCATCCACATTTTTACCATCAGAACACAGTGGAGTCATTAATAAATGTCTGGTGTTTAAAAAAAACGAAAGAAAATTAGTTAGCATGTTGCCCGAATTACCTTTAAAATCCAGAGCACTGTATGTTTTTTTTTTTTAGTAATAAGGGGTTGGGGGGGAAATTCGGACACAACCTCAGTCCTCATTCATTGTAAAAATAGTTTAAATTTACAATAAAGGAAAAAAAAACATAAAAATAATATGTATAACTACTGAGCGTTAAACGGAAACAACACGCCAATTAGCTAAACTTCGCTAGCTAAACAGATTGAGCAGCTGAAATAAACTGACCCAACTAGGAGTAGTCCCACTCCAACCCTATTTTTTTCTACTGTAAAATCCTTCCAACTGTTTTAGAATTCTGAACATTCAGTTTTTAGCGCTAATTTCCCATCAGCCCTTTGTTTACACTCTCTCTTGCTAGCTAGCACTTCATAAGCTCAAGCTAGCATTAGCATAGCAAAAAAGAAAGAAACGGTCATACAATTTTTAACCATCTCGATTAAAGTAAAAAAAATACTCAGAAATGCAGTTTTAATCTTAAATTTTCATATAACTATCCTCCACTATGAGAAAAATGCTACAAGAACATGTTTAAACAGCAAAAACACAATTTTAGCAAACAGTAACAAAGACCACAAACAAAACTAAAGACAAGAGTCGTCTTTTATTGGAAAGAAAATACAGTTCTATAAAATGAATAAAACAAATGCATACCAATTCAACACAACTAAATCAAATAAACATATTTGAAATTACTTAAATAAGACAGATTTTTCTCCCCTGGAAAAGTTGGATAGATGCTGTCTGCCCACTAGCCTGGCTGGAGTGTAGACATTCTGTGCTTCTTGGATCACTTGACATGACATGAACAGTAGAACTCCCCCACAACCAGAGAGACCAGCATCCTTAATTAATTTAATGATAATTTAAAAAAACTGATATCAAACTTTATAAAAAATATTGTAAAAGATTAACTTTTTTTTAGTGTAGACACTGACACACTATGAAAAAGCAACATAAATGTGTATATTTTAATGTATTTGTACTTTATTCGTGTCTATTTCATTTAAGAATATAAATAAAGAGTTTAAATCCTAAAATGTTGCGGAAGAAAATAAGGTTTTGCAGTTCATGGGAACCAGACTGGATAAGGGCGACCATCTGCTGTGACCAGATGAAGAATGAGAGGACAGGAAAGTGACAAGCAAACACAAAAAATACTGAAGTCTCTATTGTAAAATATTCAGCAAATGCTGCAATGACAGACGACGAAGAAGATGGATGAACACAAAATTATCATAAAATGTAAACATATAAAATCAACTATAAACAGCTGCTGAAAGCACTGTGTAGAGATTTAGCTCCTCCCACTTTCCTGAGCATTTTTGCTTGAAAGTTTGTGACATTTTTGCTAAACTAATTCAAGAAAACCTTTAATTGTAGCTACTTTACTCTTCCAGTTCACTGTAGTTTTACTGAATTGTTTGTTTTAAATAATTGTGCTGCTATAGTTTATTCCAATTTTTAAATGGTTTTAATAAATAGTGAAAGCTACGGGGAAACTACAGGCCCAAAAAGTACTAAATTAATCCTATGTTGAAATGCAAACTGAAAAATAACTTAAAAACATTTCAAAAATAAATACTTAAAAAATGTAAAATTAAAAATAAATAATTTATATTTAAAATAAATAAATAAAAATGATGGAAAAGCTGTTTTAAATATCTTTTTTTGGATTTCTTAACCTGCTGTGTCCCGTTTGAGATCACTGGGTTGCTGGAGCCTATCCTCGGCGAAGGCAGTTTAGTTTATTTATTCCGAACATATTGTAAAAGCAAAACAGACAAATCGAATATCCGCTCGCTGATAATTATAGTCAGTCATTTAAAAGAGTCTTTATTTAACAGAACTCAAGAAAATTTGAAAGGGAGATAAGCAGAACCACAACAAAAAAATGATGATTATCTGTATGAAGATTTACTATTATCTGAATATATTAGAAATAGTGTGCCAGGTGCAATTTGAAATAATCTTTTAAGCTAGGAATCATGTTTCTGGACTGTGGGAGGCAACTGGAGAAACATACAGGAGAACATGCAAACTCTGCAAACTGAAGGTTTTTTGTACTTTTATACTGAAGGTTTTTCAATACTTTTATATTATGTTACATCTTTGTACCTTGTTATCAACAAATTGATGAATGCATGGAGCTGCAGACCAGTTGAAACCAGTCAGGGGAAGTTTCTAGTACTTTTCCACTGAAAAACAAAGCAGGAACATGGTGACCGTTCAAGACTTGGTAAAGATGACCATTTATGGTATTAAAAACCATATGGGGGGTTCTTCTGTCCTGACAAGGATTGGTCTGAAGCTACTCATGACCCACCTTGAGGCCTTGGACTCGGTTTGACAAGTTTTCATGGAGAAAACACTATTATTTTAATTTCCCGTCACTTTTTAAGTAATATTTTTAATCGTCAGCTTTTAATTGCCTTTTATTTGTGACAATGACAAATAAAAATCTATGTATACACAGACAGATGTATCCAGGATATGAACCTTCTTGCTATGTGTTGAGAACAACTGCACCACAAATTCAACCTCATTTACTAAACCCACTTTACTTGTAGAACTTTGCATAAAAAAGCATTGTTTGTTCCGCTACGGCTAATCGAAATAAAATACTATCTTTTGGACCGTGCTGCCCCGGTTGAGTCAACTGCTACAAGATGTTAAACCGACAGCCCTGCTGCTGCAGAAGAGAAAAAGCGACACACTGAGCTGAGTCAGGTCATCTAAAAGAGGCCGCTTCTAAATATAACCCCCGGCAGCCATAAGACCCTGCAAAACAAAAACACACAGACAGTTCGGCAGGGAGTTGAAGGGCAGTTTCTTGGATCACAAGGTGAGGTTCTGACACGGCTACTAAACACAACCCGTCTTTGACACAAATTTGAACTGCGACTTGATGGAGGAGACTTGATCTTTATGGTTTGCATGAAACTTTTTTAACAGGTCAACGTGAATTGACTTTATTCACATTTAGTCCCCATAAAGATGGAGGATATTGAGGAGGAAGCAATAAATGAAGAGCTAATCAGGTTTGCTATCCGGGAGAGCATTCAGGATGCCTTCAAGCTGTCATGCTCTGTAGAAAAAAACAGGTAAGAAGTAATTTAAAGAAGCATCTCTGATGTCTCTGATTTAAAGCTGTTATTTATTATAGGAAGGAGCAGAACAGTGAAGAATTTGTGAGAATAATTGCAGCCATTCATGAAGGTAAAGCTGCCCTGTAGCATTTATTTGAAATAGTTTTTACTAGTGATGCTACTGCTGTGGCTGCACCTCGACAGGTGATGCTGATGCGCTGCAGGCGCTGTCGTGCTGTAAGTCCGCCTTCCAAGAGAAAGACGGCAGCGGTTGGATGTCTCTGCATGCAGCAGCTGTGCAGCCGCGTCCAGAGATGCTGCACGTCGTGCTGCAGGGTGAGATTCCCAACCCAAGTTTTGGTGGAATCAAGTTGGAGGTGAAGTTCTGACGTTTGTGTCATCATCCGTGCAGTACTGACGGCGGCTGACTTCACCCTGGAGGAGCAGACATTGGACGGAGACACGGCCCTGACTCTGGCGGCAGAGGCCGACCGGGTGGAGAATGTGAGGATGCTGCTGCAGCGCGGAGCTTCACCGCACAACACCAACAGCAGGAATGAATCTCCTCTGCTCCTTGGTAGCTTCTTCTTCTTCTGTAGATTGAAACATATACTCTGAAGCTCCTGCTTTACTGTTTGAGCATTAAAATGAGAGAATTTAACCAAATTTTACTACAAATTTGGTTAAATTCTCTCATTTTTCAAGGGGTCAAAAGGATTTCCCACCCCATTGTTTTCCCAGTGGTCTTTTAGTGATGATTGTGCCGTTTTAAGACAATAATAAAAGAAAAACTGTTGTTTTCTAGGACATAGTTTCTGCAGAGCGGTAGGAGTTCATTAGAAATTCACCTCTGAGTTGTGGGGCGAGCTGTTAACGTGGAGTATGCTCATGTAAATGCAAAAGACACAACAC
This sequence comes from Oryzias melastigma, assembly GCF_002922805.2. Lineage (NCBI taxonomy): Eukaryota > Metazoa > Chordata > Actinopteri > Beloniformes > Adrianichthyidae > Oryzias > Oryzias melastigma. Next base: position 11,605,597 of record NC_050534.1, on the reverse strand, counting down.
AACGACAAAAGCCGACAACGCAACAACTGAGATTGCAGCGACGCTTGCTAGCTCTGACAGAGCTAGCAAGCGTCACTAGCTCTGTCAGACCCTGAGCAGCGGAGCTTTCCAGCTCCATGGCTATGAGGTTTTTATTTCAGATCAAGACAACAATGAAATGAACACAATAGTTCCACCAGTTTTATTTTTATTTATTCCCTCTCAGGTTAATGCTCAAAGTTTTAAGCCATTGAAGTGCCAGTATTTTGAAACTGAAATAAAAAGTCTTCATTTCCATTATGAATCCCTTCCGTCGTGTTGTGGTTTTTGTCGTTGTGCATTTTGAATAATGAAATATTCAAGATTAAGTTTCTGTATGTCCTCCATCGTGAGTAAAATACCACAAGAACATGTTAAAAACACTAAAAAACTAAAAGTTTATTACTAAAAAATCCATTCCTTCAATGACACTTTCACACTGAGCTGTTTGGTCCACTTGTTTTCATTTAGTTACATTCACATCAAAAATCTCAAAAGTGAGAAAAAAAATTAAAATTAGTCAAATTTATTATTATTTTTTTTTATTATTATTACACTTACTTTTAAAAATGGCTTATTTTTTTTGTTCAAAAATGACAAAAACGTCACATAACCTAATCAAAAAAATCCAAGAAAGTCCAGCCAAAAAATCTCAAAAGTGTGAAAAAAAAATTCAAATTGATCAAAATCCAACCACCAATGGTGAATGTGTCCACCTCTAAAAAATATTTGGAGCAAAATCCAACTAAAACAAATTCAGTCCTTCAATGTTGTCATAACTGCAGCTACATAACTGAATTTGTTTCTATCATGTTTCTAAATGTTATGCATTGTAGCGGTGAAGCAGCGGTCATATGAGATGGTTCACACCCTCATTATGGGCGGGGCCTTTGTGGAGCAGGTGTGTCTCACCAAGTGGAGGGCCATCCATGAAGCTGCAAAGGTGAACGGACAGCATGTGTGACCTTCATCACACTTCTCGCTGAAAGTCAACAGCTTGATTTGCTTTATAACCAGGTGGGCTGTCCTCGGATCTTGATGCTGCTGCTCCGACATGGAGCCAACGTCTCAGCCAGAGACGGTCATGGCGTCACACCTCTTGGGATAGCAGCAGAGCACGGAAAAACAGAAGCTTTGGACATACTCATACAGCATGGTAACACCAAAATAGATCAATCCAGGCTTCTTGTGTGCAGATAAGAGTGTTTTCTATCTCCTTCTAGGCGGTGATGTAAATGCCCAGGCCAGCAACGGAGACACCGTCCTTTATGATGCGTCTGGATCAGGAAACCTGGACTGCATCAAACTGCTTTTGCTTCACGGAGCTAACCCCAATGTGGCGAGCTACGCCTGTCAGCTCCCCATCCACAGAGCTGCATATGAAGGACACATACTGTGAGCTGAAGCGCGACCTTCCTCATGAACTGTATAAAGCTGCATTCTCCGGTCGTAACATCTTAATTTTAATAGACTAATGTAGTTCCCGGGGAACAAAAATGGCCCCAGACGAATTAAAATTCTTTCCTTTCTTTTTCTGCATCCAAAACTTGAGGAAAAACATGGGCCGATCTCCACATCTCGCCATGTTTTCTCTGAAAGCGTCTCCACAAAGAGCCCTCTATTTGATCTGTAGTTTTGCGGCTCAAACCGCAGTCTAATGAGCATCTCCCCCCTCTGTCCTGTTTTGTGTTTAGCACCATCTGTCATTCATCTTCTTCCTGTTTTCCCCTCTCTCCTCAGAGCCCTGAGGACTCTCATCCCCATCACCACTCAGAGAGCAATCCGTCTTTCAGGCCAGAGCCCGGTCCACTCTGCAGCTGACGGAGGTCAGACCGAATGTCTGGAGCTGCTAATTCAGAAAGGTTATAATGTCAACGCGCTGCTGGACGCACACATCTCTGGTAGGGTTATAAATTAGTAAAGGTTGTTTGGTCTTGAAGGAGACATTTTCAGGATTCTATTTGTTTCATCAAACTTTTTTAAGTCTTTTACATATCTCATGTTTTTGTGCGTGATATAGGCAGGAAGACAAAAGTTTCAGAGTTAAAAAATACAAGGAGTTCCTCAAATTGTGTCCCTTTGATCCTCTCCACGTCCAGTTTTAAGCTACATTTGATAAGCAGGCTTGATCAATTCGATCCTTGTCATCCAAGGAACCAAAACTGTGTTTTACAAGTACATTTTTTGAAAAAATAGAGAAATTAAAGAACTAAAAAAAAGCATAGCTCAACTTAAATTTGTTAAAATATTCAAATATGGAATGGAGTGCAGCACTTGTTATCAAATGGGGGAACTGTTAATACATTTATGTATAGTTTTCTTCCTTATTTTCCATCAATAACTAATTTTTTATTAGTTTTTGTTCCTTATTTTGTTGTTGATGCATTAATATTCTCCAGTAGAGCGGTTCTTGTTGGTTTGTTGCAGTTTTTAGTCCAATTTGTGTTGGAACTTTTCATCTAATTGATCATTTTTATTTAGAATAGAGTTTATCTTTACAATTTTTGGTGATTTTAAGGTAGTTTTTTAGGAACACAATTAAATAATATACATTTTTTTGTCAGTTTTCTTTGGGTGACAACATTATTGCTAGTTCATATTTATAATCTATATATTTATAATCCACAATCTTACAGAAAACTACGGGGACCTCAGGAAGACCCCTCTGTTTTTTGCTGTTTCCAACGGTGATGTGACCTGCTCAGAGATGCTGCTGGCAGCCGGAGCCAAAACCGACCTGGACCCTCTGCGATGCATTTTGGTGGCTGTACGTGCCGAGAGGTGAGCCGCGGGCGTTTGCCCTATCCCCACCCCCCTGGTCACATGCAGAAGGATTGCAGTGGAATAACCTCAAATCCCTCTGTCCAGGTATGAGCTGGTGCAGCTGCTACTGTCGTGCGGGGCTGAGATAAACTGTTATTTTAGAGTGATTAGCAACACCGTGTTCCCCACTGCCCTGCAGTATTGCATCAGAGACCCCGCCATGCTGCGACTGCTGCTCAACCACGGATATCACGCTTACAAGTACAGCCACCCACCAAAAAACTGTTCAACTGGATTTAACTTGTTTACATTGATTTTTTTAAATATATATGTTTATATATATTACTGTCCTCAGGTGTTTTGAATGTTCTCACAAGGATTGTGATGATCTGGATAGTGAGTGCAATGACCTCCACAATCAAGTCTACTCCATATACAGTCAACCAAGTATCATTTCAGTAAGTTTTTATTTTATTTTATGAGTAATACAACATTTAAAGTACATAAAATATATCATATATCAAACAAATCACTGAGAAAAACTGTTTAACAATGTCTTATAACAGAAAATGAAATAGGAATCTGCCTATTGGAAATAAGACATTTTAAAACTTTATGAAGTTTAATTGTTTTTTGATCATTTCCAACAATTAATTTTTATACTTTTATAGTGGCCAAATATTTTTTTTAAATCGGCTTCTCTAATTTTTTTTGTAAGGGGATTTTTTCGGACTATTTTCTCTTTCGTATATCACATTTAGCCAAAATTATGATCAGGCTTATATGTTTCATTTGAATGGTTAAGAGTAATTAAAGATAAATAATATCACAAACATGCCTATAATGCACGGCCCTTCATATCATTTAATTTTAATGTTATTAATGGCTTTATGTTATCTTGAGCTTATTTCTAACTTGTATACTAAGGACAAAATATATTTTTATGGAGAGTAAAATATTTAAAGTTATTTAAGGTTGAAGTTGATACATTCTGGTATAATATTTCTGCCTTTTTTTCATAGAAATGCTAAAAAGTTTGTTTGTTTTAGTGTGTTCAATAAATGTTTATCCTGTTTAGCTCGCAATCTTGGGTGTGTTTAGGGTTTTGCCCCCCTGTGTGATTGATTTTGACACTCCTGCTCTAATGTATGTTTTTTCATGAGTGAAAAGTCTTTTGGATTAAAGCAAATTAGGAAGTACCAAATGTTGCAGTTCCTCAGAGGACCACAGGGGGCAGGTTTCTATTGACTTTCATCTGAAAATAGTCTAAATTCATTTGCTACTCACTATTTAGTGTACTATATAGTGTCTTCGCCACTTTGTAGAGGCGTCTGAATCTGTATGATTCCAAAATCTAGTGCCGCAGAAATTTCCCAGAATTCTCTGCGAAAAACCAGTATACATCAGTGCTCACTAGAGTGGTAAATATTGACCACAGTGCTTTGCATTAAACAGTTTTTTATGTGCCGCTCAAAAAAAAGGAGCTAGGATGGTGTCCGAATCGCTTTTAAAATGCAGGGCACTATATAGTCCTGCACTTTATAGTTTTGTAGTAGTTAAGGAGGGAATTTTAACATAGCCTAAATTTATATGACAAAAAAAAAATCATTTAAAGCAGAATTTGAATTTATTCTTCTTTAATATTTATCCTTGAACACTCAGCTTGAAAACTGACTGTGTCCCACCCAATTGTCAGAAATTTGTTGAGGTAAATTAAATAAACTCATTAAAATATTTATAATAATTAAAGTTCAACATTAATATTTTTTACTCTTGTGGACCTCTGTGAGACAACCTCAATTGAGAACTGGCATTTTATCTGAATAAACAAAAATTTCTCTTTCAGTTCTGCGATTATGTGTCTGTGTCATGGCTGACCCATCTGGTGGGGAGCGTTGTGAAGATGCTTCTGGACTATGTCAGCCAAATCAGCATCTGCTTCAACCTCAGACGCGTCCTGGAGCGGACGCCAGAGTGGGAGGAGATTTCCACCACACTCAGTAAAACTGGAAACACACAGATTCAGACATAAAAAAGCAATAGTGAAAAAATATTTGACAATTTTTCGCTTTTGGATTTTTTTTCTTTGTGTGTGCTCGTACAGGCAGCCCTCGCTCTCTTCAGCACTTGTGTCGACTGGTGGTCAGGAGTCAAATGAGCATCAGGACGCTGAATGACCCAGAAGCCATGGCTGCAGCTCCATTCCCTCCCAGATTGATGAGCTACATAACCTACAGAGACCAGGACCCATACCAATTATAATCCACATGAAAAACAAACACCACAAGCTTCAAGTAATTGTATTAACTTCAATTAAATGCATTCTGTGCCATTTGAATACAGGCATAAGCAAGTCTATGCTGCTCTGTATAAGTTATTGTACTTTGAGTTTGTGAAAAGATCATTTATTAATTTAAGGAACTGATGGATGCACTAAAAATGTAATTTATGTAAGAAACACATTATTTTTTAATAAACAATTTTTTTAGAGGTTATATGTGTGTTTTTTGGACCTCAATGCAAAGACATGTTTATCTAATTTGGTAAAAAACTGATTTTAGCATCAGAAAATATATATTTATACATGTTTCAGTAGCATAAATAATGTTCTTTATCCCAACATCTTCTTATGGTAAGGGCAGGGAAAGGTGCCTGAAATGGCGAGACTGAATAAGAACAGAGACTTGGGGTTGTCCTGAATATTCGCTTAATAAACCTCTCCCCCTTAGTATGATCTGTGCTGTTATGTCTTTTATATTAATATATACACATTTAGGTGAACAACAGATAAAAAAATAGCTGCTGGATGAATTTCACGTGCACTGTCCCAAATAATAAATACAATTGAAATTGAGGTTAGCTTTTAAAGGCAACAATAACACCAAAAACCACAGATGATTTGAAATATTTCATATTTTTTCATCAGTGATTCACCACTTTCCAAAAAGGGTTACAAAATACTCTGATTTCCTTCATTTAGCGCTAGTTATTCCTGATCAGCATCATGTCGAACTACAAGAACTGACAGGACACAGTTTCCCACAATGCATTATTTTGTCTCGCTGACAATCCAGGCGAGGAACCAAGTAACTGACTCATAAAAACACATAGTGAAAGATGCTAATTATTCTAGCTAATTAGCATAATTATCTCAGAAAAACACACTATTAAAGTTGTTATGTATGCTAACTATGTTAGCTATGCTAATGTGGCTAAAAGTGTAAGCATTCCAAACAGCACTATTAGTTTTCTCAGAAAAACACATGGCTAAAAATGCTAATTATGGTAACTATGCTAGCTATGCTAATGTGCTATCTTGGCTAATGTTACAAATCAGCATAATTTACTGTCTCAGAAAAGCCTAGCCTCTTGACTTTGATTTTTATTTAGGTTTTAACAAAACTTTTCCAAACCCATAGATGACTGAGGTCTCCAGTTGACAAAACTCCAAGACATAAAAAATGATTTGGAGTTTGGGAGATCAGCTCAAAGAAAAAACAGCTCAATTTTTATGCTTTTATTTCTGCAGGATTGAGATGTGCTGACTGTGTAAAAGGTGAACGGAGTTCATCCTGCAGCCTTTGAGCAGCACATACTGTTTGTCAGTTGGGTTGCTGGTTAATGGTTGACCATGTGAGTCAATTAGGCATGTGACTGCCGAGATAGCTTGTATTTTGTGGTGTGCCACAAAAAAATATGCATGGGGACTTTTATTTTGAAAGGATCTAAACTCTGCCTTCACTGTGCTTTAACTTTGATCTGATTAAACTGATCAATCCAAATTAGGCGGGACAAGAAAACCAAAGTTTTGTGAGCATGTCCAAAATTAAAGTCTGTAAAAAAATTTAGGAAACATTTTGGGTAATTGTATTGCACTCTACCCGTCCTGATGCCCCTGCAGATGCCTCCTCTACCATGTTTTCAGCGACACAGGATCCGTGTTTGTCTTGTTCTACATATCTGTCCTGCCCAGTTGCTCTTTTTTGGCCATGAACAAAGGCACTCGAGCGGAGGTGACGGACTGCTATGTTGACAACCCACACGGCCTCTGAGCTCACAGGCTTTTTGTGGCTCTGCCTCTCAGGGCTGCGTCTCCCAAAAAAAGACGCAGCATCATGGGGCCCGCTCTTTGGTACGTTCCCCCTCTGATCCCTCTCTTAAGGCCTAAGCAGCAGCTGCAGAGATTAGAGGGGAGAGGACCCACACCCACCGACTGTCTCCCTTAAATTCAGCAGCCGAGACAAATTCAATTCAGACTTCTTGAGTGGTTTCTTATCAGTGTTTTTGATAATAATCCATATTCAGAATGGAGTGAGCAGCTCTTTGGAGCTCCTCGGTGGACTGAACCTTTCTTTGGATTCTCGGAACATTCAGGTTTATTGTGGAATCTATTTTCAAGGAGCTGTCCTGTGCTCACCAGGACCGCGCCATGAGTTATTTTGGGTACCGTCGAGAGTTGAGTAAGTACGAAGATGTGGATGAGGACGAGCTCTTGGCCTCGCTCAGCCCGGAGGAGCTTGCCGAGTTGGAGAAGGAGTTGGTGGACATCGACCCGGACGCCAACGTGCCAATAGGACTCCGGCAGAGAGACCAAACCGATAAGACCCCAACGGGCACCTTCAGCAGGGAAGCCCTTATGAAATACTGGGAAAACGAAAACCGCAGACTGTTGGAGGACGAGATCGAGGGAGGAAGCCCCAAATCGGTCAGTGGAGACGCTTAACTGAGTTTGTTTGGTGTTTGAAGATTGTGCCAGATGAGATGCTGTTTGAAGACGGCTTTCAAAGCAGATAATTTGTCTTCAAGGCTTCCCTCTCATAACAGGTACAGTACAACATTCCGATTGAATAATTCTATTAAATTACAGGAGGAAAGACAAGAAAAAGAGTTTGTGACTCAAGGGAGCAGTGAAGAGGAGGATGAAAAAGATGCTAAGAATGAGAAAGAGCAGGAAAAGGGCAACCAATCGAATGAAGATGAGGAGGAAAGCACTGATGAGGAGGAAGCGGAAGACACTGAGGAGGAAGAAGAACCTGTGACAGAAGATGACGACGAAGAAGAAGAGGAGGAGCTAGTTAAGTCTGAACCCATCAAGCATTCAGAATTGGTGAAAGCTCCAGTCATCAAACCACCGCCCATCAAGCCTGCACCCTCGCCCGCCCCGCCTGGTGACCCGAACACCAGTGGAAACCCAACCGTGGTGGATGACGTCCTGCAACGAGCCCTCAACAACGACGCAGAGCTCACAGAGATCAACCTCAACAACATCGACGACATTTCTCAGGTACTCTGAGTTCTGGTTCTTAGAACGATAGCTGATTCTACATCTGGATAGGAGTCCTGGAATCCTGCATGTCTTTGAGCCAGATGTCAGCTCAGATGAGGAAAACAAAGACGTTAATGGATCTATTTGTCTGAAAGTGGATGAGTCAGAATTGTAGCAGACTTTGCCCCGCCCATGCCAGCTGCTGGGTCACAAACCTGAGCTTTTTCGAACTGCTGGTTTTCGACTGCTCCTGATCCAAGATAATTTGAAATACTCAGAAACACAGTTTTAATCGTAAAATATTCCATGTTCTCCACCATGAACAAAATGGTACAAGAACATTGGTCTTGTGTTTTGTCGTAGAATCATAGCTTTTTTATAAAACAAAAAGTCCATCAATTTACAACTTCTTGTACAGAGTTTTTCCCATATTTGGGAACTGGACTGACTCCTCCCCCTTCGTGTTGCAAATAGGAGGTACCTGGTGGCTCCAAGAAGCCGAAATCCTATAGACTTCAGTAGAGAAATAACCAGTAATTCTATTTGAACCTTCACTTTACTTCATCAAATCTGCTATAAATTTTAGCCACATTAGCATAACTAGCATAAATAGCATCTTTAACGATGTGTTGCTGCTTCATTCTGAACCGAGTGATAGGGATGTGGACTTTGATCAAGATCACTGCTGTTTGGCCAAAGTAGTTGGTATAGAAACAATCATTTAGACCAATCAATCAATCAAACTTTATTGATCCCAAAGGAAACTGGACCAATCACTGGTTATTGATGTGGTCTGGTTCCAACATGGCAACATAAATAGTGGAGGAAAAATGGCGACTGAATTGACTTCATGTGGTTGGAGCCAAAAATAAGCCGTTATCAATGGATGACATCACTATTCTGATGAATGAAGTCTTGTCCACTGAAAGTCTTTTCGTTTTTAAACCAGTTTTAAGAGAAAATTGCTGGTTTTGTTTCTAAAGTGAAGCTAACATTCCTATCAATAGTTGTTCACCAAGAAAATGATTAAACCAAAACCAGTTTCCCTGACATAAAAAGCCATGAAGGAGTGTTTATTGGTTTGCTGATGCTAAAAGTGTTTCTGGTTTTTCATGTAAAACATCTAGCTAACAGGATTCCAAAAAATATGATATGATTTTCAATTGAACGACTGTGGAAAGATATTATATATTTACAGCTTTACTTTCTAAAATGAAAACTTTTATGTCGGTCTTTCTGAGTTAAAACAAACAACACCATAAACTATCTTAGAAAAACACATGGTTAAAGATGCTATTTATGGTAGTTATGCTAATGTGGCTAAAATCTATAGCAGATTTGGCCGATTAAGCCCTTCAGCAAAATGAGCCATTAGAAGTAGCAAAACTTACTTGCTTTCATTGAAAACAAAACTCCAATTAAAATTCACTTTCAGTGAAAAGTAGTTTTTATTAGTGTTTTTGTTTGTTTCTGAGAATTTGAAGTACCTCCACAGTGCTTCTATTTTGATGGTAGCTCACAGACGTAAATATTGACCAAACAGCAGAAATCTTCATACTAGATGATGCAGAAACTTACATTTTATGCAATATTCTACTAACTATTTGACAATTTTTGCCTCTTATCCTCAGTTTTCTCATACTGTATGTAATCTTTCATATTTATATTTACTGAAATTGTGTAAGAAAATTGTCTGAAGATATTCAATAAATACTTAATTTTGTTTCTTAATAAGTAATCCACAATTGATCTGATAAGGACCGGATTATGGCAACTATGTAATATATATATATATATTGTGCTTCTTCTCACTTTCCTTCAAGCAAAAAATCCTAAAATTTTATTTGATAATCATCATATTTAATAAATCCAATGTGATTTATTCTGTTCGCACTTCTGCAAAAAAGTCTACTTATGAGTAACACTATTTGCAAGAAGGTGGCATTATCTTTGCTAATTTTTTTCCCATGATTTTATTTTCAATTTATGAATTGACATCTGTAATGGGTTTGACGTGTCTGTGTTCTGATTTTTTTTTATTGCAGTACTCAATTATTTTTACAAATCAAATCAAATCAAGCATTCAAGAGAAATGTTGCATACAAAAGATAAAAATGAGGATTCTTAACAAAAAGCAAGATTTAGTCAAATAACTACAATTCCCAGAACCCCTCCCCTTCATTGAATCTCCTCAGTAGATATTGAGTTCATTTAGTATTATGCAGTGATTGATAGATATTTGGGTTTAGCAATGTTCTCTTCCAGGGACAAATTTGCATCATTGTTAGTCAGGAAAGTCATTTTTTGAGCTGTTTGTTAAAAGATTCCATTTATCTTTCAGGAAACTCTCATCCGATTCACTGAAGCTCTGAGGTCCAACACAAACGTTCGACTCTTCAGCCTCGCCAACACTCGAGCCGACGACCCCGTGGCTCTGGCCGTGGCTAAGATGCTCAAGGAGAACTCGTCCATCACCAGCCTGAACATAGAGTCCAACTATGTGACTGGGAGAGGCGTGATGGCGTTGGTTCAAGCGCTTCCAGCGAACAGCACCTTAACGGAGCTGCGATTCCACAACCAGAGGCACATGTGTGGAGGACAGGTTGGTACCAGACCCAATCAGAGGGTTCTGCTCCAGACGGGATCAAACCAAACAAACAAACAAACAAACAAACTCCGTGCAGGTGGAGATGGAGATGGTGAAGATTTTGAGGGAAAACCACACCCTGATTAAACTGGGTTACCAGTTCAACCTGCCGGGCCCCAGAATGAGCATGACGGGGATTCTCACCCGGAACCAGGACCGGCAGAGGCAGAAGAGGATGCAGGAGCAGCGGCAGCAGCAGGACCAGCAGGGGGTCCAAAACGGAGCAGTTAACCCTCGAACCTCCGCGCTGGTTTGCAGCTTTTCTATGTCATATTTACCGATTCTTAGTCAAAAATTGATTCTATTTGATATTTCAATCGTTGGTTGTCTTCTTTTGCAATAATAATAATAATAATAATTGTTTGGGTATTTTTTAGAGCAATTAAAAACTATTTTACATGTATTAGTCCTTCTTGTTGGGTTTTTTTATTATTATTTTCCCTCAACCCATCAGTCATAAATTAAATTAAATAAATGCTAATTAAGTAATCTTTACTTTGCCCCTGATTTAGATGCTAAATCAAGGTCACTTTTTTGCCCCAAAACTTTATTTATTTTCTTTCGATTCCAAATCAACTTCCTTGTTTCTGCAGAGAGGAACGCCAAATTCATCCCCCCACGGCTCCCCTTGGTCTTCACCCAAACTGTCCCGAAGCAACCAGGCCTCAAAGCGGACCCCCCCTGCACCACCTCCTCCTCCCCCTCCTCCTCCTCCACCCCCTCCCCCGCCTCCCCCCGCACCTCAGCTGGAGGTGAAGAAGAAGAAGAAGGAGAAGCCCACGAGGCTGATTGCGGAGGTCATCCGGGCGCACGAGGCGGGTGGTGACAAGACGGCCAAGGGGAAAGGGAAGAAGGGCAAGAAGGGGAAGAAGGAGGAGACGAGCAGCATCCTGAAGGAGCTGAAGAACGCCCTGCGGCCCGTGTCAGCCGACAGGAGGGAGGGGGAGGGCAGCAGGCCGTCCACGCCCATGAGGTCGGCTCACGACCAACTGATGGAGTCCATACGGACCAGCAGCATCCGCAGCCTGAGACGGGTGAGACCTCCACTTTGAAAAAAGACAATAACAGATTCAGAAAAGAAAAAAAAAAAGGAATTTCAGGCTGAAGATCTCTGAAGGCAAATGTGGGACTTTGATTTAGATGAGGATGACACACAGTCAGCGAGGTCTGAGTCATCCCTGTGGATGATTTGATACGTTCTGTCTCAGGATGGAGGGACGCAGGCAGAAGGATGCCCACAGACCAGGGGCGGAGCTACAACATTTTATACGGGGGCAGAAAACTGGGGAAAGGTGGCACATGAGAACATCAGAGTGGAAATGAAATAAAAAAATCTGTTTTATTATTGTTTTTAATATACAAAATCATTAAAAGTAGTGTTTTTGCTATTTTTCCAGCGCTTAAAGAAGCTTTTATTGAGGATTTCTTAATTTAAAAAAAAAATTATTTTCCCCCTGTAGCTCCGCCCCTGCCACAGACACAACTGGAGCTAACATCCAAGTTATGGTCGCATCCTTTCATAAAAAAATATGCATCTAAATGAAAATTTAGCCCTTTAATCCTCACCTGATTTAAAAAAAATAAAAAAGAGAGATGATGCAGCAGCAGCAGCTGCAGCAGCCCTCCTCAGCTCATTATGCTGTTATGGAAAATCATCAGTGCCCTCTGATAACAGGGTCCTCCTGTTGTTGCTGCTAAATTCCAGCCTCTCAGTACAGATATTTATAGAAACCGTTCGCCGGAGCTCTGATAAGGGCAGATTTGACACATTAGCACACTAGAGCAGCTGGAAAACACTGCAGTTGCTGTTGTGCAGTGTGAAAAACGTTTTTTTGATTTGCATCTGATCATAAATCTTTTTTTTTTGCAGGTGGAACTTCCACATCATTTAAAGTAACAGAAATCAAAGAGGTGGAATGACCAAGTGGACTGAAAGAAGAAGAAAAAGAAGTTTATTCTTAAGAAAAGGAAAGTAATAGGAGAAAAACTGGAATTTTTGCACTGCGATGTTTGCTTATTTTTAATTCTATCTATGATTTCTTTAAATAGAGTTGTATTTTTTGAGTTTTTCTGTTTTGTTTTCATGTTTACTGACTCTTGTTAATTGCATAAATGTTTTGTTTGTAAAAATCATGTGTTTGTGGTTCAACTATGTGGTAATTTCTAAATATAGTAATTTGCTGTTGACATGAGTTTCTCTTCCAGACAACAAGGACTTCTTCCCTTTTTCTGGGGAAGTTAGATTGACTGCACTGATGACGATGGTCAAAATGTAAACTTTTCTTTTCCCCTGAATGATAAGGTATTCAAAGATTTATTATTCACATGATACAAATATTCAAACTTCCTTTTTTTTTAGAAGATTCATAAAAAGCAAAACAATGCTGCTCCCTTCAGATTGAAAAACCGCTTTGTCAACCAGATTAATTTACTAATTCTTTTAATTTAGAGGGATGTCTTTGACGATTAGAGGAGTGATGGTGGGAGAAGGACAAGAACAAAAGGAAAGATCAGGAGACTGACTATAAACCATCCTAAGCCAGGTCTTGGTGACATTTATATGTCTTGGAAAGACTTATTCATCTTCTATATTTACAGTGCAGCTGTTGCAAGACTCATTAGTGGGGACCCTAGAAAAGATTTGATAATTTTATTACTCTTAACAATTTATAAAAGTAGGCCTTCAGTTTTCTAAGTGTTTCCCACAGCCAACAAATGTCAAATAAGGTTAAAGGCCAAAATCAGTTACATTTCATTTAAAAATGGCCAAATGATTTAACAAGATCCTCAACGAAGCTAAATATAAAATATAAAAGGAAATAGGGGTGTTTTTTTTTTTTTTTTACGATTGCTTTAAAAATTTTAGGATTTCAAGCTTTAACTTTCTTAAGAATAATATTAAAATCCGACTCCGATCATTTCTTGATCTATTGTCAAAGCGTTCATGGTTCATTAGAAGTTCGCCTCTGAGTTGTGGGCGGGATTGTTGAGGTTTAGCAACCCCGCCCCCTTTCCCCTTCATTTTTGCTGAGAGCCTGGAGCTGGCAGAAAGTGTGGGCCCCGAACGGGTTTGCCCACATTAGCTTAAGTGGGGACTCAGTGGGTTAGCTCGCTACGCTAGCCAGCTGCCTGGAGGACAGTGTTGAGTGCTAGCGAGCTCTGTTGTATTGAGCAAGCGAGGTCCACTTTAGCATGCTAGTGAGCTACTCTGTGGCATGCTAATGAGCTCCACTGTAGCATGCTAGCAAGTTCCACTGTAGCATGCTAGCAAGCTCCTCTGTAGCATGCTAGTGAGGTCCACTGTGGCATGCTAGCAAGCTCCTCTGTAGCATGCTAGCAAGCTCTTCTGTAGCATACTAGCGTGCTCTACTGTAGCATACTAGCAAGCTCCACTGTAGCATTCTAGCGAGCTCCACTGTAGCATGCTAGCGAGCTCCACGGTAGCATTCTAGCGAGCTACTCTGTGGCATGCTAACGAACTCCACTGTAGCATGCTAGGAAGCTACTCTGTGGCATGCTAACGAGCTTCACTGTAGCATGCTAGCATGCTCTACTGTAGCATACTAGCAAGCTCCTCTGTAACGAGCTAGCAAGGTCCACTGTAGCAAGCTAGAGAGCTCTTCTGTGGCATGCTAGCATGCTCTACTGTAGCATACTAGTGAGCTCCTCTGTAATGAGCTAGCAAATTCCGCTGTAGCGAGCTAGTGAGCTCCTCCGTGGCACACTAGCAAGGTCCGCTGTAGTGAGCTAGAGAGCTCTACTGTAGCATACTAGCGAGCTCCTCTGTAATGAGCTAGCAAGTTCCGCTGTAGCGAGTTAGTGAGCTCCTCCGTGGCATACTAGCAAGGTCCACTGTAGCGAGATAGCAAGCTCCACTGTATGGAGCTAGTGATCTCCTGTGTAGGAAGCTAGTGAGCTTTGATATAGCATGCTAGTAAGGTTCACTCCAGCAAGCTAGCAAGCTCCGCTGTATTGAGCTAGCTTGCTTCTTTGTAGCGAGCTAGCAAGCTCCACTGTATGGAGCTAGTGAGCTCCTCTGTAGGAAGCTAGTGAGCTCCTCTGTAGGAAGCTAGTGAGCTCTGTTATAGCATGCTAGTAAGGTTCACTCCAGCGAGCTAGCAAGCTCCGCTGTATCGAGCTATTGAGCTCCTCTGTAGGAAGCTAGTGAGCTTTGGTGTAGCGAGCTTACCCACTGAGTGCCAATGTGAGCAAACACAGGTGAGGCCACCACAGACACTGTGGACAAACCCAATTGAGGCTCACGTTTTCTGTCTACTTTTAAACCACATGTGGCCCTCTTGGCCTTCCTGGCTGGGTAAGCTCTTTTTTTTTTGTCTGCTCAGAAATCGCAAATTTTTAGCTTAATTTGTGTCATTCATCTACAGAGAAAAATGACTCAAGAATTTGTTACAAATACTAAAATTATGGTTTTCATTGGAGTGAACCTTTAAACATTATTTATAATTAGCTTAACAAACTATATATACTTTCAAACAAAGCAGACAGGAAGTAAATAAAAATGTAGTTTTGAACTGAAGTTTTTTGTATGCAAAAAAATACTTCAATTTAAGTACTTTTCAGAGGACAGGTTCTATATCAGGGGTCTCAAACTCGCGGCCCGCGGGCCATCTGCGGCCCGCAGGATGGTAATTTGCGGCCCCCGTCTTCATATGAAAGATTACTGT
>NC_050534.1:11584037-11589115 GCF_002922805.2 Oryzias melastigma | reverse complement strand
TTGTGAAAATCCTGATGCGGCCCACCCTCACCTAGATTCTGTCTCCAGCGGCCCCCGGCTGATTTGAGCTTGAGACCCCTGTTCTATATGGTCAAAAAGTATTATTTTTGCTTTAAAAATAGGCTATAGCATCTTGGAGATGAACAAATGTTAATTCATATCATATTTTTAAGGCTATTCTGCTTCAATTATGTATGCGTGCTATCACGGCAGCTTTAGAAACAAACCTCAGAGTATACTGGACCAAAATTATTGCCTTAATGCATTTTCATCTAATTTCAAGTTACTAATGTTGAACTAAAGTAAAGCTGCTAGTACCAGAATTTTGTATTATTTATAATTGATGAGTTGCATGATGATATGTTCAGGAGCGCGTAAAAATGTTAGCATTTCAAGCTTTAACTTTCACTGGTAACTTTCAGCTAAACATGAATGTAGTAAAATTTACTTCATCATAAGTTTTGTACATTTTTATTTCAAACAAAGCAGAGAGGAAGTCAGTCCAGACCAAAATAAAAGCAAAGACATCTTTATAGGGCTGTGGAAAGTGCCATATCTGCTTTTAATCCCCTTCATGACTCTGATACTGAGTCAGCTGACGAGGACATTAACTAAAAATAAACATCCTCAAGTCTCGGCCATTACACATGCAGGCTTTTTATTTTTGTTTGCAATAAAGTAAATACCAATTGAGATAAACGTTGCCAAAATGTCACAAGTTTTCTTTTTCTCTTTAAAGCAGTCATAACTACAAGCTGAGTATTTATTTTTGTAGCTGCTTGGCTTTCTAGATAAAGTGGTTGCGGTAAATGTAATAATCCTCTGTTTAGCTGTTTACTGATTTCTCTGCCTCACTGTCCTAATGTGCCCTCAGGTAACGAGGCTGCATTCAGCACATTATTCAGGCATGAGCAAAACATCAACATTTTTACAGGCATTGAAGCATTGCTATTGTGCTAAACGGTGCCTTAAAAAATAGCAGTAGTTAGCATCCAAACAGACTGTAACCAGGTTAGCCACATAAATTAGCTAGATTTTATTTAGAGATTTTTTTATTTTTACACAAATTGTCTTTATTTTTTTCTGTCAACCACCCAAAATTAAGAAAACAAAACAGTTCTGTGTGCTAACGGATAAAATATTCAGAGGACAAGTCTGGATATATTAGCGCGGTTAGCATAAAATCTTAGCATCATCAATGCTCGATGATAAGTTTACAACAATGAAATGGACAGCTTTAAACATTAAGAGAAACTGTATTGTAACTTTTAAGCATTATTTGAAAAATATATACTAAAATAAACATGATGTAATCTAAAAGACATTCTAACTCTGAAGTCTGCTGTAGATTCAAACATGGCCGCCAACATTAGCTTGAAATCTCTTAACAAAAATGGGTTTTTATTAGGTTTCTGTGACGTCATATTTGCCATACATTTTTTTTTTAAAGTAGTGAATATGGTGTCTGAATTGCTTTTAAAATTCAGAACAATAGATAGTCCCGCGCTATAACTTTTTTGTATTTAGGGAGTACAACTTCGAAGATAGTAGATTTCCTGAAGTAAAATCCGAATAAATGTGAGCATTTTAAGAAAATTATTTATGAATTCACTGTGTTGTGTGATGCAAACGTGAATGGATATATATATAAACAAAGTAAACTAAAATATCTATTTTTTAATTTTCAGTCTAAAAATTGTTCAGACGCAAAGCATTGTGGTCTATATTTGCCAATCTTGTGAGCACCAATGCACACCATTGACTGTACATAGAAATGTCCCCCACAGAAAACACCTTACCTCCAGTTCCAACGAAATCCGTCATTCAGTTGCCTTGGTATCAGGATGTGGACATCGCCATGATGGAACCAGACGTTAGTAACAGTGATCGGTCCGAGTCAACATTTATTTATGGCAACCACTCTCACTAATCAGGAGTTAGCTTGTTGGAAAGCCACGCCCCTTTTACTGAAATTAGAGAATCTTTCAATCAAACGTTTCCAATGTTTAAGGTGCGGCCAGGGGGCTACACATGATTTTGAGGCATGTGATTGGCCAGTTTATAACTTGAATAACTTTCGATAAAGAAAATATATCATGGAAAAAAAGAAGATTAGCAAGGACACGTTAAAAAGAAGTACCTGAGCTAGCATGGCTAATGTCGCGAATATATTAACTGAGTAATCTCAATAGAAGTCTATGGGATTTTGGAACCAGCTGGAACTTCCTATTTAGAACATGAGGATGAAAGGGATACTCTGTCCAGTTCTCATAGACTGTCAATGATGCACCTTGTTTTTTGCAGAGACTTCTGGGAAATTTCTAGAGCACTTTGGACATGGCATAAGGTACGTTCACTATGTTGTAAGTAAAATAATTTAGACACAACCAAAGTGTACCACAAGTATACTTAGTCTTGGTACCTTATACTATATACAAAGTATATAGTGTAAGGTAAATCAGGTATATTTCCTATTGTAAACTTGAAATGCTTTAAGAAGTAACCTTTAACTGTACTACTTTTTGCTAAGGAATAACTGGTCTACTTTATTTTGACTTAAATCTCGAGAGAAAGCAATGACATTTTTGCCATTTTATCATGAAAATGTTCCGAAATTAAAACAATAGGGGCCTAAATGTATTTTTTAAAGGAAAACTAGCAGTTACTTTTTGCCGTTTTGTTCTACACCTTGCTTGTCATCTCATTTACCACAATGGTTCATGAACTGGTGTGGTTAAATCTATTAAATTGACCTCTGAGAAATCTGCAAATGTGCAGAAAACTACAGTGATTTAGATTTTTAAAAATGCAAAAGTCTGTTTGAAGTCTAAAAATCTGGCTTGTACTAATATTTAAAGAGCTTTGAAACAAAATTAAATCATTTTTAAGGCGACTCATAATCAATGCTTGATCCAAGGAATCTTTCAAGTTAGTAAGTGATGCTGTTAACAGAAGAAAAAGCTGCCGTTTGTGTCCTGTAACTTGATTTGGATCATGTTATGGACCCATTAGAAGCATCAAGTGTGTAAAACTAAAATGTCTTTATTCCTTAAGCTTTACATGATAAATGAGCTGGTTACAACAAACAGGCATTTATTAATACTTCAAAAAAGAAAAAAAAAAAAGACAAAAGAAAACGCACAAACTCAACATAATCTGTAGTGTGACGATGACCGGAACAAAAACGGTTATTAGCGAGCCAAACACCCTCTGGGCTGCTTACTTTACTGTACGTAGTGTTTGATATTCATAGTTCATGTTTAACTCCATATCATTAAACATTATTCTTTTTTTTTTTTTCTTTTTTTAATTCCATCATGAATTCGACAGAAATTTTCCTGTCGAACAATCGGTGCAAAAATATAACAAGACAACAACTCTGGAACAAATTTACAGTCCACAGCAACATGGAGCTAAATTTCCAAAACAAAAGAGCATTTTCTTCATTTTAAGAAAATATGAACACTAAACTAGGAGTTTCTGAATGTGTAAAAAATAAACTACGGAGCAGTAGGGTATGAAAATAGTATTTTTTCCCTCTTAATGATACAATAGTTTGTCAAAACTGGTCTAACTATCTTGCAAGCCCTCCTTAGTTACTGACCAAAATATACAGGAAAAAAAGACATTCAGCTCTAATTTTAAAGAGATTTTTGTCAAAAATTGCACATTTGTTTTGAGGATATGTGACAGAGCTGATGGGGGATGACAAGCAGCAGATATAAAAGAATGTTTGATCAACGAAGTGAAGAACGGGGAACAACATAGTGTGTTACACTAAGAAAAAGAAAAAAAAGAATAAAGAAATGACAGTTATAAACAAAGAGATGCAAGTTGACAGATGAAGAATTAAGTGAAAATGCCATTTACAGATTAATGAGGTATTGCACAGAATAATAATAATAAAAAAAAAGCATAAAGGCAACAAAAATGTACAGCAACTGTGAGGACATTTAAATTTAGAAACTTGAAATCAATCGTTTCACTTTAAAACAGACAAAAACAGATTTTAGTGTCACTAGAATTCCAGGGTTTGGGGGGATAAATTGCTAGTCGTCCCACTCGTCGTCTTCCTCAGAGTCTTCATCGTCGTCGTCGTCATCATCCTCATCTGTGGAAAACAAAAGTTGGACTTTAGCTTTTGTTATCTTTTGATGCGATTCGAGTTGTCATTTAATTATGATTCCATAAAAGTGTCGTTTTCTAGAACATAGTGTCTGCAGAGCGGCAGGAGTTCATTAGAAATTCACCTCTGACCTGATGAGACAACAACCTAATGTTGAGTTCACAACACACTTGGCAAATCAAGTGACCATTTCCAATGAGAAGTCCATACAAACGCACGTAAACGCAGGTTCTGTGTTCAAAACTATTCGTGATCACGAGTAATTATGCAAGTTAAGTCTGTTTTTTTAAGGCTCTCTGTACAAAACGCACAGAAATAGAGTGTGCATTAAAACACAGGAGGGTGACAATGTTTTTGTCACATATTTGCTGCGTTTCAAACTGTTTTTTGTCTGCTCCCAATTCACCACCATTTGAATAAAGAAATACAATTCTAGGTGTATTTTTCTTAATATGTGTCCTTTAGATAGATTTCCACAAACACGACTTGATCAGAGTGTCTCTTTAAGAGTGTGAGAGAAAATAAAAACTCTTTTTAGAGATTTCAGGTGATAAAGAGGTGTCGTCACCTGAGGAATGAATGGCCTTCCTCCTCTGAATGACTTCCATCAGAGCTCCGACGATGCCCGCTGAAGGCGTGGCGGGGGCTGGTGCAGAGTCGGTGTTTTCATCCCTCTGTAAGAATGATCATGCAGTTAGAGAGGCGAGAGCATTTGGACCTCTGAGGCGCCGGAACACTCACGGTTTTCAGTTGGATCCCTTGTCGGATTTGGTCCAGCAGTGCGTCTCTGCCGGTGCTGGACACCGGCCTCTCTTTCTGGTCCACCTTCTTCAGCTGGGCCCCCTCCCTGATCTGGCTCAGCAGTGCTGACTTATCTCCCCCGTTAGCCTCCGTAGTGGGCAGTGGGGGGGCGACCGGTGGGGGTCCCGGAGGTGGGGGAGGTGGAGGTGGC
>NC_050534.1:11546709-11583511 GCF_002922805.2 Oryzias melastigma | reverse complement strand
AGGTGGGGGAGGAGCTGCAGAAAAAAAATTTACAACATATGAAACAAAAAGGTAAAAAAAAATTATTTCAAATTTAACTTTATAAAATAAAAATGGGGGAGAGGGGGGGTCAATTGTTCTGAATGAACAATACATTTCTTCAAAAGTTCTTTAAACTTTGCTTGTGCCATGCAGTACAAGATCAAGCCACAAGGGGGAGCCCTCCCTCTTGTGGATTAAATGAGAACTTTCAGAAACCTCAACAAGATTCATTATAAATTCATTATAAAAAAACTTGCGAGCACCAAAAATTTTACTAAATACATGCTTTAAAATTAGTTTGGTGCTTTTAAAAGGTTGACAAAATAAAAGATGAGTAAAGATACACAGCAAAAGCAGAGTTTAAAGTCGCAACACGGCACAAAAAAAACGTCTTCCAGGTGGTTATTCCAGAAAACGGCAGAACTTCCAGTTCAAATATGCAGACAGCAAAGGTTAAAACACACTGAGGGGTGCCAAAGGCTTTCTACAGGCTGAGACTGGTCAGAATCCTGCATGCGGAGAGTAAAGCATCGGCATGCACAGGAACCTACCACTCAACCGGGGTGGACCTGAGGATAAAACCACCGCCATGTTAGACTGTCTTCAAATGACAAACCCGTCAAACACGGAGAGATTCCTGCACATTTAAAAAACTTTTTTCAGGTCATCAGAGAGCGTCGCCTCTGCTGTCCTTACCTTGTCGCCGTAGCTCGTTTTTCACGGCTTCCACGCCACCGCTCTTCTCAATGATGTCATAAATCTGCTTGGAGGTCTCCTTGTCCTTCAGGTCGGTCTCAGAGATGCCACACATGTCAAACAAGTTCTTCAGCTCAGGGTCCAGGTTGTTCAACTGGAAGAAAAAAGTGCAAAATATTTGCATTTGATCTGGACATGTTTATAATAAACTATTCTTTTTTTTAATCATTTCCAAAAAATAATATTTATTGAGTTTCTTTTGGCTTCACTTAAAAAACAAAAAAAAACCAAACAGATGCTCCATACAATAACAGGTGCTGCCACCTAGTGGTTCGAGGGTGCATTTTTCTAAATGAAAATACTAAATGTAACTTCACTTGAAAGCTTGGTGTAAATGTTTACAGTTCAGATTGGACCTAAAATAACCTCTTATTGAAAAAAATATTTTGAAAAAAATTAGGCAGTGGACTGTCAGACATATAAGCTCTTTTCAGACCCGACGTCACATTCTGATTGGTGCAGAGATGCAGGATCAACATGAAGGCTGCTTACATCAAAGCCTGTGTTTGGATCCCATCCCACATGACCCAGATGTCTGAAAGAGAGAAAAAGATGTCACACAAAAATCAGAAAGGCAGAAAACTCCCAAGATAAACCGTTTCCTGTAAGCCTGATGCAAGCTACAAATCAGGAAGTGAGAACACAACTGACCCCTAGTGGACAGCTGGTGTATAACATGAATCTGAACATCAGAAAACTACTTTATATGATAACCTCATCACTGGACAGTCACTTAAAAAAACACATAACTTTTTTTTTTTAATCCATTAAAGGTTTATTAATAACCGACGTTTTTATTGGATAAATAAAAGCTCTTTCCAGGCTGCCTGAATCCCTGAAACTCACTGGAAGTTGCTGGGCGTGCCGATGTCCGCTTTGGTCAGTTTCTTCTTCTTCCCCCCTCCTTTGGTCTTCTTCTCCCTCCTGGGAAAAGAGGCGTTGATGTTGATCTGTTTGAAGTTGGAGTTGCGATGTTCCCTGTCGATCTCTGGGTTTTTGATGTCGACGGTCGCCATGGGCAACGCGGGTCCTGCATGACGACCGAAGCAGATGGGAAAGATGAGTCGGATTTATCAGAGATGGAAGGAAAATCGGAAGGTGACGACCATGTCTGGGCGTGATGTTTGGATTTCATCATTTCATTTTGCATCCGAATTAGTTTATACCTGCAGGTGAAACTTCATCCGCAATGTTTTTAACGTCTTAATATAGTACAGAACTTTTATTTTCTAGTTACGCAACAGTGTAGAGGAGTGGATCTTCTTATGTAACTTGGATACAGTGATGAGTCAGTAAAAAAAAATACACACAACAACATTAAGGCAAACTGGGAGTTCACACTGATGGAGGAACAGCTTATTAGGTCAATGTAAACAGTCAAATTAGTTCACAGATTGTTTTGTTTCTCCTTTTATAGGTTGATCATCTTGCATGTTTCATAACCAACTTTTTTTGTCTCCCATACCTCTTGAATTCTCTCTACAGGGACTGTGGGAGTTTTGGCTCGGTGACGCCGAGCGGCTGCGTCGCCGTCTCACCCTGTCCCAAATGCACCTGCCCCCTCCTGACCTGCAGGGGCTCAGGTTGACGTCTAGCAGCATTTTACCCACGAAGCTACAAGCTCGCTCCTCTGTGCAGAGGGAGAGGCGGGCGGCGGGGTCGGAGAGGGGCGGGTACAGTTCGTCCTGGGGGAGAACCAGGCAGTGCAGGGAGGACAGGCAGCACGGGCCCAGACCTCCACCTCCTACGGGGGTGGCGGCGGCGGCTGGCGCTCCTCCGCCATCGCAACTGAGCTCCTCGGAGGGGGTGGAAAGAAAGGTGGTGCAGAACATCATGGTAGATGAAGCTTCGGCATGACGAAGTAAAAACCAAAACTAGATCCACTTGAATCCAATGGAAATTTCTTCTTTATAAAGCCAAAACGATCTGCTGAAAACCTTCAAAACGTCCTCCTTTGACTTCCAGCATCACCACAAGAACAAAATCTGATCCAGAGAGGACAAAGGGCGTCCATCCACCTTTCTGGTTCGGCTTGAAATACCGCGGTTGGCGAGCAATGATCATTTCTCCACCCACAACCTCCGACAAAACGCATCTAATCCCAGAAAATCAGTCGGGATTTAGCGCTGGCCTTTACGTAATCATCAAAATCCATCCCTGGCGTAATCCCACACTAATCTAGGAGGCTAGAGGAAAAATGATGAATCAGTGGGGGTGAAAGAAAGAGCGAGAAATTCATTTTGATCCTGGGATGGTAAAATGAAGAGCGGAGGGCAAATGAGGGCAGGAGGAACTGGAAAGGGCAGCAGGTGAAAAAGGCGGAGCAAGAGACGACAAATGACAGAGGATTAAGAGATAAAAGGAAACATGGAGACGCCGTCTTTTGTTTACGGAACCTCTGATGACGCGTCAAGATAGAAACTGGAAGGTTCATCATGTGTCACAGGAATGACTTTCAGCGACTTTTCATTTCTAGTCGTGTTCTAGAAAGGAGCCGTTGGAGTTCTGAAACGTCTGACTTGAGCTCAGAAAGAAGCCTTTAAACCCACGATGACATCACTGCAAATGACATGGTAGTGATAGGGACTTGGACTTGTGCTGCAGTTGAGTCGCACAGGTGGGAACATCAAATTTGACAATGACGCCACTTCCAGCACTTGACAAGAGACTTGTCTTCTGACTTGAACCTCAAGACCTCTAAACTTGACAAGAGACTCGACCTCAACTACTCGAGACTCGACACCATAGAAGCTTCAGGCTCGACTTGAAGTATGTAAGAGTTGACAAGTCTCAATCCCAAAAACTTCAGACTCAACAAGAAACTCGACCTCAAGAAAAACTGACTTGATCTCAAGTACACAAGACTTGACAAAAGATTTGATCCCAAGAACTTTAGAATCAATGCAATACTCGACCTCAAGAACTTCAGACTAGACATTAGATTTGCTCTCAAGAACTTGAAACTTGACAAGACTCGACTTCAAGAACTTCAGACTTGTCACAAGACTTGATTTCAAGAACTTGAGACTTGACCTCAAGAACTTCAGACTAGACACGTACTTGACCTCAAGAACTTCAGACTAGACACTCGAACTCAGAAAACTGAACCTCAAAGACTTGATCAGACATGACACGAGACTCGGCTTCAAGACCTTTAGAGTAGACCTCAAGCACTTCAGAGTTGACATGAGACTTGATTTTACTTTGACCTCAGAAACATTTTAGTTAGTCATGAAAAAAAAAGATTTTTAAATAGTTTCGTTTTTTCATTTGTAAGGATCTGTCAGTCATTGTATAACCACAGGGTGTTTCTAAGGGTTATAATGACATCTGTAAAAAGAAAAAAAAAATGCAGGTTCTTAAACATAGGACTTGTATTTTAGTTACAGTTGAAAACTTGACTGATTTGGGATCAAATTTGAGAGTTGACATAAATTTGAAACCTAACACTCAAAAACTAAGTTGGACTTGGAAAAAAGGGACTTGTGAGCATCTGTGTGACATTCCAAGTTTAAAGTCTCATGGTTGACAAAACTGCAACAACCGACACAAACACATCCAGTAATAAGTGCACAAACCAACAAGAAACACTCACACTAACTGATTGTCTTGGTTTTTGGGCTATAAGTAGAGTTGTGGAATACCCCAGGGTAGTGTTATAAGCTCCATGCTATTCCCATCATTGTGCTCCAACTTCATAATTATGCTAAAGTAAGTGGAACCTCAGATGATGTGTTGATGGCTCATCTCACCAAGCAGAATGAGGGGTTATTCTCCAAGGGTAAAGAAGTGTTTTCCCAAAAAGAGCATCTCCAAGTTCACATAAATGAATATCTGGACGAGATTACGGAAAATTCTAACGTTTTTTGTTAGAATTCTAACACAGGTTGCTTGAGCCTTAGGATTCACATGACCACATTTCATTTAAAGACGTCTGACTGGAGGCTTTAAACTATAAACCAAATGTGATTTTATTTATTTTCCTGTGTGTTTACTTCCAAACTCAATGTTTCAGAAATTCTGACAGCAAAAGGTGTAGAATCACCATTTAACCTATTAATTCTTAAATAGAAAAATCAAATAATTTCATGTTTCTATTGATTTATAGCATTGTTTAACCTGTGAAATATTAATTGAACAGAAAAGTGCAGTTCTTTGTTACAGTAAGCTGGCTTTTCAAAAGAAAAACTAAACAAAAACATACCATCTGCAGGGCCACGCCTCTTCTCTGTGAAAAGATAAATTATATCATTACAATCCGTCTCCGAGCAGGAGGTTGTGTTAATCGGTGTTAGCGTTTAGAGAGAAGGAGGATTGTTTGAGCTTTTGGCGCAGGAGTCGGCGGGATTGTGCAGGAAAAGCACAGATCGAAGGATTTCAGAATAAAAGCTCCATTAGTGGATTTAGGAGGAAACTTCCACTGATTCCCCTTAATGAATAAAATATGAAAAGTTAGAGAAGTGGTGTTGAGAAAAAGCACAGTGTGGTAATTAAAGGATACTCAGAGAGCTGGACGCAAATGTGAACGACTTAAGGTCCTAATGGGCTCGTTTGTCTGGTATTTGAAAGGTAAACAGAAATGAGGTTAAAGTGTTAAAGGGAGGAGAAATGGCGGCAGAGGACGATTTGATCTGGAAGGTGAAAGTATAAAAAGGGTTAAACCGTGATGCTATAACAGTGAGCTGAACTCTAAAGAAAGGAAGGATGAGCGTTTGTTCCAAAGAAGAAACTGATATTCAGGTTCCAAGCAAATGATGGTGCCGAAAGAAATGAAAACACTAAACAGTATAAAACCATTTTATTTTATTAATAGCTTTAGTATCTTATCAATAAATACTCATTTGTTACTTTGACCATTTTTTTCTTGCAGCACCAGTTTTAATAGGATTTATGATTTCTTTTTTTTTGTGTGTGAATAAAAAGCTATACACACAACTTGTGCGATCCAACTCAGTGTAACCCAAACATCTGAGTGAGAACTGAAGCAGTGATAGATGGGAGAACGGCTTCGGTGATCAGCAGTTTGAGAAAAAGGGAGATTAGAAACAAGAACCGAACGGCAGCAGAACACAGACCTGAGCAAAGAACACTAGACATTACAGTGGGTCATGAAGTTCTGGTATTCGTCAGTTAGAGACAGATTCTGTAAGTTCTGTTCATTACAGGTCACAACTTGGACAATCAAAAAATGCTTTTTAGCCCCACTGTATTTCTGCATTATAATTGTAATAGGATCTCATGCCCGTTTTAAAAAGAAAAACAAAATATTGTTGTATTTTTTGCTCAGTTCTGTGCTGATACACAGTAAAAAAAATGACAAGTTTACACGTTTAATTTGACTTGTTAAAGTATTTGTTTCTTGTTAAAATCAATTTCCAATCTAGTGCTTTTATTTTGAAATAGGACTGCTTTTCTCCACTCAACTATAAAAAACTGTGTCATTCTTGTCATTTTTTGGGCATTTTAGCTGGAAGGTTCAGAGGTTAAAGGTGATAAAAGGGAAGGTACCGGTTCTCCTCTGTCTTCTTCCCATCAGGTCCGACACTGTGCTCCGGAAACGCTTTGCCTCCTCCTCGCTGGCAAAGTTTAAACCCACTTGACACGTCTGTCAGAAAACACATAATAGAACCGTTTACCGTTTCCGATCAACACTGTTCTCTTTTTTAGTTTTTTAATATGCTTGAATTATGAATTATTATGACTTATTTTGGTATGTAAACTACAGTTATGTCGTTGAAACTTCAATAAAAATGTAAAAACAATAAAATAAAAATTTCTGATTTATTTTAGGACATTTGAAAGCTATTAATCAACTAATGTTAGTGTCTAAAACTCACAAATAGTTTGATTTCTTTAACTAAAGTTTTATAAAAATAAGTAATTGTCAACAGAAGTGTACATTTAGAAAGCTGTTTGTTTTTTTTTTTTAATAGGGAACTTACATCTCCAGCAAATGAAGCGAAATAATTCCTGTGGTTCTGCATCTTGAAGTCTTGGTACAATTCCTGTTCAAACATCATTCTGCCGTCCTGTCATCAAGAAACAAACAAGACCGTTTATTAATAAACATCATTTTATGCAAAATATTTAATTATGATCTAACATTTTCAATAATTAAAAAATATGAATATTTAAATTTAGAACAATGCTTGAACATTTTAGTGCATATTTACAACAAAATGTGCTCATGTATGAGTCAAAGTGCATGTTCACTGGAGCTACCTTGATGTCAAAGACTCTGATGAAGTACGAACGCTGGGGGTTGTCTTTGACCAGACAGGCCACCCCGCAGCATCTCTTACTCCAGCTGCCGTTCCTGTCACCTGTGTACACCTGGACCACAGCTGAAGACATCGACTGCAAAGAAACAGAAAAACTCTGTTAAAAAATGAAAATGTATGTAAAAGAATTTTTTGTTAGTCATCTGAAATAAAAATAAAAAAACATTAAAGAACAACATTAGCAAAAAATAAACAGGATGCAAATAAGAGAAATTATATTTCTTCTTTGCACTACAGCACCCTCTTGTGGTACACATCTGTAACTGCAATGCAGTGTGTTGACTTTGCAGCAATAGTAAAAAGGACGTTTAAACAAAAATTATGGCCCACCACCTTCATTAAATAGATACAACGCTTTTCCATAAACGCCATCAATGTCTCAACCCCAGCCGACCAATCATTTTATATAACTAAACTTAAAGGATTAAAACATTTTAGGATTTTGGACTTAAAGGATTACCAGGGAGCAAAAGCCTCCGACTTCCTAAACTGCACCGACTGTATGAGGCATCTTCAGGGTTCCAGCATTTCTTTAGGAAATTTGTTCAGTATTTTCGTCATTAATAATTAAAGGTTTTATATGCCAAGAGTGATGTCCCAAATGTGGTAGATTAGAATCAGAATTATTTTATTGTTATTGTTACACAAGGAGGTTGTGACAACGACAAATTTTGGTGCTCTCTAGAGAATACTATAAACAAAAGAAATATATATGTGTGTAGAATAAAGAAGAAAATTTAAGGTACAACAATAAGAATATATACATGTATTGCACATAGAAAAAGTAAATATTATCGCACCTCCATGCTTCTGAGCTGCTAAATATTGCACTTTAAGTTATTGAGGTTCATGTTTTGTTTAGCATGTATACTACTCTGAGGATGTAATAGATTAAACAAATGTTTTTGAGTTGCTGCCCCAACAAAATAAAAGCTTAGGAAGCTATATTCCAGTTTTAGTGTAGTGTAGATTTTTTTTAAAGGAAATGTTTGATTAAAATGGAAAATTGTCCAAATAAGAGCAAAAAAGAAATGAAGTTGTATGTGTCTGTGCGTTAATATGGTTTTAAAAAACTTCAAATACTTAGAATTGGCATCTAAAAGTTTAGAATTGTTAGAATTTGGTTCACAAATGTTTAGATTGTTTAAAATTGCAAAACATGTGTATTTGTACTCATTGCATCCTCATTTTTGACACCATTTTGCGGAGTATCATAGCTAAAATATTGAAATATTCAATTTTAGTTCATAAACTTATGATTCTGTTAGATTTTTTATTTGAAATAATGCATTTAATAGTAAAATTTATCTTAGTAGTCTTTATATATAAAAAAAAAAAAAAAAAAAGTATATATGGCAATACACATGGCGTGATACATATCACAGTATATCCCAAGACAGTACCAGAGACAATAGTTTCCTTTTTTTGTTTTAATTGTGACTTAGAAAAAAATTAGCTGAATATTAAAACACCTTTCACATTTAGAATGGTAGCTCTGCATGTCTGATCTCACTGGTTCTTCCATGAGCCACGAAGAATCTAAATCCACATTTTTATATGGTACCAGTACCAACTTGGAACAGTTTTTCGGTTCAGAACTCATCTTTTGTAAAAACTGAGAGTACATGTCTCCTTTAGCTGTGTAATAACTGAGGTTCAGAATTCATATCAGGCTTGAATCCATCACAAAACGATTCAAAATGTTTTGGTGTGGTGTAGAGCTGCTCAAAGAGGCTCAGTGTGCTCTGCTGCCAACTAGTGGTCGGGGGTTGAAGTGGGAAACAAAAGTAAGACACTAAACTATATTTTTGCTAATAAATAATCGAATATCACCTCAACATAATTTTAAATCGACACACGTATCTCCAAATGAAGTATTGCAATATTTCACTGAATCGACATTTTCTTTCACTCCCAGTAAAAAGTGATCACTGAGAAAATTTAAAGCAAAAACTTCAAAATGAATACATGTAATTGCACTATTAAACCGTATGAACACAAGCACACACGTGTCATTTCCAAATGGGTAGCAGCATTTCCACATACAGTGAATACCTGTGGCACACACTCCAGATCATAAAGCCAGATTAGACTCCTGCCGTTTTACCACGCTGCTGCAGGAGTTCCTTCTCGTCAGGAAGTCCAGCTCCACTGCTGCGGCGTCGCACATGAAAGCCGGAGCATCAAGGGAAAAGCCTTGTGGGCCCTTTCAACCGGACCCGGTTCCGGGAATTACAACCTCATTGGACAGAATTTACAGTACACGTGCACAGCAGGGACCCTTTGTAGTTGAGTGTAAATTGCATGTTGAAGTGAGCAAAGACAGGGAGGAAAACAAGCTGCTGCACTACTGAGAGGAATAAAGACACACTAATGAAAACTGTGTTTTAACATGTTATTGTGGGATTTTTCTGATTATGGAAGACAGATATGAAGAAAATTAAGTTTAAATTTGAATCTGAGTATTTCTTAATTTGAAATTCCTTTCGTTGTGAAGCTCTAGTGGATTCACTGACCCAGTGCAAACACTGCTCACACTAACTCATGGTAGCTTTATTTAGTCACAAGGTTATGTCATAAATTGTGCACTTAATGTGAAACTCTAAACCTTTATGTGAAAGTTATTGCGACATATTCTGTTTTTTATTTGAAATCTTCCAGAGTTTTGGCTTTTTATGGTTTTACTCTGAGAAATCAAAGGCAAATAAAGCAGAGTGGGATTGGCATCTTATTTTAGTACAGGAGGAAATAATAAAAGTTGATGATAAATGTAACAAAATAATGTATTTTCAATAGTTTGTTGCTGGTGAATTCTTAAAAACAACATGAATGCTTTTGGATTTTATCATTTGGAAACACTTTTCTAAAATCAACTAAAAATCTGAAGGGAACAAGAACACACACACAAAAAAAAACTGAAGCAAGAACAAAGCCTCACCACATTTCTGTTGAGTTCAACTTTTAAAGAGAAAAACTGGTTCGACGACCTGCCAACAAATTCTAAACTTGAGAAACGCGTTGAGCAAAAACAGGATGACATGAACTATCCAGACAGAAAAGAAAATGAGTAAAATCATGTGGTTTCTCACTGGATTGCTTGATAAAAATTGTTTGATCTGCATGAGGAACTAACAACAAGCAACAGGTTTAACCTCTCTGAAGTGCCATACATTCATGTTTTTACTGCTGATATTCTGCAATCGATAAAGTTTAAAACTAGTCACCTGAAAATTGTTTGTTTCCTGTGATGAGTTCAAATAAAAGACTAAAAAAAAATAAATAAAAATGTGTTATTAAGAAAAAAATGAAAATAAAAACTAATTTCCTAGTTTTTTATGAAGAAAAATTTTAACAGTTTTCCTCATATCAGCCAAGAGTTTCAAACATCAGATGGAATCTATGGAGGCTTAGCAAGAGATCCAGACCAAAATAAACGATGCAAGATATAAGGATATCAATTCACTGAAGAAATTCTTTAATTTGAAGAAGCTAAATTCAACTTAACACTTCTGAAATGCTGTTATTTTAAAGGGTTTACGGTCCCACTCCGATCATTTTTTGATCCATTTTAAAAAATATTCCCAGAAGATTTTTAGTTATGATTATTCAGATTTTAGCCAAAATCAGACACGCCTGTTGTTTTCTAGGACGTAGTTTCTGCAGAGTGGCAGTAGTTTATTGAAAATTCACCTCCATGATGTGGGTGGGAACGTCCTCTCTCCGTTGCCGAGAGCTTTTTGTTCACATGCTCTCCTGCTAGCTTACAGCCCCAAAAATTCCAACCCAACGTCATCGGTGCAACTAAAATATTGGCAGTTTTCCGCCAAAAATCTGCTTAGATGAGAAAAATAAAAACGTACATGGATCTAGGTGCCTACAAGTGGAGCGGAGCAGGGAGGTTGAGGCCACGCCCACTGTATTTTCTATGTCACAAATAAGCTATTTTTCAATTTTAAGCTTAATTTTCTATACATTTGTCTTATATGATCTGAAAAAAATGTTACAAAAACATGCTAAAGACACAAAATAATTCAATTTTCTTTCCTAAGATGTAATATCTAATAAAAAGGGGACTGAAACAAGCAGATAAAAATGAAACTAGACAAGAAAATGCGACAAAAAGTGTAAATAAGAGCTCTAATGGAAGATGAAAATTCAGTAAGTCATCTCAACAACTAAAAATGAAAACAGAAACTATCTGCAAGAGGAGTGAAGTGAAGGAAAAGGAGAATCACGTCCCTTTCGTCCAGTACAAATCACCAGAGGAGGTCGACCACAGGACTTCCTGTAGGACAGGACTGCTGATCAGGCAGTGTGTGCGCACACACACACTGATGAAGACTTGCTGTGTGTACTGGACACATTCCATCCTTCACCAAGCAAGACAGAGCTGCTGACGCTCAAGGCAGCACGAGGAATACCAATGAACGAAACCAGTCTGTGGCATCTGTGGCAGCCTCACGAGTCAATGACACCATCCGAAATTAAATATCGATTCACAATCAACCACTTAAACGTTCATATTTAATTTTAATGCCAACTCTTTATTCAATCGGTGTTGGTGATTTAGGGAAATGCACACCTCTCGTCTCCTTATCGCATATTTTTCTAACGTCTACGATGTGTACAAAAGGCACAAAGGTGAGGAATGCTCCTGCATCCACGTCTGTCACATGACGTCAGATCCCGCCGACAGGATGCCAGAAGAGTACCGTCATAGGAGTTTTCAAACAGGTTGCAGAGCTGCAGGACACGCCTCAGTCGAAGGAGGAAGCCAGGCGGCGTGTGCTCTCGTACAGGTTTGACCGTGCGAATCCTGAAAACAGGAAATGTGGCCTTTCCAAAGCAAACCTCCGTCCGTACCAGCACCTCAAGAGGTCTCAAATATGACTGATTTATCAGGGTTATGTGACTACAGGGAAGTAGCACATTAAAATCACAGCAGATCAGTAATAAAACCACATAAAATGACCCTACAGCATCATAAAAGAAAAGAAAAAGAAACAGACGCAGCAACTTAGCTTGTTATCAATATGAAACCAGTTTCTAAATGAGACTTATCTGAGAAGGAAATCAACAACAAGCGAGGGTGGACATACTTTCTGGCTGATAAAACTTGGGTGACATTTGTCCGGTTTGTTGAAACTGCTCGGAAGCTATTGTAAATGGACACTAAAATTCCCTTCTCAAAGCTGCAGAGCGTCTCGTTGGGAGGGCGGGTACTTTTAATCCGTCTAACAACTTCCAGCAGCACGGCTGCCAGCATCAGCACCTGACCTCAGAGCAGATCTGCAGAGAGGTTTATTGCAGCAAAGTGAAGACGCTGACCGCAACGCACGACACAACAAGGAGCACAGAAGAGAGAAATACAAGTTGTATTTTCAGCGTGACTGAAAAAGTGTGTGATCACAATTCAATTCCAGCTCAAAATGTTTCATTTAGCTTAATACGAACATTTTGGGGTGGATTGAAGCAAATGGGGAGATATTCAAGCTCAAACAACTTTATTTATCCCAGAGGGGCAATTCTATATTTCACTCAGGAGGGGAAAAACATGTTTTTTAGGGGCAAAGAATCTATTCAAGTTTATTTTTAAAGACCCACTCCAATTGAAATGGTGCTCTTGTGGCATTATTTTTAAAAATGGAGGGCACGTATGAAGGAAATTAAGCTTAAAATTGCATTTTAGTAGGGCTGCCACAAACGATTATTTTAATAGTCGACTAATCACTGATTATTTTTTCCAATTAGTCAACTAATCGGGTTATGCGCACAGTGAATGTAAAGCAAACATCTTAACCATCATTAGCTTTAAACTAACTAAAAATAAAGACAGTTCAGATATAGTTTTAATGAATCGTCCAGCCTTTGTCCTTCATTAGTTTCTAGTATTAAAATAAGATTAAATCAAATGTCTGAAATGAGGAACTATTTTTCACAAAGCAAAGTTTTGGTCTCTCAAATATAAAAAAAAGTGAATTTTTTTGGTGCAGAACGCTCAAAACTTTACTCCACTCTACTCCATATAACTTAAAGTAACGACTAATAGACTATTAAATTAGTTGTCGACTATTTTAATAGTCGATTATTTGTGGCAGTACAGACCTTCCCTTCTCCCTTCCCCTCCATTTGAAGGGGGAGTTTAAGTGTGTCCCGGAAATGTATTTTTTTTAAATCCGACCCTCCAAGCGGAGGGAAACAAAGTCCTCATCCGTGTTGCGCTGAGAAGTGCTTTTCTTCACATTGGTGCACTCTGAAGCACAGACATTTACATTTAAATGTAGGTAAAGACTTTTAGTTGTAGCATGACATTTTTAAACTTAAATACACATAACAGTAGTTTTCTAATGCTATCGGACCAGCGATTATCGATGACATTATTTAACGGGCCAAATGTAGGGAAAGGAAGGATTCGGATTGGGCCACACATACCCATGAGCGTCTTCGATTTCGACGTCCGAGCTGACATCTGGCTTAAAACTGTACGATTGGATATATCGCTCCAATATTGCTCAGCATTTTTGCTCATTCGCTAATGCTAGCTTGGGGTTGCTAGCTTGCTGGAAAGTGTAAACAGATGGATGATGGGAAGGGAGGGCGGGCTTACTTCACACCTATAGTCGTGTCCACAACACAGAGGTGAATCACTAATGATCTACTGCATAAACTATGTCCTAGAAAACAATTTTTATCAAAAAAAAATTGGCTAAAATCAGCAAAATAACAAATTCTACCTAGAACACTTAGAAAATAGATAAAAAAGATGATTCGAGTGGGATTTTTAAGTGAATGCGCATTAAAAATAAATTAGATTGTTCACAGATTAATGTGGAATTGATGCAAAGTTAAAAATCAGTCTTATCTAGGATATGCAAAAGTTCCAGCATATGAGAATGATGGCATGGGGAAAAGGGAAAAATGAGGGGAGGAGGAGGGGTCATAAAACATTAAGAGTCAAAGATGAGCCAGTAAAAGCCATAAAAATATATATAAATCTGCAAATACTTCACGGGATTATTCCAGCAAAATGCAGGAGATAGAAATCAGCTGAAGGCTAAACGTCTTACGCAATAAAGCAGATTCTGCCACTTTCTGAAGCCATGGGAATTGAACCACAGACCTCTGCCGCAGTCACACCTGAACTCTTTCCGCTTAGGTCGTCACATTTGGCGACTAGCACGTTTTACTTGGAGGACTTTTTTCTTTTTTCTTTTAAGATAGTCAGCTCCGTTCCTAAGCCATGTCTGGCTGGCACATTCTTTTTGGTGGACACACTTCCCGAAAACACGTTATATAATATCAAAAAGGAAGAAAAAAATGTCGCTGATGGATTTAACTGCTTTAACAAGTCACAAACACACACGGCTCGATGCTAGGCTACTGTTAGCATCAATTCCAGAGGACTTCTTTCTGTGAGTCGAGTTTAAATGTAAGCTAGCTTAAACTTAAATGTAAGCTAGCAAATGTCACGATAGGAATTAAACTACTTCTCTCCGCAAATAAAAACGCCAACCACCGTCGCGGACGCGCAGGCTGTCAAAACAAACTAGCCTGTAAATCTCAAATGTCTCAACTGACTGTGTGCGCATAAACATGAAGGAAATTCAACCGCAGGCCACAAACACATCCCGGTTGAACACCGCTCCCGCTCCCGGGACAGGAAACGTTTTCCAACTTAGCAATGTTAGCTAGTTTTTCTTGGCGAGCTGTCGTACAGCAATTAATTTATTTACCTACAAATAAAAATAAAAACAACACTTACGGTGCATTTTCTACCAAGGTAGTTGAAGAGGCATTCGTTTTCCTGGTGAGTCAGGAGAATCGAACCCGTGTTGACGAGCCGCCGTGGCGGTGGAGGTCCACTCATCGTTGGAGATCAATTAGTTTAAGTATACACCGACTCTACTCGTTACACGAGACCCCAAAAGACACATAAACAATTCCTCTCGGTCATGGGTGGCCTTCGTCCTCCGGACCCACTCTCGCACCGGTTTGGGATTGGCCCTCGCGTTTCCTCCGCAAGGCGACGGCGCCAAAGATGGTCGCTGGTTTAGGAATGTAGAGCTAAAGTCCCGCAGCTCCTCAAGAAATGGGACCAGAATTTGGAGCAACCGAGCGAAGGCGGAACACTGCAGAAACTTTCCTGGGCAGTCAAGCCGTCACAGAGCCCTAAACCAGCTCCATCCAACATGGCAGTTAGGACGACTCCATTACTCTGGAAAAGAGGGGGGACATTTTCCGGACGTGTTCCGACTAGACCTCGAAACAAATTTTTTAAACACAAAAAACAACACTTTCACTAATTAAATAAAGATTCATAACGTTTAAAATTATTTAAATGGTAATTCAATGTATATTTATTGAAAAATAAACATTTTGCTTTACCTTGTTCCCAATAAATATGGTACAACCCAATCTGCCCCTGGCTTTTATGACAGGAATGTGAGTACTGGGAAAGGGAGGCGGTAAGGAATAAGGTTCAGTCAGCAAAGATAAGATTTTTTTTGTGTGTATTAGCAGCTACTGGATTTAGGATTATCAGGAAGCTAAGCCCACACTTTAAATTAACTCATTAGGATTTAATAGGGGTCTCCTAAGAACCACAAAGGTTACAATTTTCTTTCAAAGATAACAAAAGTCCTAAAAGTCAAAGGTCAAGTTAGGTTTCAGATCAATTTCTGTAAGATTATTAACAATTCATTTGAAAAAGAAGACCTCCTGAACTGCAATGCCACACAGCTCGGCTGCGCTTGTAAATAACGCAAGGGAAAATTAAATCTGCTCCATTTCTTTAACATCACCTCAGGGCTCAGTCTGACATGTGCGTGAAAATACATCTATATTTTTAGTATCCCTCCATTTTTATTTATTTTTTAATTCAATTTTCAAAAATACAAATCTGGAATGAGAAATTAAAGTGGGAATATAGTAAAAAAAAACAAATATGTGTCAAACATTTAATAAAAAATGACAATTATTTCAGTAGATAATTGGTTGCGGAAAAACGTGGATTTGAACAATAGCTCTCCTGCCCGGCTTACTACATTTTTTTCAAGCTCAATCGCTTTAGGGAGATTACCCCCACTTTGCCATATGCTCGGTCAAACAGGTTGTTCTACTAACACAAATAAATTCTTCCGTTTTGTGTCACACTTTAGCGCACACGTCTATCAGAAAAATCAAACGCTTAAAAACAACAGAAATAGCTATTATTAGCTCAAATGGGTTTATGTAACCGCCCCCCTTAAGGGTACACTTCTTGATGTGTTTTTTTCTTTTATGTTGAAAAATTAGCTAATTTGAAATCCTTAAATTTGCTTTTTTTGTTGTTCTTGGGACGTCATCCTAATAATAATCAATAAAATAAATTATCTAATTTCCTTAAAAACTTGCAAAATTATAATAACATCAGAAAGAACTAAAATATTTTGTTTTATTCAAGCAGGCAGTCATTTTTGTGCAGATTTTAACGACTTTCTGCATGTCCGCTCCTGTCGGTATTGTTACACAATGGAGCGGTTATATTCCAGCAGAAACTGCATGATGTCTCACTCTTAAGTTCTGGGTGGGACGGGGTGAGAGCATGTCTGTTTGCAGCTCCTGCCTATGTATATGTATACAAGTGCACGTGGTTGTCTGTGTGTGCACAGCAGCAGAGGTCATCCAGATTATACACGGTGCTCAGCCGGACCCACTGTGTCTGAAATTACAACCAACTTTGCAATCCTAATGGGGACAAATTCATGAAAATGCTTAATTTTTCTGTCCTAAGATTTAAATTTATTTATACTTCTGCTTATATTTTGTAAATTCTGTCTGCAGTCTTTCAATTCCACGTTCTGACTCGTGGTCAAACCTTTCCCCGCTCTTGTCGAGCTTGAAAAACCAGAGAGTCAGGAGAAGAAACACCCGAGGAAACTGCTAAGCTCCGCCCACCTTTGCCTTTGTGAGTATCACAATGATTCAGCCTGATGAAATGGTTCAAACATGTCCATTTCGTAAACACTGTCAGGGTTGAAGAGTAAAAATATGCACATACTTGCAGCTTTGTTATTTTTTTGTATCAAACTTTATTGACAAACTTTATTGACAGTAGTTAGTACAATTTTTCTATAGAAAACAAAGGAAAAAAATATGTAAGACACCATAAATTTTATTAAAATGTCATACAATTTATTTCAAATATATACTTTAAACGGAAACAAATAGGACAAAAAATACAAAAAACCTTCAAATATTATAAAAAATAAATATTATATGAACAAATTTGATAAAATATTATATTTTATTATGAGAAAAATACAAGAAATATCAAAAAGGGAGTAAGAAGAACTTGTTTAATTATCACTGCACCCATTATTTATTATAGTCCTGTTCCCTTTCTAATAAGTACATGTTTCATTTCAGGATCACATATATAACTACACTGAAATATATAAATATTAACATACACACAACATCATCATCAAGACACATTTGTCATTTATAAACATTCTTTTGGTTCCATTTAATTCTTATTCCTCAACACACCCAAGTGCATCCCTACACAGTTTTAATTTATATTCATAAATATTTACATACGAAGGCCGAGAACAGTCTACGTTACATTTTTTTTAGCTCGTTTTCTTGTTTTTCACGTGACAACGAGATAATAGATCTCGCTATCATGAGATAACAAATGTTGTTTTCTCTTGATATCAAGACCAAAAAAGATAATATTCTTCATAAGCAGGAGAACTTTGAAAATCACATTTTTAATGGTGATCACAGTATATCTGCTTGTAGACACGAAAAACTTTGAAAATAAGATTTTTAAATATTGATCTTTATGTAGCGACATTTAATATCTCGTCTTGTGATATTTAGATGATAGATGTTAAAATCATGAGAAAATAAAATTTATCTCATGACAACAACATCTATTATTTCATCGTATGATAATCAGATAACAGATGTTGTTATCACAAGATAATGTTTTATCAAAATAAAAACATCTAATATATTGTCTTGTAATATTCAGATAATAGATGTCTCTAATAACACAATAAATTGTACAAATAAAGGAAGGTAGGCCATTCTTGTCTCTGTAATTCTGGTATATATTAATGTAACTATTAATGTTTTGTATGTGTGTAGATTTCCATCAACAATCATATTTCTATATTTGATCTTAAACTCCTTTAATGTTTGGATGTCTTTTTAAATGTAAATTTATAAATTCAATTGAAACTGTGAAAAAAAAAAATATATATTTTTATTAAAAAATAAAAATTCACAGAGCTGTAAAGTTGATAAATAATAAATAAAAAAAGGTTTTAAATTAGTTTACAAATATAGCCAAAGTAAATAATAGTGTAAAATTTGTATTTATAATTCTAGGCTGTAGCTGTAATAAATAATGGTAAAAATATGCAAACACATATGCTATACCAATAATATAATCATATATATAAGTGTAAACTTTGTTCCACTATTCATGTTTTTTGGGATTTTTTTTGGTCATTTTTAAAATTATTAATGGTAAATAAACAAAATATAATTGGAAAATTTTCTTCATTATTTCTTTAAGTTTTCTATAAGATGTTTTGAAAATGTACATTAGTTATATTTTGTGTCTATTTTTTTTCCCCAACTTTTTGGTATATTTACTTTTTTGGCATTTTTATATAATTCATAATTTCTTACATCCTTGAATAAAGGCACAATAATAATAATAATAAATGTTTTTTTATTTAAGGGAAGTAAAAACTCAACACAGTTTTATCATTCTGAAGTGCTTCTGAATTACAAAACTTTGTTAAATTAACATTATTTTATTTTATTTTTTATACAATATTCATGTTAAAACTTGTTTTTTTTAATCATTCAAATGGTCAGTATTTATATTCCAAAAATGAAATGTACCAAATGTGAATTTAGTTCCTATTTCAGCAAATTGATCTAATATTAACATGTTTTGTTGCAGCAACAAATCTGCCAAAATACTTTATATATTAGTGAACTAAAGTGAACGTTGTAGAAAAAGTATCCTTGTAAGTATAATCATAGATGTGTTTACACAGACTTTACTTTTACAAAACTCTCCTAAGCTGACATGATGCGATGAATCAAACAAAAGCTACATGTCTTCACAGGATTGTAATGAGGAAATGTACAAAAAACCCACAATTCACTGGGTTTTTTGTGACAACAAACACTTGTTGTATTTACACAACCACAATAGAGATTGTTGTCTGTGCAACACACCCACCTCTCTTTTTCTAAGTTGTTACGTCATCCCGGCGAAATGACGTGCAGGCAGATGTTTTTGTGGTGTGGACATAAACGCTTGTTTGGGGGGAGTGTGCAGAAGTGAGAGCTAACATAAGCTACGGGTCACATTTACTGACCCATTTTTTCCAGAAAATATATTCACAAGAGATTTAGGCAAAAATGAAACATGAA
Organism: Oryzias melastigma; assembly: GCF_002922805.2. Taxonomy (NCBI): domain Eukaryota; kingdom Metazoa; phylum Chordata; class Actinopteri; order Beloniformes; family Adrianichthyidae; genus Oryzias; species Oryzias melastigma. The sequence goes on along the minus strand of NC_050534.1, from coordinate 11,564,009 downwards.
TATTAAAATTTGATGTCTGGAGGAAGAAACCCCCTCCAGGCCTCTTTATGAATGTTTCATTATAACAGCCTTTCCGCATATCCTCAGAATGGGAAACAATGAGGGTTTATTTTTTTGGGAAGTGTCACAACTGGGTCAGTAAAACAGGCCAGCATCTTGTGGAAATTCACTTTAGGGGGAAACATTACACCATTGAGGTTTGAACAGTAGAGATTATACAGTCCCATTCACAAAAGAAATGACAAAAGAGAAAAAAAAGACCCAGACAGTTTAAATAACCACTGAAGATGATGGAAAATTCCCTTAAGCGTACTCTTTCTGACCTTACTTTTAATCACATACGTGTTTTTTCTGGTTTTTAAGCAGTGGAAAATATTACAAAAGTTTGCCTTTATTAATCCAGAGATCCCATGTTCATTAAAAAAGTGCACTACAAAAACAGGCCCCTAAGAAATTAGTTAAAAATTCTTAACATTTGATTTTAAATTTAAAGCATTTTATATCTTATACTAAGACTCAATTTTCGTACTATTATCATAGAAAAAAATATTCCCCCCACAAAAAAATTATACCTGTCGTTTAATTGTGATTTCCTATGTTCATATATATATATATATATATTTATTTCCTATTATATGTTTTTTACAGTCATGTAAACTGCCTCTCTCTGCTGTTAAAACCTCAATAGGATTACATAACCGACTGCGATGCACTTCCACAACTGAACCACAAGGTGGCAGCACTATATCAACTTTAAAGAGATTTATGCTTTTTTAGTGCCACTCAGTTACATTTTCTACCTGTTTTTATCCAAGATAATAAAATAAACTCATTTTTTGATTGAGCAAACGAACAGAAAGGAGCCTCTCAAGAGATTTACACTTAAAAAAACAGTATTTCTGTCAACAGTGGTATTTATCCTGTTTGTTTCTTTTTTTTGACTTTTTTATCTTGTTTCTTCTTTTCATTTAAATGAATCAAAAATTATATATCATCAATAAAAAATATTATCATATCATATTCTTTGTATGTGCAATGCATATAGAATCTAAGTTAAATGAGTACTCATCTAATTTTTTCAACAAATGCAGCCAGTGATGTCCAGTTACCGTTACCCCAGCATCTGCAGCATCTTTTGGGGATCACTTTTCTAAAAGTCCTCCTCAGTACAAAGTGAATTCCAGCAAATGATCATTAAAGGTTTGTAACACCAAACACCTTACTGTTGGGGAGAAGGTGACATCTGCAGTTTTGATTTTGCAGGCTGCTCATTCAAAAGACTGAGTGTCATCCAAGGTTCTGGAGCGGGTTCTGGAACAAATGCAGCCAACTTGCTGGATCAAACGTCTTGTCTTGGCATACCAAGACAAGATATTGATGCAAATGCCCTGAGAGCTGAACACAGACTTGACAGAGTAATCAAGGCAAGCCGCGGCAAGTTGGGAGTTCTCAGGGATGTGACTGTAAGAACATTCCCAAGTTATCCTGTTTCAAACACGGAGACCAAGCCAAAGGAAAGCAAGTCTGCAACACATATTCCAGCCACAATCCTACATCCAGACATGAAGCGCATTGTGATTCTACTAGTTGAAGATCAGTAGAGTACTACAAATATGAGCAAAACCAATATCTGAAATACTTGGGTTCAAGAACCAGGAGTTCAAGAAGTTGGGAGTTTCTCCAGCCGGGCCAGACGTGCCCATGTCAACAACAAACACACGCCTCACTTGTTCACCACTGAAAAAAAGGTCTCACACCTGTTTCTGTTTGGTCTGATTCCACTCCAGTTCCAGAAACAAAAACCAAAGACACAACCGGTATGAACTAATAATGGATTTATGTTTAAGAACATCTTAGCAGAACTCCTGGATCTTGGGATTGAGTTGATTCCATGTCTTTGGAAAACGAGGTCTATTGAGTCGGGCAGGAACTGGTGGAGATCAACAGCCTCAACACTGCAGCTACAGGATCTCTCAGAGATACATTTAGCGCCCTCAGACCCAGAAATGATTCACACACCTTGTAAATTTAGGCTAAACCTTTATACAACCAGGAGGAAATAATGGAATCAATGTATAAAGTAGTAGTAGTAGATTTTCTACAAAAATTGCCAGAAGTCCATGTACTTATGCTGTTCATGACATATCAGGAGACTATCATCCGGCCATCAACAAATGAGCTTATATGTAAAAACAAAATAAAAATACATATTTTTAAGTTGGTTCTTGAAGTCCACGGACGGTTTTAGGTCAATTTCCTCTGAAAATTGTATTTTATTTTTCTTTGTTTAAGAAGAAAGTCTCTGTTTCAGGTTTGATTTCAGGTTTTATAAAGCTTTCTTTATGAAGTTTGTATGATGTCTAAGGTGAAACAAAGTAAACCTGATACAGCTTCCTGAAGTGGGTCAGAGCTGGTCTGCAGGGATGCGGTTCATGGATCAGCTTCCAGAGGGGTTTGACAACAAACACGGATGTTTTTAGTCAAAAAAAACAAAAAAGTGATTCTGATTCTGTTTTAAAGGCTTACAATTATTGAGTTTTTTCAAGCTTTAGTATGAATTTTAAACAGATATTACATTCAGTGAAGTTTGAATTAACAAAATTATTACCAAAGATAAAGTCAGAATGTTCGTTTGAAATCATTATGAAACTCCAGTCTGTAAACAGGATGGGGAAAAACAATGAAAGATGGAAAAACGTCTACAGAGACAGAAATATCATCAGTCAAGGGTACCAAAACGGCCATAAGCACAATTAATACTGGACAAAAGGTAAACAAATCTCAGACTAAAACCAGACGAGGGTTTGACAATCCCGGACCAGCCCCCAATTTACGTTACGCCCCAATTTATGTTATGCCCCCGAATCCCCTAGACAGAGAGGTACAGATATCAGGTGTCAGGATGGTGAGACGGAAACCTGGTTAGAAAGCGCCATGTCACAGTAAAACAACAGTTTCCTGACCGGGACTTTTCTGTGTGCAGTCTTGTAGCTTTCCTCAGGGCATTCCAGCTTTCAAAAGGTTTCATAGGTTCATTGTTTGCTCTAAATTCTCCCTGTTTGTAATTGTTTTCCTGTACAGGTGTACCCTGGCTTCCCTCAGCAGCAACACAGTTACGCCCTGGCAGTCTCATGACCCCCAAAAAGGTACGACTGGTTTAAAAAAAACAGATAGATGGATGTAAACTGGCTGATTTAAACAGTACCAGAAGATGTATGAGATTCCAACACATTCTCACTCCCAACTCGTCACATATTGATGTTTGGTTAAGGACCCCTCCACGTCACTTTTTGTTGTTTTGGGTGTCCCTAAGTCATTGTTTTTTGACGTGTTCCCATTAACCTTGAGCTATCTTGTAGGGTTCATATGACCCTAACCTTATATTGATGTGTGATCCCTCCCATGACAAAGGTGGACAGGATTTCATGTCTGCCACGGATACCAGTAAAGATAAAAAAATCCTTGAAATAAAAAGTTCAGAACACTGTCTGATGGGGTCCAGATGACCCTAATTCTAATGTAAACATGTCTAGGATAGCACAAGGGTTACATTATGGGTCCCAACCTCCGAACCGCGAACTGGAACGGTCTAGTGCAGGGACACAGAAGGCACCGTTACCCTAAACCAGTACCAGAAACCTGACACCAGTTCGGATCGGCCACCGAGTCAGGATCCGGTACCAAATCTGGCACAGCATCCAGTGTTGCGCTGGGTTACGGTACTGGCTGTGACCTGAGGACCAGTGGGCATGTAATACCACATCCAGTACAGCATCCAGTACTGCATCCGGTACTGGCTCATGTCCAGTACTGCATCTCGTACAGGATCTGATATTGCATCCGGTGCCGGGTTAGGGTAACGGTATCGGCTGTGCCCTGAGGAAGAGGCCGTGTTCAGTACCGCATCCAGTACCAGGTTTGGTATTGTCTTTTAGGTTACCAATACCGGCCATTTCCTGTGGACCAGTCCGCGTGCGGTACCGCAACCCAGGGTTGCGAACCCTTGATTTAATGAACAGCCAGTACTTCAAAAAACAACGAGTTGGGGACACTTAAAACGTCAAAAAGTGACGTCCGTTACCAAAAACCAACATGTGACAACATGGTAATGAGAATGTATCAGAGATTCCAGGAGAGTGGTGTTTGAGCTACTATAGTTCTTTACCACATATGAACACATTCTCACACCCGCTACGTATTGTCCATGTATGTAATTTGGGCTTTTCATGATACACGCTTGATGTACATAGTTCATAAGTGTTTCTTGCGTTCGTTGATGTGTGCAGATATATATTAAGGGTTTTGGCTGACAGGTCTTTACATGATTTCAGGTTTAAACTTTAAAAAACTCAGTTTGTTTGAGTTTTATGCAGTTTATGTGTATTTTACATAGTTAATGCGCAATTATTAAGTAAATCTTACACGGATTTTTGCGAGATGCATACACAAATTTGTGGCTTTCCACGAGCATTCTACTTATGTTCACGTACTATTATGTCTAACAGACTTATACATTTACCACCAATGTATGACTTTCATTTCACGCCTGATCTATCGGATGATACTGAGTGGGGATCTCCCACTCTCCATGCTCAGACGAGCCAGATGGGGACAGTACCCGGCGCCAGGCTGGGGCGGGTGCAACTCTAGACACATGCCAGGCTTATCTTTATTGCTCCAGTGAACCAAAAACAGATGAAAAATGATTTTATTTATGATGTAGATCCATTTCTTGCATCCATTTGCAAACTAATAGATCCATGAACTTTTTCGTTTTCCATGTCCAAACTGGGATCCAGCTTTAAACAGTATGTTTAGATACTTACAATATGGCTCGCCATTTTTGTATTACTGCTATTGTTAAGTCGGGGTTGTGAGAGGGTTTTAAGCTAGTACGAAAACATGTAAACAGAAAACTTTTGTCACTCTTAATTTTTGGCTAAAAACAGCATAATTTTATTTAAAAGACCACTAGGAATGCTTTTTAAATAGATCAAATCAGTGGGATGAACATGATGCAGGTTTCTAAGCATTGCACTGAAATGAGAGAAGCTGTGTTTACTCGTCTCACCTGTTTCACATGTTGTGCCCGACCCGTGTAAAAGTATCTTTTAAATATTGATCAGTATCTTTTATAAGAAGGAGAAATTCAAGTCAGAGGGCAAAACCTTGAAACCAAACGATCCCCAGGGTTTGTATTTGTTCAGCAGCTGCTCTAAAATTGGCTGGCAGCAGTAACGCTACACTGCAGCGGGCGGATCTGTCTGTGAGAGCGCAGCATCTGCATCATCCCCACTCCAGTAACACTGACGGATCTGTTTTCCATGAAGCTAATCTCCCAATTCCGGGTAGGGCTGCTTTGGTGGTTCCAAATCGCGTCCAGGAAGGAGCGAGAGTTTCCCAGAATGTACAGGTGATAACAACAAGAGGAATGCTGTGTTACAGAACTCTCCACTGAAACAGATTTTGACTGGCTCCTTTAGAGGCTGACAGCAAGTCACTCGGTTAGATTGGATGGGTTTGGGTTACAACTTCTGCACCAGGACTGAGAGGTTTCCACACAAGAGGTCCACCTCGGTGGGGAGTTTGGTTTCTTTGCTGTAACAACACACGGCTGAAGGAGTAACCTCTGCGTGAGGTCGTAATCGTAGTGTTCTTTCACGGACAGACGGAACATTTGCATGTTTTTGTGTTATGATGATTCTATTTGACTTCTGTATCAGTGATTGTGTCTATTAGATGCAAAATCGTCTAGATCAGGAGCAACAACCTCAAATTGACTGCTGAAGTACATGTCAGAGTAGCTGTAGACAGAAAAAAAAGTCCATTGACGACACTGGAACCTACTGGTGGGGTTGCAGTTACACTGCCGTCTTTTATGAAGGAGCTTTGGTTTAATCTGACTTTTGAAAGATCTACAGTCCTGTGGGTCTGTTACCTGTAACTGTGTCATGTCATGCATGAATGTGGGTTGTTGAATAGTCTCCAGGTGTCTGTCTAAAAGACTAAACCACCAACAACAGACATTACTTTTCAGCTTTGATCGTCTTTTGATCTATTTTCAAAGGATTCCCGGTTTTCTTTTAATAATAATTATGTTATTTTTAACCAGAATCCAAAAATCTATGCCAATCTATGCGAGATTAGAAGTTTGACTCTGAGTTGTGGGCAGGAATGTTGGCAACTCCGACCCCTCTTCCCGTCAAGTGAGAGGTCTATTTATGACCATTAGCTCACGGCGGATTCACACCGCATGCGGAAGGGCCGCAAAGCGAATCGTGCAGAATCTGCTTTACTTCTAGTTTTTTCACGATGGTCAACAGGCATTTCTGTTCAGCTGTGGTTATTTACAGCTTCTACAATGAATTGGACATCGTCCATCTTGACTTGTTGCCAACTGCTCTCTGTCTCTTTCGTTGATTGTGTTTTTAGACACCCAAAAACACTGCTCCTTAGTCGGCTTACTATATTGATCTGTGTTTTTTCAGAGACTCCTCCGGTTTGTCACAAAAACTCAGACAACTCAAGAAACTTTTGCTTTCAAAGAAATTTCCCAGTATTCGTGGAGGTCTCCAGTCCCTAACCCCCGCGAGTAAGGGGCCAATACTATGATTTCATCTCTACAATCTGTTCAGATGCAAAATATGATCGCATTTGTCAACCGTAGTATTTTATTGTGAATTATTGGTTATATTTTGAAAATTGAACAAGTTTGAAAAATAGACAAAACGCCAAAAACAATCGCTGCACGACTGGAGCTGATCACAGAGGACCGAGGTGCTTCACATCTGGTGTGAACTACACTATAGGTTAACAAGGGCGCCGGATTGAAGCGGCCTCCATTCTGCTATACTTCAGCGTGTCGTGTGAACCACCCCCTCACACCCCCAATCTAACATTACCACATTACCTGTTGCCGACTCGGATGATGAAAACTAAAACGTATATGGATCAATTCATCTGCAAGTGGATGTACCTGAATAGAGCGGAGCCGCGTAACGTATTTTCTGCGCTCTTTAGCAAACTGTATTTTTTCGTTGGCTCCTGATTCACAACGATTTAAATGAAAAAACACTAAAAAATTGAATTTTAAGCTCGACTTTCTTTATGTATGCCCCCGTCAACAGAGAAATGACATAACAACCCATAAAACCATGATGGTTTTCAGTCTTTAGTCATTTCCTGTGGTGAAACAGGACCCTTTAAACACGCAAATGTATTGTTCTTTTGGTCTTTAATTTTTGTATGTTCTCTTCTATATTTGTTTTTTCCCCCTTTATTTGGTTAGCTGGATAGTCCATCTGTGGTGAATCACACCAGGATTCACATTTTCAGGATGAACAGAATCACATGACAATTAACAGCTTTGACGTAAATTAATTTGAAAAAGTAGTTCAAAACATACACGTAAAACTATTCTTTTTAGGCTATTTGCCAACTTTTTTTTACTTTTATATTTTTATAAATGTCTTAAGAAGCTCCAACAAAACATTTGGGCATGCTTGACAGAGAGAAAATGTTAAAATAAATAAATAAATAAATAATAAACACATAAAAAAAACTCCAGGACGTATGCTTAAAAGTGTTTCAGAGATGTGTTTTTGCAGCTCTACCCACTCCCTGTGGGTATTTGTTTGCATAGAATTTGACTTTATGTAAATGAAAGAAGAGTTGTTGCTGCAACTTGTTTTTTGTACCTAAGATTTGGTAAAGATTTAAACAACTACTTTTTTGTAGTTAAAAAAAAATAGATACGGAACTATTTATTATATAGTTTCTCCATTGGGCTCACAAAATTGAAATCTATTGAGGAAGTAAAAAAGATTAAAACAGGACATAACTTCAATTTTGGCCACAAAACCGTGAGTGTTTACTCATGGTTCTTAGTACAATAACAAAGTTTGTTAATGAGAGTCTCGGGAGCATCGTTTCTGGGAGGTCCCCTCAGAGCCTTCTCTAAAGCAAAACAAACCGAGCGAAAAGGAGTGAAATATCCGTCTATGCAGGTTAAAAATGATTTGATAACCTCCTCCTGTTCAGTCTCTCTGCTTGTAAAAGAGATGAAGTGCAAGTAAGACTTTGTTATTTGTGTTGATTCAAACTGCACAGTGGTGTAGTGGTTAGCACACTCATCTCACAGCTTAAAGGTTCTGGTTCAAATCCCCATCTTGGTCCTTTCTATGTGAAGTTTGCATGTCCTAACGTTAGCATGTTTTTGTCACGGTCCAAATACATGCTTCATAGGTTAATTTGTGTGATTGTGGTCCTGTGGTTTGATGTACCCCATCTTGGCTCAACAGTTAAGCTCTGGAAATTCCCATGATCCCATGGGGGATACAGGAAAATGGATAGATGGATGGATCAGTTGTTTTGGCTTCATTTGTTGGCGTCCTTGCCAGAAATGTCACCAAACTCAAGTATTCTGACAATGTGTGATTGACGAACCAGCACGTTCAAGGATGTTAGAGATTTACGGAACTAAGAATTAAATGTCCTGCTATTAGCAAAAAAGAAAACGTCTTTTGGGGAAACTCTTTAACACCAGAGCTGTCACAGGTGACATCGTAACAAACACTAATGTAACTTAATCTGAAAAAAATATATATTTTTCCATGAAAGTAATTGAAAGCATGAATGTAAAAATTTTGTTTTGAAGTTATTTGCCTTGAGTAAATATTTTTGTTAACCCTTTAACACCAGAGCTGTCGCAGGTGACCTCTCAACGACACACACGCTCTTTGACGTACCCAGAATCTTCGACAGCTCACACGATTACTGGAAAATGGCTGTTTTGGATGCAAAGCCGCTTTTCTCTGCGATTGAATTAATCCGTTTGTAAGCGGTTGAGGAGTTACTCGAAAGTATGTCAACACTGGAGCTAAAGCCTTAAAGAGTAAATAGAAACAGTAAATGTTACTGCTCAAAAACAAACAAAAAAAATCCTCAGCATGTGTGACTAAACACAATTTTGTTATAAAGGTTAAAAAATGTTTTTTGCAATCAGGAAAAAGAACTGACTTTCTTGTGGACCTACCCCCTAGTGGTTACTTAGTGAATTGCACTCCTCCCGATTGCTCCAATTGTCGAGGCATTTGAAGCAGTAAGGGTGTCCCACAGTTTCTTTTGCGGAAAAGCCATAGCGACTTTTTAAAGTTATAAAATAATGTTATGTGTTTTTCAGGCAGTAGCAGCTAACGTAGATGACCGACGACTGTTGATGGTAGTAACGACCGAATTTCCAAATCTCACCGCTTGGAGGGATAAATGTAGGGATAGGGAGAAGCCGTAAAGGTAGGGAACCAGTTCATTTTCTAACACGTTTTAATCCTGAATCACAAGAATGACTCATTTTAAGCATATTCACTTTCAGTTTCTGTTATTGCACAAAGTGGAGATGCTGAGAACGACACAGGAAAACCTCAGAAAAAAAAATTTACCAATCAATAAATCCTCAACTATTGTTACTAGTAACTGTAGCCAAAAAAAGCCCATCAATGATCAGCCCTAGAGAATAAAACAATTTCAGATAAATAAACAGTTTCTACAAAAAGACACTCACTCATTTCTAATCAAATCAAAATGTTTTTTATTTCAATCGTAAAAAGGAATTTGCATTTAATTTAGTTTCCGTGCATTTTAATTTTTTTTTTTAAACAAAAGTGCAAAACACAGAAGTGTAGAATAATTTCAGTACAGTTTTCGGCCATAAAGTCTTTGTTAGATGTACAAAGTTATTCATGTGGCAGTAGGTGGAAGTGTTTCAGAATGCCAAAAACTAGCAACAACAGCAGAACAGTCGAAATGCTCCGTAATAGTTCTAATAAGTGCAAAATGATGTATTTAAGACACAATTTTGCATTTCAGATAAATAAAGACGTACTTTTAGTGACATAATTTGCAATTTAGTTTTAGCCTGGGGTTCAAGTATTTGTGCAGATCGGGTCTCTGTTTGCACATCAAGGCACTCGAGCAAAGTAATGTTTGGTTCATAAAATATTCACAGTAAAATCTCCCCCGGCTCCAAATATCCACTTATGCCGTCTCGTCTTTGCTACATTTATGTTTCGGTTCATCTGTGGCTTCAATCGTCTATAAGAAGTCATGTTTAGAATCTTAGTTTTTTATTTTTTTATTTCTAAGAATAAAAAAAATGACTCTCGACTGGAAATTTTAGGTAGAAAAACATGCAGTTTGATGGGTGACGTACTATTTTTTGTGCAGTTTTATCATGCAGATGAGTGAAAGCGTGCTTGTACGAAAAGTACATAAAAGAGAAATAGAATAAAAATTGCAATTCTGCAGCTGAAATTCACAAAAACGGGAAGTTTTAGGTTTGAAAACCATAACATTAGAGATTAAATTTCAACCATCTTAGGTAAACAAGTATTTTCCCAGAGGCAGCCATTAAATTATTACATTATATCATGCTAAAAACTTAAATAATATATTCTGGTTTTACATATATTTTTCAAGAGCCATATAATTAAAGTGGATGTGTAAAAGAAACTGAGTTTTACCTTTAAAGCTTTCAGCTGTAGGTTTAAATTTAAATTCTCAGAAATGTTTCTATTTCGAGCTAACTTCCAATGAAGCGTGATTCTGATCACATCCCCAGATCAAAGTACAATTGGTAAGCATTTATTTAAATAAAATAGATCAATAGTTTCCATTTTCACATCTTCCTCAAACTCAATAGCAGCCGTTTCTTCCTGCAATTTAAAATGTGCAACTGTCAGCAATAACCAGCTGTGACTTAAGAAGAGCTGCTGTACCATATCTTCAAATATGGAACCAGATTTAATCTTTAGTTATAACGTCAATTTTGTGTTGTCTCTTTTAAGTTGAAACTGCGATGAAAATTGTGTTTTAACATGTTCTTGTAGCAGTTTCTCTTTCATTGTGTATCAGAAGCAGACGCCATTTAAAAAAGCTAGTAGATGCATCAGGGGTGCTACTACGGCAAGCCAAAAGCTCCATTTTGAGGCATACTTTTGTAGACAAAAGCCTTTTTTTTACCACTGAGTGGTATTGTATGGTACGGTCCGGTTTAGAGTGGTGCAGGCAATTCAGGTGAGGATTTCCACGCAAAGTTGGACCGTGACGCCGCATGCGGGGAGAAGTCCAATAGCTTTGTGTCTTAGTAATGCGACCACCGCAAAAGTTTTTTATATACTTTGTATATATATATATATATATATATATATATATATATATTTTTTTTATATATATATATTTTTATATAAAGTATATAAAAATGTATGTATACATATATATATATATCATATATATTAAAAAAAACGTTTAATGTTGTTTAAGGGAAGAGAATTTACTTTGTATATATATATATATATATATATATACAAAGTATATAAAAATGTATGTATACATATATATATATATATATATATATATATCATATATATATATATAACTTTAATGTTGTTTAAGCGAAGAGAAGTACAGACGCTTTCTTCCGCCTAACTGGACCGCTCCATTTCTCTATGGACCTATAATCAAAAAGGGCCCAAAAACGGTACAGTTCGGTTAAGTATAATGGGTCCATTTTATGATGTAAACGTACAAAATACCAGACCGTACCGTACCGCTCAGTGGAAACGAGGATAAATAGATCCACGAACGTCTTTGTTCTCCTCGTCTGAGCTAGCTTAAAACTGTATGGCTGGGTAGCTCCAATATTTCTCGCCATTTTTTTTCACTGCTAATGTTAGCTTGGGGTTGTGAAGCTAAGCTAGCATGAGGGACTATGTCTGAATTCCCACTCTAATCCCTAACTATTTAAAAGCTATGCAGTGCTCTGAATTTTAAAAGTAATACGAACACCATTTTCGCTCTTTTTCTTTCTAAACGCCACATATGACTTCACCTGTTTCACAAAGTGAAAATTGAATCAATAAAATTATTTCACGACGTCAATTTATGAATCCACTGTGTTCTGATGATGAAAATGTGGACAGTTTATTAAAAAAATACGTCAAACTAATTTTGTACGCAAAAATGTTTTCAACCGCAATGCATCGTGGTCTATATACGCTGATGTAGTGAGCGTCGATGCTCACTAGTTTTTTGCAAAGACTTCTAGGAAATTTCTATTTTGCTCAATCTTGGAATTGTAGATTCGGACAGCACTAGAAAATGTCAAAGGGTCTCCAAACTACGGCCCACGGGCCGGATCCGGCGCTCCTCCACGTTTAGCCCGGCCTCCTGGGAATTATCAGATAAATATTATTTATTTTTTCTCAATCTGTCCGATCCAGACCCACATATAACATGACTTTCTATTCCACTTTTTAGTATTATTTTTTCCTGTGAAGATTACAGAAATTATTTAAAATTTGGCTATGTGTTGTTTATTCGAAAGACAACAAATGTTTATGTTTAGGCTGTGATTGTTACACTTTTCCTGTTAGCCAACAAACCGACCCCGACTCAACATCAGAGAAGAAAACTAGGAAAAGTGTGCAAACATATAGATGAGGGGAAGTGGGGGCGGGCTTACTCCGTCATCCCCACAACTCATAGGGAAATTTTCAATGAACTAATGCCGATCTGTAAAAAACTATGTCCTAGAAAATTAAATATATTTTATTTAAATTTTGGATCCAAGCAGCATAATTGTAATAATAATTTTTTTGAGTAGGTCTTTAAGCCACGTTTTAGCTAAAAGGTGTTCAAAATAAAATAAAAAAACACATTTAAAGTTTTTTTTTCTTTGACTCTGTTTGTCCATTAAGTTCTCCGTTCTCCACTTTCAAGCAGACAACCTCTTTGACCCACTTGATTTTGAGCAACACGTTGGAGAGTATGTCCTGGTAGAGACTCAAGCAGATCCATCCCGGGAGGTAGAGGAGGGTGATGAGTCCCATGAAGTTGTGGGGGTAGTGGGAGTAGTCCCAGGAACAGGCGTCGAACTGCCGCAGGATCAGACCCCAGGTGAACTCCCAGGTGTAGATGAAGCAGACGTAGATGGGGAGCCGCCTCAGGGTCCCCCAGCCTCGGCCGAAGTGCAGATGAAGGTAGAGCTTCTCCACCACGAAGCTGCAGCTCCCATACATGATGAAGGACCACAGAGACGTGTGTCCGCAGAGGCTCCGGTCAGACTTCTCCACCAAGTTGAACAGGGAGGTGAAGAACACCTCATCCAGGAAGCCGTGCATCCCAAAGAAGAGGAACCGGGCAAACCCTGGCAGGGCTTGGAGGGGTCGCTGACCTCCACTGGTCCATAAGGAGGAAGGGTGGTACTGCAGCTGGGACATCCCTCTGTGGAACACCTGAGAGAAGTACAGAGCCAGGATGTAGTGCAGCACCAGCTGCGTCCCAGACACCACCCGCACCTGCTCGGTCAGGGTCTTCACGTTCCCGATCAGGATCTGGAGTCCGATGTAGACTGACGGGTAGAAGACGAGATGAAACGCTACGGGTCGACCTTGGAAACACCTCTTTTGAGAGTATATCTTCTCCAACGCGAAGTGGGTCAGTGAATGCATCACGCAGAGATAGGGAGAGGAAAAGCCCACCAGCTTAGGGTCCCGGTGGTTCAAAACCCCCTGCAGGGATGACAGCAGGACGTCCAAAGTCACGCCGTGCATCCCGTAGAAGTACAGCCGCATCCACCGCGGCAGCTCCCGCACGGACTCCCCCGCTCTCCGGCTCTCTTTGGACGGTTCTGGTTCGGCGGGTTCTCTGGGAGAACCGCGTCGGCCGGCCATGATCCGTCAGTGTGTGGACAGATTAGTGCGTCTTCCTCCTGCACATGCTTTGTTGTTGTGCCCTTCTAAAGAGAGCTGCGGCGCTGTACCTCCCGGTAGCGGATGTGGCGTTCAAGTGCAGCTCGGAATTACTGACTTCATTATGAAAACTCAAGAAAATCCCATTTAGCAACCTATAAAATTAAATGACACATGTTTACAATAAATGAATAGATCAAAAATGGTAACTTCAAGTCAATTCGACTTTTAAGTCATTTACTTCTTCTTTTTTTGTAAATAAACTTTTAATTTTGTTTTATTTTACGTATTTTATTTGGTTTATTTTATTGAATGTGTGAGTGTTGTGATTTTAAAGTAATGTTTTGTCTGCTTTGAGCTCCACCGCCAAAAAAGGAAGTACCAATAATAATAAAATTAAATGTTGATTATTCACCACGTTTTATGACTTTTATTCTTTAGATGTAAACATTAGAACTAGGAATGTAAGGATGCAGGCCACGCCCCCGTTTATTACAGGCAAAAACAGTGTCGTGCTCATTTTTACGATAACAGTGAAGGCAGCATCCCCGCAGCTGCCAGAGCCGGGTCGCTTGGCGCAGACGCAGTGAGCAACCACCCCAAAGTGACGTCGTGACGCTATTGTAATTACATGTCATTAATGATAATCACAGCAGATTACAGCGCTATAATGCAAGACCAACTAAACTCATTTGTTAAAGCGACACAGAGGACGACTGTCTGATCCACGAAGATTAGACCAGAAAATAAATAATAATAAATACATACATAAATAATAATAAATAAACAAATATATAACAAAAACAAATACAATAATAAAATTATTAATATATTTTTTAATCAGATTTTTATTAGAGTTCCATTTAATTTTAATGCAATAAAACAAAGAAACCCATTTTAAGATTACAAACAAAAATGTTGTTTATTTTGTATACATAGACAAAACAACAATACTAATAATAATAACAGCAACAAGTAACGCATTTTAAAATTAATGTTTCAAACCACAAATGAACCGGCGGCACAAATACCCACAGAACAGATGAACTTAAGGTAAACAGGAAAGTGATAACATCTGTGTACATAGAAAATGAAGACGTTTGGCCTTTGATGGGCTTTCGTGGAAAGATCTGTCACGTGTTTTTAATCTGATCTCAGCGAGAGGAGCTGCTGTTTCCAAGAGAAGATTGAGGTTTAACAGGAAATTCATGAGAACAGAAAGATAGTGGTGAGATGTGGGAGTTTAAGGTGGAGGTGGGACTGCCCTTAGGATCAACTTTGATCCCCTTTCCTGTTTGTCGTGGTGATGCGTACTGACAGATGAGGTGATGATCATGTTTGCAGATGACACTGTGATCTGTAGTGGGAGCGGGGACGCCGGTGGAGGAACAGAAGAGAGGTGGAGGTTTATAAATGAGAGGAAGTCATGAGGAACGGTGAGGAGGAGGCAACAGAGAATGTGGGAAAGAGGTGAAAGCAGGTTGGAACGGGTGGAGAAAGGTTTCAGATGTGATGTGTGACCCAAAAAAAGAGGAGTGAGAGCTGCCATGTTGTTGATTTAGACACCTGAAAGTGAGTCTGCTGAGTAAAACATGCCCTGTGAAAATAGCTCAGTGAGTGCAAACAGAAGCCGCAGACAGGAAACTGCAGCTTCAACATTACATAATTCTTTTTTTTTCTTACAGAAGTTGTTGCCTCGTGCATCTGGCTCATTTCAGCTTCTGGAAACAGTGGTAAAACTACAGCCATGTTTGGTGCAACTCTTCCAAGTGCATGACCATAGATGGGAGCAGTTGTGTCAGTGGCTAAATTTAAAGGACCACATTTCCTCCTCAGACGTTTGTTTTAGCTGAAGCTCTCACTTTGAGGATGTGAGACTGTGAGTGAAGTTTGTAGAATCTACCAAATGAAAGAGTCTTTGATTCACTAGAGTTCAAAGATGTGTCTGCGGTTTGTTGATGTGTGCACGTGCATGTGGTGTGTGCGCTTTCCTGTGCCTGGCAAGTGTTATGTATGCTTTTGTAGGTGCACTTTAAAAGAATATGAGATATTCTTGGCCTTTTTGGAGTTCAAAGAAAGTCCTAGCTAGCTTTAGAAGTCTCTAAATCACATTTATTTTATTTCTAGAGAGACACTGAACAGAGAACATAAGAAGCGGCCATCATTTTTTAACAAGTCAATTATTATGTTGTGCCGACACAAATGCTGAGTCATCGTTTTTAGCCGATCTTTGCAATTTTGCTCCTAAATTGCCGCTCTGCTTCAACATTTGTACAAATACAGATTTTTATTAACCTCGTAAAACATCAAAGATTTGAAAGAAAGTTCATTTTTTTAATGAAGACATTTCTAAATCCATAAACAATTTTTTTACAACATAATTTTTATAAGTATCAGTTATGATACATTGGGTGATTTGGTACGTTTTTGCTCAAGATACTGTTAGTTTAAGATGTAAAATAGTGTTATAGGAAAAAGAGCACCTTCTTTACCTATTGTCACAAATTTGATCAACACATTTTTAACATGTATTATGAAGAATTAATCATCAACAAAGTTTACACTTTTTAAATAAAGCATATAGTCATTAAAACAATATAATAGAAGAGTTATTCTCACCATAAAGCTTTAAAAATTAGCTAAATTTTCACTGCCAAAAGTGAGATTTCATGGGAGCAACCATTTTGAAATGAGCTAGAAAAGTCTTTCTACTGCCCCTAGTGGAATGATGATGAACTACAGGGCAAAAAAGCATGGACCAAGTCATACACAATGGGTTAAAAAGAGAGAGAAAAATGTAAATACAAAGGGTTTTAAAACATAAAAAAATGAGAAATGTGTGCATTGACTATCGTACGAATGAGGTTAAAAGTTGATTTTAAAACAATTGAAAATTAGCCACATTTTGACCAGGAGCTTCTCTGGCTTCTCAAACCTGATGTACCTTGAAGTGTATCCTAGCATAACAGTTCTCTCCTTTTATTTTCTTATTTGTCTTCACTAATTCATTTAGATTTTGCTTGTGAGGACTGGTGTTAAACTTTTAACGCCAAATGTCGTCAAGAACCCGCCTTTTAATCTAGGATTCCACTTAATTTAGCATCACCTTGAATTAGAAAAAAACTTTGAAGATTTTTTTTTTTCCCATAAAATTGGAAATTTAAAAAGTTTTGAAAATTACCTCTAGGTGTGCATGTATGTGTGTGTCGTCCTCCAACTTACTGGCAATCTGACCAGGGGGAATCCCACCTTCGCTTGTCAGTAGCTGGGATAGGCTCCAGCAACCCCCGAAAGGGATTCAGCAGATTCTGGCAATGAATGGAATATAATTTAGGCATAAACCACAATCATATCTGAATTTATTTGTGTAAAAAAAATTATTTTGTGTTTTATTTTTTCATTCAAGGTGATGCTAAAGTGGACTTATAGATCATATAGTCAAGTGCAAATTAGCGATATATAGGAAGGGGTTAAACTTTTGCGCAGAAAAACAATTTTTTTCTGTTTTGACAAGCTCATTGTGGTTCTGAATTCTGTTTTTTTTTTTTTTTTTTT
>NC_050534.1:11545453-11546690 GCF_002922805.2 Oryzias melastigma | reverse complement strand
GCTTACACAAGGCCGGTCCCCATAACCAGATACGTCCCACTAACCACATTTCTGTGAGTATACATTTTCTTGTCACATAGTTTGATATTTTTTTTTACCATCACACACCTTTATAGAATATATCAAATGAGTATAATAAAAAAAATGATTTAATATTTAAATTTATTCTTTTTTCAATAATAAAAAATAGGGGAGTGGATGACTGAAGAAAGGCTTTTGTAACTATTAAAATGACATTTTCTCTCATAAACCGCAGCACATTTTATTTACATTCTTCTAAATTTTTTCCCTTCCATCCAAATACATGTATTCCTCTGGTGCGGCATGCTGGTAGATGAATTAAAACAGTTACTCGGCTCCACATAATGTGAGACAACATGCAAGATTTAAGGATAAAACAGCACCGGAATTGCTCTTTGTATGCGCAGCACTATAAATTATTTAGTTTATTTTAAGTGGAAGAATGCTGGCTTTCTATATATGACATGCTTGATTTGTAGTTCTTCTGCTTTGAAGTGCCAGTTTGAGTCCCATGAAAGTGAGAAAAAAAACCTAAGAGAACAGCGTTGAATAAGAGGAAAAAGGATGTTTTGTTTTGGTTTAGACATTTTATTGTGCCTTTCATCATCCTATACACAAAGCATGAAATGTGCAGTGTAAATAAATCTCTTACCTGTTTTGTTATGCAGTGCGACTCTCGTTCAATGGATGCAAAAATGTTTCCAAAAGAAGAAAAGTTTTGCAAAACTTGTATTGCATTTAACTTTATAAATATAAACAAATAAATGTAATAAAAGGAATACAATTCATCATCCTTTTGATTTTAAAAAGTGTAATAATGAAACTAAACAAACATTTTTTGTTTTGTAACTGTTTGAATAAATACTTCAGTTGTATGGGGCCCATAAAGGCACATTGAAGTAAAAACAAAACCTCATGCGTGCGCACCAGAAACTATCTGGTGTGCACCAGATAGTAACTGGTGAACACCAGATATTGTATAGAAGACTCTCTAGTATGTTTTTTACTGAAGAAAGTAACTGTGTCCACAAGAAAGCAATTGGTGTGCAAAAGACACAAATCTACTTGTATTTTATTTTAAAAAAGATAGTAGTTGGTGGACACCAGAAAGTAATTGGTGCGCACAAGATAGTATAGCATCCACTAGTATTTTTTCCCCTAAAGTTAGTAATTGGTGTACTCCAGATAGTAACTGGTGCACACCAGATAATAACTG
>NC_050534.1:11540097-11544728 GCF_002922805.2 Oryzias melastigma | reverse complement strand
ATATATATATATATATATATATATATATATATATATAAACAAAACTAAAAGAGTAAAATAGAACTAATTTGGAGGATTCTGAGGTATCTGATACTGAACAGATGCCAAGTAGCCTAAACGGTTGAATACATATACATTTCCCTCTTAGCTGATCAGACCTTTGCCGTGATGCAGTTTGACTTATGTGGGTCAAAGCTACTGAAATGAAGTCCTAAGATGTGAGCAGACTGATTTTGATCCGTTGGTTTCATATTACTAAAGTAATTCTTATATGTGTTGGAATTGAACCTTTCTGTCAAAATCTCAGGAATCTCTGCGTAGATGTTTGATCAGTCTTTGAATTGATGCCACATGGTCTATACTTATGAATAATCCTGGTAAGTTTTAAGAGAAAATGTGTTTTTACCAGAAAATAAATATATTGTTTTAAAATTTGCACCACAAAACATAAAATCTCTATGATGCATTTTTCTTTTTTTTTTGCATTTTTTCACTTTTATCACATCCTGCTGTGTATAATTAAGTTCTTAAAAATATATATCATAGTATTATTTTTTAAGCATCATGTTAGAAGTTGGAAAAAAAAGAAAACATGTCCACTAGATGGCAGCAGTGTGACACTACCTTTGCATGGGTGGGCCTCTCCATCAGAATTTGTTTATTTTCACAAAAACAACTCATAGATGCTTTTTATGAAACGAGTTAAAAGAACCGAAAGGATTTTGGGTTACGCAGTAGTAAAGATGGCAAATCCTTCCCACAATGCACCAAATGAACATCATAAATCGACACAGCTTGCTCTCAAATAGGAGTTCTGTCAAATATTGGGTTGAGTGGCACAGAGGCTCAGCCTTGTACAAAATAGACATGTCAAGTGCTTCGCTGCATCACTAAAATTGCATACAGAAACCTTGTCTCATCAAATATGTGGCGCTCTGCTCATTACAGTTGGAGCATCGCCGGGTCTGATTGATGCGCCGCCTGACCGGGTCACACAGGAAATGACTGGAAATGAATCTGCAGCCATGCTCTTCAGAGCAAGAACCTCCCAAAATATAATTTTAGAAGCCATTTGCTTCAGTTTTGCCATTATTGAATCGTCCCCCCACACCCCCCTAATCGGATCAACTTTAGAAGATCTGTTTATCTGGGCTTGTCGTTTTAATTTTTTACCAGCTTGTTTGTTTTCACTTAATACATTTTTGATGTTCAGATATTCCCGACAGAGGAGGGATCCTGGTGAGCATCAAAAAGTCTGAATCTGTGCCCCCCTGCAGAGGTGGGAGGGTAAAAAGGGCGAGGCTGAGGAGAAGATGAAGAGGCGAATCTACAAAGGCTTTGCACCGTTTCTGGAGGCAGTCGAGGGTTTTGTCAGAGGAGCTCCGTTCATTAAGAATTCTGTGCTTCCTCAGACCTGACGTACCATCCCGACTTGCCTTCATCCACCTCTCCTCTTCTCGTCTCTGCTTTCTGAAGCTCCTCTTTTTCTTCACTTTCGTAACACATTTTTACCATGCTGTGCTCACACACCGCCCCTCAGACACACTGAGTAAACTATTCAACTAGTTTTTCTTTAGTGCAAAGCAACAAAATCACTTTTAAGTTGTTTTCTTGCTGTTAAATCTGGCTAACTGTAATCCTTGACTTCCGGGATGAAGCTCATTTAAAAAGGAATTTATCAGAAGCCAGGTGAACTTCACGCGATTCTCTCAAGTCTGAAATAATCAATTTTTAACACACAAAATCGGATTTCGTTTGTTGATCTTAATTAGTGTTAAAACTAATTAAGATGTGCCCTTTTAATTGATGAGTATGTCAAATTTCAGCTCTAAAATGACCTTATAAGGCCCGTCCCAACAGCTGTCACACTTATTTGTACTCCATACTCTTTCAAGAAGATGAGGTTTTGTCAAACATAGGACCATCAAGATCATGTTTTGATTTTAAGTTAAAAATAAAGAGAATCAAAAGCTAAAACAAAGCTTTGATATTAATAGAGGGATTTCCAGTGTAAAACAACACCTAGTGGTTACTTGGTGAACTGACATAGCTATGTTTTTTTTTTTTTTTCGTTTTTTTAATGTGCTTCAATACAGAAGTTGAAACCTTTCATAAAGGATACCACATAAAGTTATGGCAAAAAATAATTTTATTCCTTGGGTTTCTTTTTTTAACAGAAAGTCGTCTTAGTTACTCTCTGGTTAGCTGCACTTTTGGATTTAAAAAAATCCCACAAAGAACAGCGATTAAAAAAATGCCACCGCACAGTTTCTGCAAGATGACAGCACATGATCTAATATAAAAAGTGAGTTAAAGCCACTCCCAGGTTCATAACAGACAGTCACTGCATCAGGAATAATGTGTTCTAGACTGATTCTGTTAAGTTATGTTCACAGTGCTTTTGGCATTACGAGTTCAGTTAGCTACTTCCAATGGAAAGTCTATGTTAATGTGCGTTTTGAGCTTCTGCGTTCAAAAACTTTTGTGTTCATGGGAGTGGGTTTGTGCAAGTTACCTACGAATGTTTTCAGGCTTTATGTAAAAATGCGTGGCCCAAGTTAAACCAGACACGTTTGTGGATGACAGAGAGATTTTAGTGCCAACCGTTATCATGGAGGAGAAATTAATAATTCCAGTTTGTCCACAATTAAATGCCATTAAATATTTCAGATGGAGCTCTGAAAGAAAAAAAAAACAAGATTCACCAAATTGCCCCACTTTGACATCATTTGTAATTGTCAAAGATGCACTAGTGAACAGAGGGGAAAATAAAGAAGAAGAAGCCCCTCCTTGTTTGTCTAGTGTGAACACTGTGTGCTAAATACGGGTTCATGAACCTGTATTTTTTCGAGTTCACATTGAAATCAATCATTTTCACACTAGTAAAAAACCTGATTATATTCCTCTTTGTTACCATCTCTTCAACATGTTGTCTCTAAGTGACCATGTAAGCCACATTTCACCTATCAATCTCTCCTATTTTATCACATGGCTCAGTCCTTCACCCCATGTGACCTGTTTCCTCTGTTCTAACCTTCATTACTTCCTTGTCAGCTCAGTGACACTTCCAGAATCGTCTGTTTCCCCCTTTGACCTTTGCTGTGCTAAACCTCCTCCTGCTGTTTTGTCCTTGAAACTCCGTCCTTCATCCTCCTCCTTTTCTTCTTTCCCCTCATGACTTAACTCGGAGAAGCACTCGGTGTACCTGTTGCAGCAAAGTCCTCCGCCTGCCATTGGCTTTATATATTGACCTGCCTGCCTCCCTCCATTCCTTTTTCTGCCTCGGTCTAGACGGTCAGGTCAACGGCAGCAGCAGCAGCGGATGTCTTGATTAGATTTTGCTCGCCTGGGGATTAAACTGTGGCCGGGAGTGAGTGTCTGTTTTTTTTTTTGGTTGGGCAATCGCCGGATGCAATTTTTGTAGAAAAAAAAAGCAAAAACAAAGACGGGGGGATAATTAGACAGGTAGATTGATGGAGAAACAAACAGACCATGCAATTTTCTGGGTTTTATCTGCCTCTGTGAGTTCTGCTTATTTTGTTTACCACCTTTATTCGTGCCTCCGGGGAGACCTGGAATGTGGTAGCCATGGAGGCTGGAAGTCACTGTGCTCTGATTGGCCGAGCCGCCACCAGCTGGGACATGTTATAGACCTGTAGTGATATGGATATGGAAGACTGATGATGCTGCCTTTGTCTCACTCTGTTGCTGAGTCTTTTATCTCCTTGTTTTAGAGAAACAAGACACAGATGAATAGAAAAAAAAAGAAACGCGGAGAATACAGTGCAAGATTTTAATTTGGGATAAGCCATGCTTCATTAGTGACCTGAGCCGACCTCTGGTTGATGAATCATTAATTCTTTTTCTATTCATAAAGAAGAAAGAAGCAGATTTTCTTAGCTGGTTAAATTCATTTTTGTGTCTTAATCCATAAAGATCTTCATCCCTCCATCTTCTATCTATATATTCTTATTCCTGTGGGGATGCTGGAACCTAATGAAAGGCAATTTAGTCACCGATCAACCTGTGAAGCATATTCTTGGACTGTGAGAAGAAACAGGAGAAAACCCACGCGTGCACAGAGATGAGATCCAAATCTACACCGATAGATCCCAGCTGGGGTTTGAACAATAGCCTACTTGCTGCTAGCAGAAGCTTGGTTACTTATTAAAACTATTTTTCTTAAGGGGAGGAAAGATTTACTTCCAGACTGAAGCTCGCTTAAAAAAAAAAAAAAAGTGCAGTTCGCCAAGTGACAGCTAGGGGGTGTCTTCATAATATAAACTCAAAAACAGCTCAAATTACAGCAACAATGAAGAGAATTACAGCCTTTTTAAATAGTTTTGTTTAAATGTATTGTTCTTAACTTTATTTGAAGGGATTTATGGGTAATTTTCAATTTTCAATGTCATGGACAAGATCATTTTTCATCCGTAGAGCTGCTCCACTGTTATTTATCTGATGATGGAGGACATATATTAAGAAGTGTTAGCTCAAGTTTGGATTTTTTAATATTATTTTTGATGAAAATCTAATAAGGGGCAGACAAAAAAAAAGAGCTGATTTGTGACCAGGTTTCTGGAGGGAAAAGGGGGGGCGGGGTTGTTTCTCATCAATGGTCCCGCCCACAA
>NC_050534.1:11530865-11540066 GCF_002922805.2 Oryzias melastigma | reverse complement strand
AGAGATGAGCAAACACATATGGTCTGAGAGCCTCTAGTGTTGGGCAGATTTCACTGTCACAAGAGGGTTTATTGAGTATAATCTCGTGTTGTATTTCTTGCTAAACTTTAAAAAAAACTCTTAGGCCTGTTTGTCCCTTTTGTTGGTCCATTTTTTTTCTTCTAAAAAATCTGAAGAAAACATAATTGTGGATCAATGTGCAACAACAGATTTAAGAAATGACTTGAAATAAGCTGAACATAACCCAGTGAGTCACATGACCTTGCCTTTTATTCGCCTCCTTCACAATTACTGCTTAGACAGCTGCAATCAATCCATCATTACTTACCTCAAAAAAAAAGAAGAAAACCTCACAGGGATTCATTTAATTGCGGTCTGATTGATTTTAGACTTAAGTAATTACAATGCCAAGTCCTTTGTTGAATAATCTTTTTACTTTTACCCACAATGAGTTCTTCATTCCAACATTTAATGCCTGAATATTAACTACAAAACATGTAGACTTCAAAAATCAGTTATTTTTCCAGACATTATTTTCACACATTTCAGATGCAGCTCACACCACCTGTTAAAATCATCGCTTCACTCTGTTCATTTGGAACTGAATCTATTTTTGATGCCAAGTTTTCACAAATCTTCTTTTTTTAAATGCTAATTTTGGAAAATATTGTTGAAAAAAGTCTCTCTTTTACCTGTAACTGTGCAAACGTAATTAAAGCATGAATTGTTCTGCAAATGGTTGAAAAAAGGTTTTAACACTTCTTTTTATAAGTTATAAAAACCTAAAAATTGCCTTTTTTTGTATTATGCAAAAAACAAGTGTTAATCAGATCCTCATTTTTCATTAGAAAACTATTAAAGTTTTGCTTTTTAATTTTGTTAGTCTACATAAAAAACTTGTGTGATATAATAATATAAAAAAATAAAGTCACATTGAAAAAAAAAGAAAGTAGTTTGCAAAAGCAGAAAAACAGCTTCACTTACTGAGGTACCGTGATGCCCGTGACGCATGTTTGACTCCGCCCCCTTCTCTTTCTGTAAGGCTGCTTTGAGCCATTTAGGACAAATGTGATGTAATAAGAGCTTCTTTTTCAAAATGGCGGCTTTTCTATTAATTTTATCTCCATAGCAACCATTTTATGTTTTGGTGGCCTGGGGATAACGACCAGATCTACGTCAGTTTCAGAAGAATTGGCAAAAATAGATTTTTGGATTTCCTTAGCAACAGAGGTTATTTGTTAACCACGCCTCCATTCATGTCCATATCCCTTAGTCAAGGATCAATATATTACATTTTTTTATAATATTTCATTTAATAATGTGCAAGTAACAAGAGAATGCCACTTTTGTGAGCCACACGCAGTTCAAAATCTACAAATTCTAATTGGAAAATTTATATCACAATTGCTTTGCATTGGTGCACCAGAAGTTTCGAAACGAGTGAAACAAATCCCTATGTTGAATTTATGTTTGTAGCTGGTACTAACAGAGTTCCTATTCGAAAACTTAAGATGGCAGCCTCTTCTCGAGGTCAGACGCAAAAAAAAAAAAAAAAATTCTAGGGATCGCTGTAGTCTTAAATTTCATGAAAGTCGCATAAACAAAAGGTTCATTTTCCCATATGTGAAAACCGCCAAATCTCAGATTTGGTCACAAAATGGCCGCCAAGCCGTAGGACGTGTTGTCATCCCAAAAATATTCCTAAATTTCCTTTGGACATCCTCGACATGTGCATTGGTTGCATTAGTAGATTCAATTTTTTTTCCTGAATTCATGTTTTTTGCTGAGCCAGCATATTTTTATTTTTATTTATTTTTTTGGTGTTATTTATTGATTTTATTTTTTGTATACCACACCCAAAATTTGAACATTGTCAAATCCTATGTTATATAGTTTTGTTCAGCCTGAGCCAGAGAACTTGTGGATGCCCTTTTTTTATGAGACTCTGATTAAAAATGTGCGAGCTAGTTAGCTAAGATGCTATTCAAAATCTACAACTTCAAAATTTCAACATATTTTGCACAGTAGCTTCACAAGGATGCTCGAGAAATGAAAAGACCATGAAAGCCCCTAGGATGAGTTTATTTTTGGTGTTTTTATTGAAAATTCAAGATGGCAGCCTCTTTCTAAGGTCAAAGGTCAAGGAAACTTCTGTGGTAGTTGTAGACTTAAGCTGGCAGCATGTTTGTGAAATTGTTGTTTTCCCATATTGTGGAAACATATTAATAGTGTGTCCAAACCACAGATTGTTCCTGCTTTATGTAGAATGTATAGAAACAAAGATATTGATCACATCTGCATCTCTTGTGACATTTCGGAGCGAGATTCGGGGTGGGTATTTTAGATGCTCTTTTCATTCTTCCAAACAGACTTTTTGCCTGATTTAAAGGGACAAGGGGCCACAGGCGAGACTGCAGTAGCAGCAGCAGCAGCTCACTGTAAAGTCATCAATCACAAATGACAGAGCAACTTATTCGACCTTTTTTAGTGGAATTTCTGGAGCTCAGACTCTTGGAGAGCAGAAGTGTTGAACGGATCGTCTAGAAATAGATGTACACGGTGCTCTAATGTGCCTCCCTACATGCGATTTCCTACTGAAGTCTATCACTCCATAAATAATCAGTGTGACACGTCTCTCATGTTACCTTCCCGGAGGAATGGTGTGTTTACACCCAGCGTTTCTGGTTCTCTCTTCCTCCTGTCAGCCGTCAGACGAGCTTTTCCTTCTCCTGTCCTCGCCTGCCTCTTTTAGGCGTGTCTCCTCTTTGTGTTTAAAATGTTTCAGGTTCCTTGTTGGGCATTTTTGATAAATTATGTTTTAATTCAAGCAGAAATTACAAAACAGACAGTGAACCTCTAAGGAGTCATTTTAGTTTTCTCTAGAACTGGAGCCTTCTCTTCTGTTGGAGGCAGCATATATTTATTTTTAAATATATAATTAAATTTATTGTTATAGGAAGATTAAGAAAATGTACTTCAATTTTTTCCAGAAATAAACAAAACTAACAAAAGGGTTTTTCCTTCAAAATAAAGTTTTTTATATTTTACACATAATTGTTTCTTTTATTAAGTTAAAGACAGAAAGATTTCTGATGTGGAATCAAATTACATAGAGACTGAGATTCTGATTCATATAAACTAATTATTCAGAAGTCTGAAGGAGCTTCTGGTTTTTGGAAAAGCAGCTCAAGAAGGGAGAGGAAGAGTCATGGTCAGGGCTTCAGCAGCATTAAAATGCACTCAGTCTTTTATGTCGATACATTTTACCTCAAACTTAAAAAAATATATAAATTATTTTCTATTTTCTATAATAGATTTTTTTTTAAGAAAAGAACTGCAGTTTTGTTTTTTCAGCTTTTATTTTGATAGTGAAAAAATTTGTTACTGAAAAATAGATAAACGCCTAAATGTAGGAAAAAAGTAAAATTGTATAAGTATGTATTTAATATGTATTGTTGATTTTATTGTGTTTTTAACTTATATTTGTTTTTTTTAATTCATTTATTTATTTCATTTTCATGTCCTTTTAGGTTAGAATTACTTTCTTTTTAAAAATATTTTTGTATGTTATGTGACATACTCTCGTTATGTGCTCCATACATTAGTTTAAAAATGGAATGATCAATTAAGTCTTTAAATTTTAATATTTTCTGCTTTATAAATAGTGGTGTATATTATTTTATTATTTTTTATTTTGTTCTTTCAAGGAGGATTTAGGAAACTCTGGACTTTGATTTAGTGGAAAAAATGCAGACAATTGTGCAACTTGGTTTTGATTATTCTCAATTAATAAGATATAAATGTGGCTGAATTCTGTCAAACGGTCACGTCAGAACGAGTATTAAAGTTTAAAAAGTGACATTTTAGCTAACCTGTGTTCCCTGAAAGAGTTATTCATCTTTACAGACGAGAATTTACAGCAAAATATTGGCTAGTAAAATATTAAATCTAATTTTCAAACATTTCATTTTTCTTTCCTCCAGTCTCTGTTATGGAGACTCGAAAGAGCCAAAATGAAATAAATATATACACCATTAAATAAATAAATATGTCATTGATTATTTAAAAGTGGCAATAAATGAATACATTTTTACATCAATCAATAAATGTTGAAATCAATGTGGCATTATGGTGTATATGTTTATTTCATTTTGGCTCTTTTGAGACTCCATATTCTTAAGTTGTTAGAAAGGTCGATATACTTGCATCAAAAATGACACTTGATGCAGTTTTTTGAAGCATTGCAATGAGGAAAAATTAAAATATACCCTTTGTGTCTCTCAAAACTGTCATTTTAGACAATATTTTGAACATAGATTATACATATTTTGCTAATCTGACTTTATTGAAAAGATTTGCAAATATGAAACAACTGCTCATATCATGCAAAAATACTTAAATGTATTTCATTTGGAAATCTTATCTTCACAAGGTTAAAGTAAAAAATATTGACTCTACTTCTTTTTTTTTTAATTCACCTTCTTCATGTTTTTACTTTCATTACTTTATTGTCAACAGGCACTTTTATTGAGTTGTCCTTAACGTAACATTTCTGCCTCCAATGATTTAAAGAGGTCGGATGGAATCACATGCATGACCAGACATCATCTCATGCATGAATGCAGTACAGTCACTCTGTGACATCACTTGAGCTTAAAAGGCTTTTTTTTCCTGTCATTACTGACCCGTATAGGTTACAACCGGTTCCCTCGAGAGAAGATCCAATATCACCAGAAAAAGAAGGATAGATGGAGAAGGAGAAATGTCACAAAAAGAAGAAAAAAAGAAAACATGTTTGGTGGTTTGACAGAAAAAAAAGGTGAAGAAAGTACAAAGTGACAGCTTAGACATCAGGAAATATGAGAAAATTGTACAAGAGAGGATGGGGAGACCTGACAGTCTGTTTGTGAATGTTTCCTGCCAGAGGTCTGTATTGAAAATCTGACAGTAGGAAGAAAAAAAGAATAAAATGTCAAAATAAAAGCCTGTTTAAACAAAGTGGATCAGATTTTGTATCGTTTGCTGAAGGTTTTCATTCATATACATTGATCTTTCCTCTACTTCTCCACTGTGGATGAATTAACAAGCATGCTAGTATTCCAATATGAATGCATCTAGAACATTCTCTGAACAGGAAGTGTCATGTGTTGACCTAATGGAGGAGAAGGTCATGCGTTCAGAGAACCATAACGGAATTAAGTTGTGTGGTGTGATCTGATCTCACATAATCCATAGTTTGGATTGTTAATCTACGGTGGCCCGGAAGTGTCAATCACATCAACAAATCAATCAATGCAAATACATATTTAAGATCAGGACAATCAAAAAGGGTGAAACAACATTACATTTTAGTTGATAATCACTATATTTGATTAATCCAATGTGACAAAAGTGTGTACAGAACTGAAAAAAAATCTATTTAAGTCTCTCCTTATGTCTTTTTATACTTTTCTGGGGGGAGGGGGGTGTTAATGAAAAAAAAGAGTAATTAAAAATGAAACAACAGAATCCGCAAAAGGTATATTCAAATTTTAAAAATCAAACATCATCGTCCAATCAGTGATGTCCCATAGTACCTGTCTTTTCCACTCTCTTGTTTTGTTTCTTGTAATAATTAATTAATTTAGTTTTCTAAAACTTTTCATTTTCATTTTATCTCCTTTCTTATTTTCTAATATATATATATTTTTTTCATTAGTTGTTGTTGTGATCTTTAAAAAGTTAATGTGATTTGCCCTTCAGGGCCACCGTATTATTTATGTCTGAATTCCTTCCCTTCTCACTACATAGTGCACTATATAGCGCATTCGCCATGTTGTAGTGCTGTCCGAATCTACCATTCAAAAATGATTATAGTGTCCTAGAAATTACCCAGAAGCCTTTGTGAAAAACCAGTGTGTGTCGATGCTCACTACATTGGCGAATATGGACCACAATGCATTCTGTTTGAACAATTTTGTGGAAAAAATGTGTTTAAATGCAATTTTTAAATAAAACATCTCTTGGTTGAAGATAACGACGCATCATGGTCTCAACTTTTCCTCTCGATCACAAATGTCTGGCGGCCTTTCAGTCATCTGTCTTCATGTCAGACTCCCTCCTCCTCCTCCTCCTCTTCCTCCTTTCCTGTCGTTTCGTTCACAGTCACTTTCCCCGCACCGCTCTTTCCTCCCCCACTTGCCATCCTCAGCCATCAGTCCTTTGCAGATCTGTGAGGGCCCTAAATGCACTCTCACTCTCAGGCACACTTTGACACGCTTCACATTTAGCAGCTGAAGCTGTTTGCCAGTGAAATGTCAGGGGAATACTGAGCTAATGCCAACTATTAGATTTAAAACCTGGCGGAGTTTACGAGTACACTGATGTAAGGCTTAATGCACTGTATGTCCACAAAAAAGAAAACACCAGATTTTCTATACACCTTAATTTAGTTTTTCATAGAAATTTTAAGTTTTTTTTTCAGAATACAAAAAACAAACAAACTGTGAAATAATAAAAAGAATATAAGAAGCTGTAAATAGGATAAATAAATCTATTCTGCCAACTCTGATTACACTCCTGTAGTTTGGACATCACTTTCACAGTAGTAGAATAAATCCTGTTGAAAGTTAACAGTAAATATAGATTTGATTTTATTTGAAAAAAACACATTTTTATCACAGTAACATCAAGTTTTGTATGAAAAGTTATTATAGAACTTTTAAGGTACCTTTGCTATATTCTAAACTTTGCATTATAATGACTATTCTGACTTGATTTGAACTGTAGAAAATTCTACTTAGTGCAGAAATTATTATTATTTCTTTAAATTGACCCCCCCTCCTGCAGTTTGAAGTTCTTACATTTGAACTGTAAAAACAACAACAAAGATAAAACATTTTTACTGGATCAGTTAGTCATAAATTACCAGAATTAACCATAATTTACCAGTTTTCTGTAAATAACAATAGTTAACCATAAATCATCACAACCATAAATTGCTGCAGTTTGCCATATATTATCACTTTTAGCCATAAATCCCCACAATTATCCTTGAATCACCACAGTTCGCCATAAATCGCAGATGTTAACCATAAATCATCAGTTAATCCTAAGTCCCACATAATTCAATTCAATTATTTATCAAACAGGAAAGGATTAAAATGATCCAGCCTGACTCAGTTTACATGAAACTGGTTCTCAGCAGGTTCCTGCTCTGCAGAACATAAAACTCCAAACATAAAATGCAGCGAGACAGACAGAAACAATCACACACTCAAAGACAATACAGATAAATCACCACAATTAGCCTTAAAACGACACAGTTAACCATAAATCACCACAGCTGAGTGGAAGTTCTGTAGTGTTTCCATGAGAACAGAAAGCAAACAGGCTGAGATTTTTTTGAAATTATTAAAGAAAGAAAGAGGGGAAAAAAAGAAATAAGTAATTTTTTGGAGTAAAAGCATCAGTCATAGAAATGAATGAGTCCACCTTGAGTCCAGTGAACTCAAAATGTGACTTAGAAGCAAAACAAAATTACAGTCAAAGCCATTTTTTGAGGAAGATGAAATAGTCAAGGATGAATCATCTGGAGACTATTTTTGGTACCAAAAATAGTAGCTAGACCCTCATTGGCTCAATATCAGGAGTTATGACAGCACATATGTTTAGGTATGGACCACGTGTAAAATATCAGTGGAGTGATTTGACTGTAGTGTCACAGCCATAGACCCTGAAAACTGTCTGTTCACATTGACAGCCAAGGCTTACTGGAAGCCAACAGTTGTGTAGGCGTGAGATATGGGTAGTATACCAGGACTTTTAGTTAGTTTTTTGTACATTGGTAGTTTCTTCACCATCCATGTGAGTAAGAATCTCAGTTTTTTGCAACAAGACACTAGAGATTAATTGTTTTAAAGTCCCATGTTGATCTATTTTGGTCTTTTAGTTATTATTATGCTGTTTTTAGCCAAAATCAAAAGAACTGGGGGGTTTTTGGACATAGTTTCTGCAGAGTGGCAGGAGTTGAGATTGACACATTTTACAAATAGGGAAAACAAACAAATAATAATTAAAAAAATAAAAGTCAGGCACAGAGAAAGTAAAGTTAGGAGAGCAAGATATTTTTTAAAAATGCAATTTCTTAAAAACGTCAAAGGTGAGTAAATTGGAAATAAGTCTTTGCTTAACTAAAACATCCTAAATTGAAAAATGCCAGTTTGGTAAATTAATCTTACACCTACATCTGAAATTTTGCTAAACTGTGAATATTCTAGTTTTTTTCCTCATCTTAAGGTTACATTGTAATCATTTTTTTTGTGTTTTATCAAAACACTGCAGATTTCTCACTAATATTTTGGTCTGCTGTTAAAAGTCTTCCCAAAGAACTGCAGAGCAGGATTGTCGTGCGTTTTTGTCTGAGAGCAGCAGGTTTTTAGCATTTTGCCGACGGAGCAGCACTCGCGCGGTAAAAGGCGAGCTCGACAGCCACTGTAAGGAAACCAAATGGCCTGTGCGTGCATCTGTGTTTGTGTGGTAATTTGCGGCCCGGCTCTAATGACCAAATTATAATTCAGATCATGTACGCTGGCTGGAGAGGCACACGGACTTACAAGTCTACACAACACACACACGCCTGTATTCTCTCATATGAAGGGAAAAAAACCACAGCCCTGTCGCTTAGTGATGTGTTTTTTTGTGTTACAGCCGTGTGTTTTTCTGACAGCCTCTGAGCATGTGCACGCTTGATGTGGATCCGCCTTCCGCGTGAGGCGACGGGGTCACTGGGCCGAGCCTCTTAGCTTCACAGTTCAATTTGGATTTGCATAATCCAGGCGTTAATTTTCCGCGGGGTGCAATCATCCGGCGTTTCCTGACAGGTGATGGTTTCGATGGTT
Source organism: Oryzias melastigma (assembly GCF_002922805.2). NCBI lineage: Eukaryota > Metazoa > Chordata > Actinopteri > Beloniformes > Adrianichthyidae > Oryzias > Oryzias melastigma. The sequence continues at coordinate 11,531,187 of NC_050534.1, read as the reverse complement.
TAGCTGAAGACGAGCAAAGAGAGCAAACGTGCACAGAAGGAAACAATGCACGGAACAAGGGATGAAGTTACAAAATCCCCCAAAAACATCAAGTTTAGGCAGAATGCAGAGATGATTCTACAGTCTTTACATTTTTTTGGCACATAAGCAACTTCCAAGTTCAAATGTTATATCCACAAATAAAAAATCAATAGACTTTTGATTAATGTAACTTTTCTACCTTTTAATTAACTAAAGTCCCACTATCTTTTGACCTACACTGTAAAAAGTGAATTGACAAAACTCTGTAATTTACTACCTTTAACAACATTAGTTTTTATTA